>NC_039368.1:94513660-94822314 GCF_003573695.1 Papaver somniferum | reverse complement strand
CGGTAGAAGATTCAACATGACTGATCTTGGTTTTCTTCGAAGCCTACAAGAAGTACATATCGATCTCTGATTCAAGGGGCAACACACATACAACACATTATGTTAACTCATACCTTGATAGTACTTGTACCCTTCAAAGTGAGAGTAATCTCATAGCTTCCTTCATCACCAACATCCTCAACCTAATAGTCAAAATTCATGCCAGCAAAATTTAAAGCCCAAGGACAATAATCACCATAGCGGGTTAGGGGATCGGCGCGAGGTTTTCTCCGATCAGTAGGCTTCCATCCATGCTCATCAGGTATCCATCCATATGACGAAAGACCAATAATTTAAAGGGGAGTAGCATGCCACTCATGATCGTGATCATGACGAAGACGCTCCTTAAGGGGAAAGAGCTTCGGTTTTTCAGTCTTTTCAGTACCAGGGACATGCCGCAATTTTATGTCACTTACTTCGCTCAGAATACGAATCTCACCACGAGGAGCAGCGATTGTACGAATACCAACACTCCACCTTTTCGGTTCCTACTGTTAACATAATCCCCAAAGGAAGCATTAAAGTTCTCTGCCGTGTACCAACTCTTCTGTTCGGGATTAGGCTTATAGCACGTCATTTTAGTCTCACCCTTGCTTCGAAGATAGCACTCACGAATATATCGCAGATAGTTCCCACTTAATTGAACTACCGAGCGGCAGTGAGTGTGAGTAGTAGAGCCACCCCCACGATGGGCCAACACGTCTTAGTAAAATAAATCCTTTCATTTATACAAAGGGATCATTAAACTTGTAGATACCAAAAATCTATTGTGCCCCGTGGCACAACATTAAAGGTGGAGCAACTTATTATGTTACAACAACCCACACTACATCTCTCCTTAGGATGCTTAGTTATGAAGCTATCTCCCTCAACGTGTGGCGTACTATTAAAGGAGGGAGTAGCAAAGAACGCTACAACATAGTACACCAAATCACTACCAAGATTGCTTAGTTATTAAGCAGTAAATTGTAGTATAGGCACGTGGGTGTGTCTGTCTGTCAGAGGTAGCTAAGCAGTCTGCACAACTTTTAGTACGAAGGCGCGGTCTTCAACCATGTGGGCTCAGAGTACGTGGCATCCTCTGACTGGCTAAGGTATGCGTCCAATGAAGGTATAACTTGTACGGAGGTTTCACAGTTCACGATGGCACGTAGAGGAAGCTAAGGTGGCATTGTCTGAGTGGAGACGGGAAGCGGCCAACGAAGGTACCATATTGACCAAGGACCATCATATCTCGATGGAAAAAAAGACAACAAAGATATCCTGGACACAAAGGGATCTATAGACACCCATCCTTACCACAAGAAAAAGGGGAATAATTGGGTTCATTAGGAATTAGGGAAAAGGCTGTCTCTCTCTCTACTCTTACTTCTAGAGCTTGACACTTTCTTCAATGGAGTTCTTCCACTCAAATGTAACAAGATCAATAATAAACTTATCATATTTGGACGTAGTTTAAGATTAACCAAACCACGTAATCTCTTGTGTGTTGATAACTTAGATGCACTTACATTATCTTCTCTCTTAGAGATTTCCTTACTGGGTTATCTTTGTTTTCTGAGCTATCTCTTCTTCGTAAGTTATCTGTTCATCTGAGATATCTCTTTGATTAGCTTATTTTCTTACTTATCTTTGTTTTCTTAGCATCTTCTCTTGCAAAGTATCTTTATTTACTTAGTATATGATCTTCTGAGTAGATCTTATTTTGAACATACCTTTTATTTACTCAACAATATCAGTTCAACTGAGGTATCCATACTACTTAGTATCGAATTATATGAGATGTTCATATTACGTAGACTATGGGAAAATTAGTAGTCACAATTTGGCGCTAGAAATGAGCTGGACCGAAAAGCTCTCGATTTTCGTTATTTCATCATTTTTTTCTTTAGATCTTCGTTAGAAGATCGGATCTAAGAACAAGATAGTTGGATCTTACTTTCTAGTAAAGATTTATCATTCTTTGGCAAGTTTTCGAGTATTAAACCCTGAAAAAATCTAGAAATCTTACGGATCTACAAAAAGTGGTTATGAATCACCGTTAAAAACACTCTTCAGAGGTTAAAAATCTATTATTTTATTATTATTTGCTTGCTCATGAGAAAGCCTTATCTTGATTTGAATACCTTTGTCTTCGAGGGAATCTCAGTAAAAGTTTTGGAGTAAAATCCCTAAGGTTATTTATGAGCTGAGGGTCGTTTTCTTTCGCATACGCCTTGTTTTACTCAGCTTGTGGTATTCTCTGTCATTTTTTAATATCTGAGCAAACCTTCTCTGGATCTGGATACCTCCGTTTCCAAAGGAATCTCAGTAAAATGTTATTGAGTAAAATCCTAAGGTCATTTATGAACTGAGGGTCGTTTTATTTCGCATACGCCTCCTTTTACTCAGCTTGTAGTACTCTGTGCCGTTTTTGAATCTGAGATTCATTTAGGAACTCAGTCCCAAACATTGGACAGTTCTATTAAATACAAACTCAGTAAACACACCTCTGTCTCTGTTAATTTCTATACTAAACTTTTAATTATTTTTTATTTATTTCCGTAATGGGGCTACTAGGAACGTACCCTACCCCTTTTTCTCTTTACTATCAGGAAACGGAAATACGAAGGTCAAAATTACGAAACCTTGGAGCGAAAATAAAGCTTATCTTTGGATCGAGTGTATTTATTCACATTTTCACCATCCAAAGACAAAAATGAAGATTGTCCTTGGTCCATACATACCTAAGTACGAACGGCGAGGGGCAAAAGACGAAGGTTATCTTTGAATCGAACGTGTCCATATACGTTCTCAGCAGCCAAAGAAAAATGTGAAGGTTGTCCTTGACGCGAACATACCCATATACTTTCTCAAGAGTCAAGGACAATGATAAAGAAGAAGGTTATCTTTGGCTCTTCTCACCAGTCAAAGATAAAACAAAGGCCGCCTTTGGCTCGTATGTGTCTAAGTACGAGCAGCCAGGGGAAAAGACGGAGCTTATCTTTGGATCGAATGTATTAATATACATTCTCAATAGCCAAAGAAAATTACGAAGGATGCCCTTGGCTTGTACATATCTAAGTACGAGTATGCAGGGGCAAAGACGGAGCTTATCTTTGGTTCGAATATATCAGTATACATTCTCAATAGCCAAAGACAATTACGAATGTTGTCCTTGGATCGTACGTACCTAAGTACGAGCATCCATGGGAAAAGATGGAGCTTATCTTTGGCTCGAATGTATTAATATACATTCTCAATATCCAAAGACAATTGTGAAGGTTGTCCTTGGATCGTACTGTAAGGACCCTCAAGCTCATCAACGCTATTTGACTGGTCTATCGATGATCAAGAGACGATTAAGCCGTTAATTACTCGATTAGTTAATATAAATTTAATTAGTAGAAATTAATCTAACAACGATCTAGATAGGAAACTAGTATCATTTAATAGATCTCGAAAAGTTACGCAAAATGGACTACTCGAACGTGGCATTCAGATACCATACGAAGAAGATATCATCAGACTGGTTTAAAGGGAAAATAGACTTTTTGCAGTAGACCGATCTGGCTGGCCATATCCAAGTGATGGGTTCTTTCATAAGTTCCTTGACCTTATCCTCTCGACCGAATCGAAGAGAAGTTATTCTCTTTTCTTCTTCTTCTTCTTCTTCTTCTTCTTCTTTCTTATCATTCTTTCTTTCTCTCTGTTTCTTCTGTTTTTCGCCTTTGGCGATTCTGAGAGATGATCTTGGGGTTGTAAAATTAATAAGAAACTTAGGGGATGATGGTTGTGTGATGCATAAGAAGTTGGTTTAACTTTGTATGAAGAAGAAATAATGGATCGAAGAGAATTGGAAGCTAGAGCTCTGTGAGTTGGAGTTGATAGAGCGTTTGTATGAAATTAAGGATGGTTGTAAGCAATTGAAGATGGGTTTGGAGTATCTAAAGTAAAGAGAAGATTTAGTATCTGAATTTCTATTCACGGTGATGGATTGGAGAATTAGGGTTTCGTCACAAGAAATCAGAGAATAATTAGAAGAAGGAATTGATGTTCCACGATGATGAGTCGAGATGGGTAATGAGTGGTTGAAGGGTTTCAAGTGCAATTACATATGAATTTAAGTATCAGAAGATGAAATTGATGATGATGATTGATTAATTAAGGTTTATAGATCGAATTGTATGTTCGTATGGAATTGATCAATGCACTGAGTTGTTGGTGGATGAAGAATGACTGGGTTGTGGTTTAATTGAAGACGTGAAGTGGTTTTGCTGGAAAATCAGTGGGTTAGGGTTCTAAAGAGAATTGAGATTAAATGGTAGAGATAAAGATTTTGAGTAGAAGGCTAATGTTTGATTTTTTTAAGAAGGTGATGGAATTATAATGAGTCTTGAACTGATTGGTGCGGGAGAAAAGTTTATCTGAGGTAATTGATCTTCTTTGTAGTTTAGTTAAGTTATTCATTTCAATTGTTGATTGTATGAAATGGTTATTAAGCTAAGAATTGAATAATCTTCGTGAGAGTGTTATGGAGTTGTGGTATGTACTTTGGACTTATGTTGAACTACGGGGGAAAAGGAAGCGGATATTATTGTTGAGCTTGTGTGTGTGATTTAGGGATTTGAGTTTCCATAGCTGTTATAGGTTGTATTGAATTAAACTGAGTTGGGGCAATTCAAGGTTTATATGAAGCTATTGGAATTTGATTGTAGGCAGGGGATATGAATGTGCAAGTGGTGGTTCTGGTATTGGGTCTTTTCCATTAGTCTTGTAATGGAGATAGTGGTATGCAGTGATAGTAGTGTTGCAGAGAGTTCTAGTGTTGTTTGCAGATTATGCAGACAGTAATGAAGTGAGTTAGAATGGAGTGTACTTGTGAGATGTTTGAACTGAAGTTGATTGTAGTACTGTTTTGGCAGTGATCTTAGTAAAAGCCTGCAATGCAGATCAAGGTAAACTCAGTTTACTGTTGTAATTGAGATCTGAAGTTATTTAAGATAAATGTTTGAGTTGTTGTTGTTTTGTTTAGTTAAACTGTTGCACTAATATGATAGAATGGAAATCCATTGTTAGATCAATGGTTTGGACCTATCATTCATCCCAGTCAGCTTAACTGACTCATTTGTTTAGCTGACTTAGACTTGACCAGACCAGACCACTGGACCTTTGACCGTGGACGCTGACTGTTAGTTGACCTGTGACCGTCAGTTTGACCGTTAGAGGATGTTAGTTGACTCAGATGGACTGGACCTTAGTTATTGGGCCAGTTTAGTGGACTTGGTCTTAGTACTAGTTTTCCTAGTTTGATGTTTGGACCTCTTGTGGTCCGAATTAACCTTTGGCTTATTCTAAAAGTGAAGATATTCTTTAGACTTAGTTAGGGACTATAGAATCAATCTAATTGGATTAGTAAACTCTTAGTTGAGCTAAGGATAAATAATAAAAGGTGTAGAATCATAATAGGCATAGAACCATTAGATAGTTCACTTAGCCTATAACTAGAGACTTGAATGAAATTATGTTATGAGCCTTGTGGATAAATTCTTAGAGTTCTTGTTTAATTAACAGTTAGTCTCTACTAACGACGATCGATTCAAAGAACGAACCAGTAGATCGTGGATCTCGAGGTAGGCGTGGTTTGTCATCAAAAGAGGTGGGAATACATTTGACTCTTTGGTAACCATTATTTTTTTTCTTTACAAAAGTTTATGTTTAACAAACTCATGTATTTCTGTTTGTGCGTTCTATGCATTGTTTAACTTGTTTTACGATAATTTTGTTGATTCTGTTAATCTTTCCATGGTTTGGAAACGACTTGTAATGTTTGAATGTCAATATGAATTTTTATGGGAAATAAGAATTTCCACCGGTGGTATATAGGATACGCTCCTTCACATTTATACCTAGAGCTTTTATGATATATTGGTCGGCAGTTTGCGAGTTCGGAACTGTCGATATCCATACATACGATTAGGTGTGGATTTGCGAGTTCGGAATTGCACAACCATAGTATACATTGTTTGAAGAAGGAGTTTGTCCATATACATGTTTGTTTGCTACAGTGACTTGATCACTTTTAATGTTTGGGAAAACATGTATTGTTTTCCATGTCTTGTCATGATTTCTTGAAAGTTAAATGTTATTTCTACTGGGCACCCCTTTTAGGGATGATGTGCTCACCCATTCCCACTTTCAGTTTTTAGAGACAGATCAGAGTTGCGCAGCGAAAGCTTCGAGGAGTTAAGTCCGTAGTGGTTAACTTCTGCTTTGTTTATTATGTTGTATATTCTGCTTTGTAAACCAAATGACTATTGTATATGTATCATTTGAGAGGAGTTCTTGTATATACATATTTCTGAGCGGGGCTAGTTTTGGGTTAAGTTTTGTAGCCGATTTCTTAATTGAATGTTTAAGTAAATGATTTAGATTCTTAGTGCCTCTTTAATTAGCTAATCTCTTGGATTAGACAACTGCTAGATTAGGGGGCGCTACACTACGTACTTAAGTACGAGCATCCAGGGGTAAAGACGAAGCTTATCTTTGGCTCGAATGTATTCATATACATTCTCAACAGCTAAAGACAATTACGAAAGTTGTCCTTGGATCGTACGTACCTAAGTACGAGCATCTAGGGGAAAAGATGGAGCTTATCTTTGGCTCGAATGTATTAATATACATTCTCAATAGCCAAAGACAATTAAGAAGGATTTCCTTGGATCGTACTGTTGATGGTGGATTTTAGTTCAGGGCTAAAATTGTAAAACCAAATTTAATGTGCTGACATCCTGCAAAAGATAAAGCCATGTGCTGACATCCTGCAAAGGATAAAGCCATTTGATAAGCGATGAGCGCAGAAAACCTCTCGCTTTATTTAATTGAAGCAATTCAATAAATATACGAAATTCACCCAGAATGGTGCATATAGCAACAATCCCAAATATTCTGTGAATTTATAGCATTATTAATTAATGCATGAGTTTCCTTGTATTTCCTGTGTTGTTCTCAGCAGGACTCTCATTATTGGTGCGCATGACGACTGAGTGTTTACTCTCGGCAGAGTGACATGAATCTTCAAGTGTCAATGATGAGGTATGCAAGAAATACCCATACAGGCCATGCTATTCTCTAACAAAGAGAACCCTGTATCGGTGCGCTTATGTTAGCCCGATCGAGCATGTTTAATTCCCTAAGGGAAATCTGGATTGTCCATGTCAGTCTCAGAAACGATCATGGCCATGCAAGTTGGCCGCATAATTTAACCAGCCTAGACGAACCCTAGCAGGAGCAGGCTATCACCATGATGACCACCAGCGGGCCTATTTATGCCCTAACCGGTCGAACATTACACTTTACTTCTGAGCGTGCCAAAATGCCAGCCCTAAAGTAGGGTGGCCGTGCTGCTTTGGAAGAAGATCGAACAAGCAAGACTGCTTAAGACAGTCTCAAAAAAATCGTGACCGTACAACTTCACTAGCCTGATTGGACGGCTTAGATCGCACCATGAAAGATGGAGGAGGCTCCAACATGCACATTGGCGGGACCACTCTATCCCTGCCCGATCGGTTTTCTCACGACAAAGCCATGGAGCAATGAACGTTTGCTCGAAACACGGCTGGCGTGATGCTTTAAAGGTCGCGGAAACTCCACTAGCGTCTTAAAATCGATCACAACCATCCAACTTCACCGGCATGCTTGGAAGGCTTAGATCGCGCCTATGACCATTAAGCAGGTATACATATGCTCACCGTCGGCCCAACGTGGCCCCCACGCGGTCGGTCTCCCCAAATGAGGAGCATAGCCTGCCAAACCGCTTGGATGAAGTCGCACGCGCGTGACTGGCCCAAAACCTTAATTAGGATTTGCGGCATGGCATATGTGTCGCAGATTGATCTCGACCATCCGTCTTCGCCAGCTTGGATGGAGGGTGTAGATATAGACTAAGGAGGTCCAGAGAGCGTCAACATGAACATTGCGGGGCCATCTGTACGTGTGACCGGACGGCCTAGGCAGACTAGGACTCGAAAACCTTGAAACGCACGCCCAAAGATGACATTTCACGCGGCCTAGGCAGACTAGGACTCGACAACCTTGAAATGCATGCCCAAAGATGACATCTTTGCGAGACAAATTGAGTGGTCTAGGTCGCACCTCCGCGAGACAAAGTGGTATGGACATGTACACCGGCAAGCTGTCTACACACATCCCCAATCAGTCCCACCAAAAACATCGTCCATGCTTGGTTTCGGTCAAGCTGGAGAGTGATGCTTGCGCACCTCTTCAAAACCCTAAAACTCCATCGATGGTCGCAAATGAGCGTCATAGATCATCTCATCCGTCCAACTCTACCATCTTGGTCGGGCAGCCTAGGCTGGGAGTTAAACGGCCAATGAGACGTCGTGGTGATCACCATCCGTCACTCTATCACATGGAGTAATTGGCCAAAGGAGGGCCTGCCCATGCGGCCTTCAAACCATCACTCGAAGATGGCTAGGCATGCAGCTATTTTAAGACTTTTAATCGCGACTTACTCCGTTAAGCTTTAAAACAACGATGCTTTATACATATTGATTGTATTTGATGCATTACATGCATAGAGTATACACGATATTTCATGAATATCTATTTCCTAAATAACTCAGTTATTTAACCTAGCACCGTATGCTACTTCCTATGGGTCCCACGACCCACTCATTCGAGACATCAAGCATGTCACAAACTGGGGGATAGTTACTGGGGTATTGGTCTGGCGGTTTACAGCATGCAGCGTGCAACGCGCCATCAAAAGAACGTGTCAGGAGGCATGGACGATTAACATGATGAGGGAAGTGGGCTAAGACGTGATCGTGCAACCACCCACACGATCCCATTACTCCATCACTCAACTTCCTCCACTTCCTACAAGATGAAGGTTTGCGCTCAATGACTTGTATAAATAGGTCCTTCACCTATTTCCGAACAAGAGAGACGAACACAGAAAAACCAAATGTTGTCATTCGTATCCAGAAAACATCCAGAGCTGATTGCTTACATTATTGCAAGCCAGTTCGATATTCTGATACAAGTCATAAACAACCAATACCTTCACAATCTCAACACTTTCTTCGCTTCCCTACCTTAGATCAACCCCATCTCCTTCACTTTGTGACCGAAGCAAGTCTGGAACATCCATTTCTTGGTTTAGGCCAGAATTGTGTAGATTGATCTCTCGAATCAGAAAGCACTCCCGTGCAGTGCATTTGTTTAGGGTTTAAATTCATTTCTCATCCACACACCCCAAAATTACCAAAACTAGTAGAAATAGTTTTCACCCATAAACAATTGGCAACCACAGCGGGAGATTAATCTCTCCGTTGTGAAATCAATTTCTTCAATACCCAATTCCATTTGGCTGATTTCAAAATGGTTGGTCTTAGGGCTTCCCCAACAACTTCAAATCCCGGTCAGAGTTCCTCCAACGAAGATGCTCCTCTTTCCAAGGGTATATCTGAAGGCGCGGCTGGAAGAATCCCAATATTGATCGAGTTGGCACGAGTGCAGGAGATTCACACAAAGAACATGGACCTGATCAAAGAAGCAATAAACGGCATATTCGATCTCCTCATCTAGATGACATCAGATATGAGCGGTCTTCTTTTATCCGAGATTTCTACGCTGGGGACTGATCCTCGCAACGATCCTTCTCAAGTTAATAGCTTCACTACGAACCAGAGGATGGTGGATCAAGAAGCGGCTTCTCTAGTGGAAAGTTTATGCGAACTTTTACACCTCTCGAAGAATCAACGGGCGGAGACATTTGCTGCAATAAACAAGATAGTCCTGGATGTGCACTTAAATCCTTTGCGTCCGGAAGTCTCGAAAACGCCAGAGATGTCTGTAAATAACGTCACATTTACAGAAGAAGACATGATGGTGGAGGAAGGTCACAACTGGGCCGTACATGTTACTGCACGCATCAAGGATTCAGAGTTCAAGAGGGATCTCATCGACACGGGAGCGTCTTCGAACGTGGTTACTCTCAAGACTCTCAGGGAATCCAAGGTTCGCCCAGGCAAGATCGTACGGAATCCTACCACGATGACAGACTTCGAAGGAAACCAAACCAACACGTACAAGTATGTCAATCTGAATTTATCTATAGGGCCCGTCCAATCAAAGGTGAAATTCGAAGTCATAGAAAAGGAGCCAGACTACCATATGATACTGGGGAGACCGTGGCTTCATGACAATAGGATTGTCCCTTCGACGTATCACCAGTGCCTGAAGACTATGCTGAATGGTGAAGTCGTTCGTATCCTTGCTTCGTTATCTCCCTATGCACCGATGTGTGGAGTGGAATTGTTCGAACCAAGAGAAGCTCCGCGGGAAGAATCAGACAAAGTTCATTGCATCCCACTCCCCACGTGGGCGTCAATTCAGGAGGACCAACTCACATCATTAAGGTCTAAGACCCACGATGCATCTTGGAAGACAAGGCGTTCTTCTTCATCCGGTAAAGCCGCGACCCACATTCACACTAAGAGGGATCTAACCTTTTTTTCAAGTCGTGATCAGAAGGGGAAGACCGTCTACCGACGCTGCTGTTAGCAATTAGCAGGGGAGACTGTTACCCAGTCTCTCTGCCCAATGGAATGCTACAACAACAACGAGTCGCAGGAAAAGGTGCTGGATGCTCCACGACAACTGCAGGACGGCACCAGCTCCCTGACCGATGAGCTCGAAATCGTTAACATCGGGAATGAAGAATCTCCCAGGCCTATCTCCATCAGCTCAACCTTGTCTGCAGATGAACACACGGAGCTCGTGCAACTTCTCAAAGAGTACCAGGACATATTCACTTGGACATATGAAGAAATGCCCAGTCTAGATGAAAAATTGGTCACCCATCACCCACATGTCATACCTGGATCCAAGCCGATCAAGCAATCTCCAAGGAAATTCAGGCACGAGGTAGAAGAGAAAGTCAAGACTGAGATTCAGAAGTTTCTAGCCGCTGGATTCATTAAGCCCATCCATCATCCAACCTAGTTGGATAATGTGGTTCCAGTGAAAAAGGAAAACGGACAGATCAGGTGCTGCGTAGATTTCAGAGACTTGAACAGATGCTTAGATGCTGCCCCAAAGACGATTTTCCTCTACCCAACATCGACATGTTAGTAGATGCCACCAGCGGACACGGCATGTTCTCCTTCATGGACGGATATAGTGGGTATAACCAGATAAGGATGTACGAGCATGACGCAAGTAAGACAGCTTTTCGAACTCCTCTCGGAAATTTTTATTATACTGTACCATTTGGTTTGAAGAATGCTGGTGCAACGTATCAAGGCGCTATGACGGCAATCTTCCACGACATGATGCATAAGCAAGTCGAAGATTATGTGGATGATATAGTAGTTAAATCGAAATCTCGGGCAGATCACACAGGAGTCTTACGGCAAGTGTTTGAAATATAATTGCTGAGGGGATCAAGGTGGACCCATCCAAGACTCAAGCTATCTTCCCGATACCGCCGCCGTGGACTTTGAAGGAGCTCCAAAGCTTCATGGGCAAGGTAAACTACATTCGACGTTTTATACCTGGTTTGGCCCAGCTCATTGCTTCATTCACTTCATTGCTGAAGAAAGGAGCAGGCTTCGTGTGGACCACACTAAAACATGAAGCATTTCAGAAGGTTCAACGAATATTTTCATCTCCATATCATCATAAAGAGTTCGCCCATTATGTCAGCCCGGACGAGAGCGAGCCCGGGACATCTTCAGATCTACTGGAGCCGACACCTCAAGGGAGCAGCCTCAAGAAGATAGTGATGTCTGCATCATCATGTCGAGAAAGAATCCGCAGTTTGGGTGAATCAATATGTCAGACTTAAGAGGAATGCTTCATCGAAACAACGAACATCCAAATGATTATGTCAAGAGGTCCCGAATTCAGGCACTGAAGGGTCACGATCCAAATGTGACTGAACAACAAGCGGTGTAATTGTGTATCAATAGGACGGTACCTGTCAATCGTGCTTTGTCGAAGAACCTGCACTTTCAGACATCCTCTGAACTCCGTGAAGCTGCTAAATGCTCAAGTTGCGACAGCACCTGCCCTGCTAGGAAGAACAAGCCTGAAAGTAATGAATAGCCTCATGATGTTCGTGGAAGCATACATCTAAGCAATAGGAAATGCAATCTTCATCATCCTGTAAGCAGTTTCGCTGAAGCAACAAGAGGAAAACCACCGAGATACAACATCCTGCGAGTCCAAAATCGCCAACTCCAACTCCAGTACCATATGCACGACTTCCACAATGATGAAACAACATCCAAGATATTCCATATCTGGATCGAAGATGACTACATCAATGAGAGACGCTTTCAGAATTTCATCTCCCATAGAAGAAGTAGTTGCGTTACCAAAGGAGTATGATTGGGGACTGCTTAGCACTGACCATATCAAAGATGGTGAATTCATAGAAATGCAAGCACGCTATCATTATGATCTAAGATTTCCAAAGTCGAGGATATACTCAAGAGAGCAGATGTAAAGACGGCCTCATGAACCTAACGTGACAACATCTATCAAGTCGAAAGCTCAGTGGATACTCATAAGCAGGGTACTGTCTCCCTCTTCTCTATTCCATGAAGAAACATCAAGAAAGCCATCGATTCCATCTTCTCCCTCTAATAACGAGACGATCTCTACCATTGTATGAAGAGTGCCAAGTTCGTGCAAGTTGCCACCACGCCTCTCCCTGCCAGTCTCTCCTAATCACAGCTGCTGCCAAGAACCGTTGTTGCTCGTCGATTGATACCATCCAGAGCTCCACCATATCAACGACCACTACGTACAAATACCCATCGGGCATACAAGATAGAGCCACATAGACCACGCTTGGGGACTGAGGCTCAGCATGAAATTTCTTCGCCGTCAGTCAAGAACCTTTTCAACACAAGAGAGATGGTCAATCAAGAAGCATGTAATTCACAAGGGGAAACCAAACTAAAGAAGAAGTCGCTTCAATACTCTCTCCAGAAGAAGCCTCTTCAATGATCTCTTCAGAAGAAGTCGCTTCAACGCTCCCTCCAGCAGAAACCGCTTTAATGCTCTCTCCAGAATAAGGCGTTTCAACGCTCCCTCCAGCAAAGTCGCTTCAATGTTCTCTTAAGAAGAAGGCATTTCCTCTCTCTCCAGAAGAAGTCGCTTCAATGCTTCAGCGCTCTCTCTGGGACTCGCTTAGACGTACGCTCCAGAAGCTCTTCAGCGCTCTCTCCAGGAGCCACCTCGACGTTCACTCCAGAAGCTGCTTCAACCCTCTCTCCGGGACCCGCTTAGACATACGCTCCAGAAGCTCTTCAACGCTATCTCCAGGAGCCACCTCGACGTTCGCTTCAGAAGCTGCTTCAACACGCTTTCCGGAAGCTACATCAACATTCTATTTGGGATTTGCTTCAACATATTTTTCAGAAATTGCTTCAGCAGACTTGTAAAGATATTCCTCATGATAGGGCTCGTCCACATCAGAGTCGAGGATTATGACATCGTCATGAATAGTTTGATATCCCAACCAACTGCATGCCTAATCTACCCGGGGGCAACTGATGAGTGCCAAATATTGCATATATTTATCCCTTTTTGTTGGCATTTAACTCATCTTTTGCGCAGTAATTCTACATTTTATCCCATATTCTGTATTTTCATTGTTTTCAAGAATAAATATTTTTCTTACTTAATTTTGCATTTTTAGGTAATAAATAAAGTTTGGATGAATTGCGGAGCGAAAAGAGAAGAAAATTAGTGAAAAGCCGGGAGGAATTACGCAAGGAAGCCGCGAAGAATGTCGTGCACAAGACCAAAAGGCTAGAAGTGGGCTTGAAGAGGAAGAATTGTTCTTAAAGAAGATATGGGCTTGGCATACCCAAGGCCAAAACCCTTACCCAAACCCATTTTCTATATCCAATCCCGTCTCGGATTTCAGCCGTCAGATCGAAGCATTTCAGCATCCTACGGTCGCTCCATCATCGCACATCAAACTCCGAAGCCCCCGCTTTACATCACAACGCCCATCTCCATCTTGGGTCGTCCGTTTTGCTACATCCCTTCATCCGACGGTCGCTACACGCTTACCTCCGTATCGCCGTTGGATCCACCTACCATCTTCCCATCCATCGCTCCTTGTCGCAGATCATCAAACCTCGCTGAACCCGCCTAACACCCAAGTATCGAACACCCTATACCCAGCCAAACGCACCTTTCTTCTTTCTTCTCCATCTCTTCTTCCTTCAGAACCCGTACCACCACCATGTCTGTCTCCATCACCACCATCTTCGCCACCAAACCTACCCTAAACCTAAGCCCATCATCACCATCACGTGCTATCTCTTTATCAACCACTAATTTCTCCAATTTCTCATCTCTCTTCTCACTGAAACCCTAGGTGAGAAATTGGGGATATAAGTGATGTTAAAGCAACAATTGGAGCATGAGATGAACGAGAAGAAGTAATTGGAGAGTGGGTCGACGAGATGGAGTGAGTATCTCAACACATTAGGTAAATCAATTTTACCTAATTTTCTGTTTTTGGGGAAAAGGGGTTGGAACCCTAATTCTGATAGGGGGAGTATATATTTGTAATGTTTTGTGTGAGAGAAGGGGAGGGGATGCTCTCTGGACTAGCCAGGAGAGAATTAGAACAAATTTTATGCAATTTCAATTCCAGTTCTCTTTATCACAGTTGATAGTTGAATGCTATGTGTGTTGTGTTTGAGCTATTTTGTTTGATGAATGATGTTGTTATACTTATGTTGAGCATGAGCTAAGTAGCACTAAGCTAAGGCTCAGTTGAAGCCTTGTGCACTGTCAATTGACAAGTTGCTAGGATAGTTATCCTGATGTGTGTTTTGATTGAGCAATGGGAAGAGACTAATGCTCTTAGTGGCTGTGATTGATTGTACTGTCAAAAGACAGTCAATGCTAGGGGCAACCTAGTGAGCAAATTAGTCTTCCTCCCATTCTAGATGTATGCATAGGATTTTTAACTCAACCTAGAAACATGTTGTTTGATTAGGACACAAGGTGGATCCTAAGCCTTGGCTTAACCACAAATCCCTTTGCAGTCACTTAATTTCAGTTCTATTTTGTTCCCTGCTAAATTTACTGTTTTTCTTGCCTGTTTTCCTTGCAATTTGTAGTTGTTGTGCACTGAAGTCAGTGCACAATCTCACCTCTGCCCTTGGCTTCCAAGCCTTGGTTCTTAGCTGTTTTCTTTGCTGCTTTGCTTTACCTTGCTGCTTTGGTTCTTTACTTCTGCCACTTTGTATGCCATATTGCTTTATCTTGCTCACTGTCTCCATTGTTAGCTTAGGTTTCTCTTATAGTGCTCCCACTCCCTGTGGACTTTCCCCTGCTTTCCTTCTATTCTATAAACTTGGCCTTGTATACTTGCAAGTTTCTGTGTGTCTTTGCCTGTCACACCAAGTTTTTGGCGCCGCTGCCGGGGAGGATCACTTCCCGCTCCCTTTCATTGACCAAATGCTAGAACGTGTGTCTGGACACAGTCACTACTGTTTTCTAGATGGCTTTTCCGGTTATAACCAAATTCACATTGCTCCAGAAGATCAGGAAAAAACTACATTCACGTGTCCATTTGGGACGTTTGCTTATAGACGTATGCCCTTCGGGTTGTGTAATGCACCTGCTACTTTTCAGCGTTGCATGATGAGCATTTTTTCTGACATGATAGATAGTTTTCTCGAGATCTTTATGGATGATTTCTCTGTTTTTGGTTCCTCGTTTGACGAATGTTTGAAGCATCTTTCCCTCGTGATATCCAGATGTAAAGAAAAGAACCTTGTTCTAAATTGGGAAAAATGCCATTTTATGGTGAATTCAGGAATAGTTCTAGGACACATCATCTCAGAAAAAGGAATTGAAGTGGATAAAGCTAAAGTTGACCTCATTCAACATCTACCACAACCTTGCTCTGTGAAGGAGATCAGATCATTTCTAGGTCATGCTGGTTTTTACCGGCGATTCATCAAAGATTTCAGCAAAATCTCCAGACCTCTGTGCAGTCTTCTCTCCAAAGATGTTGCCTTCAATTTCGATGCTGCTTGTGTGAAGGCATGGGAGGAATTAAAAACCCTTCTCACCACGCTCCTATAGTCCGACCACCCGATTGGAAGCTTCCGTTCGAACTTATGTGTGATGCCTCTGATTATGCTGTTGGTGTTGTTAGGACAGCGAGTTAATAGACTACCATATGTGATATACTATGCTGCAAAACCCTTAATGATGCCCAACTCAATTATTCAACTACCGAGAAGGAATTGCTTGTCGTCGTTTTCGCATTAGACAAGTTTAGATCTTATCTGATAGGGTCTAAGATCATCATATACACAGACCATGCGGCTTTGAAGTATCTTCTTTCCAAGAAGGATGCTAAAGCTCGCCTTATTCGATGGATACTCTTATTACAGGAATTCGATCTCGAAATCCGTGATAAGAAAGGTTGTGAGAATGTGGTTGCTGATCATTTGTCTAGATTAACTTTAGAGTCTATTGATGAATTTAAGCTGATTAGAGAATCATTCCCAGATGAACAGCTGATGTCTATCTCAGACCTTCCTTGGTTTGCTGATATTGTTAACTACCTCGCTGCAGGTAGGATGCCCTCACGTTGGTCGAGACAAGACCGCTCTAAATTCCTGGCTGAAGTCAAACATTTCCTTTGGGATGACCCATATTTGTTTAAGTACTGCCCAGACCAAATCATTAGGAGATGTGTCCCCAACCTGAACAGAAAGATGTGATATCTTTCTGTCATGACCAAGCATGTGGAGGCCATTTCAGTGCCAAGAAAACCGCTGCAAAGATCTTGCAGTGTGGATTCTATTGGCCATCATTGTTCAAGGATTGCCATGATTATTGTGTTGCTTGTGAACGCTGTCAAAAGCTAGGAAGCATTTCGAGGAAAACATTGATGCCATTGCACCCCATTTTGATTGTGGAGATTTTTGATGTTTGGGGGATAGACTTCATGGGTCCATTTCCCATGTCGGACAGCAAGTTGTACATCCTAGTCGCAGTTGATTACGTTTCTAAGTGGGTAGAAGCCATAGCAACCAGAACAAATGACCACAAGGTGGTACTTCATTTCTAAAAGAAAACATATTTGCACGTTTTGGTACCCCTAGAGCTATCATCAGTGACGGCGGTTCACATTTTCGTAACAAGTACTTTGAGTCTTTAGTACGCAAGTATGGCATAACTCACAAGGTTGCTACTCCGTACCACCCTCAGACTAGTGGACAAGTGGAAGTTCTAATAGGGAAATTAAGCACATTCTGAGAAGACGGTCAACCCGTCCAGGAAAGATTGGTCATTGAGATTGAATGATGCTTTGTGGGCCTATAGAACAGCTTATAAGACACCAATTGGCATGTCCCCCTATCGTCTAGTGTATGGAAAGCCGTGCCATTCCTGTGGATTAGAACATCGAGCTTACTAGGCTATCAAGAAACTTAACTTTCTCTCGACAAGGGGGGGCACAACGGAAACTTCAACTCAACGAGTTGGAAGAATTGAGAAATGAGGCTTATGACTAGTGCCAAGCGTTGTACAAGCAAAGATGAAGATATTCAGGCGAAGCGTATTCTGCGCCAAATCCTTCACTCCTGGTCAGAAGTCTTGCTGTATGACTCCCGATTACATCTTTTTCCAGGAAAATGCGTTCAGATGGAAGGGTCCGTACCTAGTACGCACAGTTTTTCCTCATGGAGCGTGTAGAGATGAGGATGCTTCCAAAGAACGTTTTCAAAGTCAACGGGCAGAGATTAAAGCCATTCTTGACCATTCCCACCCGACATTGAAAAAACAACAAACCTGGAGGACCCAGTCTATGTGGACTAAACTGGTCCACTCTCCCTAAATAACCAAAAAGTTTTCCAAATCTTTCCCATCAAATCCACACAAAAAAATTTGCTTTTTCCCAACAAAACCAAATTTTTTTCCAAAAAGTCTCAATCCCATTAAAAACCAAATTTTCTTGTAGATAAGTATTAGTTAAATTTCCTTTTGTGTATATTTTGTGCTCATCCATTGGTGACTCCTAATGATGGATTTTTGCCTTGAATAACGGACGGTTTTAATCGAGTTTGCCGCCGTACAATGGTGTATTCTCTCTTTTTACTCTACTCAGCATGTCCTCTTCTATATTGTTTTATCATCTTTCCATATTTTGAAACATTGGGACCAATGTTAGTTAGGTTTGGGGGTTATAGAAGTAGATACCATGAGTAATTTGCCCTACTTGAAAACGAACTCCTTCTTCTTTTGAAAAAATGAAAAATCAAATTCAAAAAAAAAAAAAACAAAAAAAAAAGTAAAAAAATTAAAAAATCATAAAAATGGAGCTCATTTACCTTGAAATGTTGACTCTTGTGCAAATATGTAATTATTAGGAGTCTTAGTCTAGATATTTAGGCACCCTGATTCTAGCACAATTCACATAGTGATAAGAAATTTGCACGCGCACGATCTACCAATACATGTATGGCCTCGATCTTCAAGGTGTTTGATAGGAAGTTACGATTGCCAATCACTTTAGAATACTGAACGAAACTTGACTAGCTTGTTCTTTGGTTGGTTGGGATAGAAGGTGGAGGTTACATTAAGAAAGACAACCATCGAATTTAACTGGGTGCATCAAAAAGGGCTACCTCTTGCAAAGTGTCATGTAATTTTTGTTTCCTTTTGTATATGTATCAAAAGTGTTTCCTTGTTCAAAAAAAAAAAAAAAACGATGTATATTCAGAAAAAAATATCAGAAAATACAAAAAAATCAAGTATTTATCAATTCCATCTCTCTTGTTCCAAAAATAAAAGAGAGTAGTCAATGTAAATAAGAGTCATGTAAATAGTCATTTTGTTGTTTCATTGTAATAAGCAAGGAGGGTGTATGCCATTGATGTACAACGCGAGTAATTGTGAAATACCTCCAACTCATTCACAATTCTCGTAAAGTCCGGACAGCTAGCTAGATTTCGACCTTGGTTCTTAGCCTGAGAAACTATCTCTTGGTGATTAGTAGTCATAACTTCAGATCTTTCTTTACACATGTGTAGATACACTTTACACTCTTATCACATGTCTTTTTTTGTTATCAGTGCTAGGATTGTGCCTTTGATAGCTAGATTGACATCTCCATTTTGCTGTGAGCTTAAACTGTTTGCACATGTCACATTTGATGGAATCTGAGCTTATATTTTGACCTAGAACTTTGTAGGTACGTTCTAAGCAAACCTTCACGAGACTTCAACTCGTCCACTAGGGACACTTAGTGGTTTAAAAGGCTTAGTGCATACGCTAAATGCATTCGAGAGACCAGCGACAGTGGTATAGGTAGGATTTCCTTAGTTTTGTTTTACTTGAGGACAAGTAAAATTCAGGTTTGGGGGTTTTGATGAGTGCCAAATATTGATATATTATCCCTTTTTGTTGGCATTTAACTCATCTTTTGCGCATTAATTCTACATTTTATCCCATATTCTGTATTTTCATTGTTTTCAAGAATAAATATTTTTCTTACTTAATTTTGCATTTTTAGGTAATAAATAAAGTTGGATGAATTGCGGAGCGAAAAGAGAAGAAAAGTAGTGAAAAGCCGGGAGGAATTACGCAAGGAAGCCGCGAAGAATGTCGTGCACAAGACCAAAAGGCTAGAAGTGGGCTTGAAGAGAAGATTGTGTCTTAAAGAAGATATGGGCTTGGCATACCCAAGGCCCAAAACCCTTACCCAAACCCATTTTCTATATCCAAGCCCGTCTCGGATTTCAGCCGTCAGATCGAAGCATTTCAGCATCCTACGGTCGCTCCATCATCGCACATCAAACTCCGAAGCCCCCGCTTTACATCACAACGCCCATCTCCATCTTGGGTCGTCCGTTTTGCTACATCCCTTCATCCGACGGTCGCTACACGCTTACCTCCGTATCGCCGTTGGATCCACCTACCATCTTCCCATCCATCGCTCCTTGTCGCAGATCATCAAACCTCGCTGAACCCGCCTAACACCCAAGTATCGAACACCCTATACCCAGCCAAACGCACCTTTCTTCTTTCTTCTCCATCTCTTCTTCCTTCAGAACCCGTACCACCACCATGTCCGTCTCCATAACCACCATCTTCTCCCCAAATCACTCCACCATCTACGCCACCAAACCTACCCTAAACCTAAGCCCATCATCACCATCACGTGCTATCTCTTTATCAACCACTAATTTCTCCAATTTCTCATCTCTCTTCTCACTGAAACCCTAGGTGAGAAATTGGGGATATAAGTGATGTTAAAGCAACAATTGGAGCATGAGATGAACGAGAAGAAGTAATTGGAGAGTGGGTCGACGAGATGGAGTGAGTATCTCAACACATTAGGTAAATCAATTTTACCTAATTTTCTGTTTTTGGGGAAAAGGGGTTGGAACCCTAATTCTGATAGGGGGAGTATATATTTGTAATGTTTTGTGTGAGAGAAGGGGAGGGGATGCTCTCTGGACTAGCCAGGAGAGAATTAGAACAAATTTTATGCAATTTCAATTCCAGTTCTCTTTATCACAGTTGATAGTTGAATGTTATGTGTGTTGTGTTTGAGCTATTTTGTTTGATGAATGATGTTGTTATACTTATGTTGAGCATGAGCTAAGTAGCACTAAGCTAAGGCTCAGTTGAAGCCTTGTGCACTGTCAATTGACAAGTTGCTAGGATAGTTATCCTGATGTGTGTTTTGATTGAGCAATGGGAAGAGACTAATGCTCTTAGTGGCTGTGATTGATTGTACTGTCAAAAGACAGTCAATGCTAGGGGCAACCTAGTGAGCAAATTAGTCTTCCTCCCATTCTAGATGTATGCATAGGATTTTTAACTCAACCTAGAAACATGTTGTTTGATTAGGGTGGATCCTAAGCCTTGGCTTAACCACAAATCCCTTTGCAGTCACTTAATTTCAGTTCTATTTTGTTCCCTGCTAAATTTACTGTTTTTCTTGCCTGTTTTCCTTGCAATTTGTAGTTGTTGTGCACTGACTTCAGTGCACAATCTCACCTCTGCCCTTGGCTTCCAAGCCTTGGTTCTTAGCTGTTTTCTTTGCTGCTTTGCTTTACCTTGCTGCTTTGGTTCTTTACTTCTGCCACTTTGTATGCCATATTGCTTTATCTTGCTCACTGTCTCCATTGTTAGCTTAGGTTTCTCTTATAGTGCTCCCACTCCCTGTGGACTTTCCCCTGCTTTCCTTCTATTCTATAAACTTGGCCTTGTATACTTGCAAGTTTCTGTGTGTCTTTGCCTGTCACACCAGCAACCGACATCATGCTAGGGGAACGCTCACTTGGATGCCTCTTGAACATGACATGTTCCAAAGACAGGCCGACCTATCTCTCCTGGTAACATCTAACTTTGTCTCATAAGTTTTGTATTTATTTGTCACCATCTAATGCCTACCCCACAATAATGCAACCATTATGTGCTAGGAAGGGGACTTAATGTTGATGGTGGATTTTAGTTCAGGGCTAAAATTGTAAAACCAAATTTAATGTGTTGATATCCTGCAAAAGATAAAGCCATGTGCTGACATCCTGCAAAAGATAAATCCATTTGATAAGCGATGAGCACAGAAAACCTCTCGCTTTATTTAATTGAAACAATTCAATAAATATACCAAATTCATCCAGAATGGTGCATGTAGCAACAATTCCAAATATTCTATGAATTTATAGCATTATTAATTAATGCATGAGTTTCCTTGTATTTCCTGTGTTGTACTCAACAGGACTCTCATTATTGGTGAGAGCATGACGACTGAGTGTTTACTCTAAGAAGAGTGACACGAATCTCCAAGTGTCAATGGTGAGGTATGCACGAAATACCCATGCAGGCCATGCTATTCTCTAACAAAGAGAACCCTATATTTGTGCGCTTATATTAGCCCGACTCGAGCATGTTTAATTCCCTAAGGGAAATCTGGACTGTCCATATCAGTCTCAGAAACGATCATGGACACGCAAGTTGGCCGCATAATTTAACCTGCCTAGATGAACCCTAGCAGGAGCAGGCTATCACCGCGATGACCACCAGCGGGCCTATTTATGCCGCATCCGGTCGAACATTACACTTTACTTCCCAGCGTGCCAAAACGCCCGCCCTAAAGTAGGGTGGCCCCGCTGCTTTGGAAGAAGCTCGAACGAGCAAGACTGCTTAAGACAGTCTCAAAATGATCGCGACCGTCCAACTTCACTAGAATGATTGGACGGCTTAGATCGCACCATGAAAGATGGAGGAGGCGCCAACACGCACATTGGTGGGCCCACTCTATCCTGCCCGATCGGTTTTCTCACGACAAATCCATGGAGAAATGAATGTTTGCTCGAAACATGGCTGGCGTGATGCTTTAAAGGTCGCGGACACTCCACTAGCGTCTTAAAATCGATCACAACCATCCAACTTCACTGGCATGCTTGGAAGGCTTAGATCGCGCCTAGGACCATCAAGCAGGTATACATATTCTCACCATCGGCCCAATGTGTCCCCCACGCGGTCGGTCTCCCCAAAGGAGGAGCATAGCCTTCCAAACCGCTTGGTTGAAGTTGCACGCGCGTGACCGGCCCAAAACCCTAATTAGGGTTTGCGGCATGGCATATGTGTCGCAGATTGATCTCGACCATCCGTCTTCACCAGCTTGGATGGAGGGTGTAGATATAGACTAAGGAGGTCCAGAGAGCGTCAAGATGATCACTGCGGGCCCATCTGTACGTATGACCGGACGGCCTAGGCAAACTAGGACTCGGTAACCTTGAAACGCACGCCCAAAGATGACATGTCACGTGGCTTCCAAGTTATTTGCGGCAAAGGATTTCTGTCGCAAATCGATCACGACCACTCATCTTTGCCAGAAAAATTGAGTGGTCTAGATCGCACCTCCGCGAGACAAAGTGGTATGGACATGTACACCGGCAATCTGTCTACACGCATGCCCGGTCGGTTCCCACCAAAAACATCGTCCATGCTTGGTTTCGGTCAAGATGAAGAGTGATGCTTGCGCACCTCTTCAAAACCATAAAACTCCATCAACGGTCGCAAATGAGCGTCATAGATCATCTCGTCCGTCCAACTCTACCATCTTGATCGGGCAGCCTAGGCTGGGAGTTAAACGACCAATGAGACGTCCTGGTGATCACCATCCGTCACTCTATCACATGGAGTAATCGGCCAAAGGAGGGCCTTCCCATGCGGCCTCCAAACCATCACTCCAAGATGGCCAGGCATGCAGCTGTTTTAAGACATTTAATCGCGACTTACTCCGTTAAGCTTTAAAACAACGATGCTTTATACATATTGATTGTATTCGATGCATTACATGCATAGAGTATACACGATATTTCTGAATATCGATTTCCTAAATAACTCAGTTATTTAACCTAGTATCGTATGCTATTTTCTGTAGGTCCCACGACCCACTCATTCGAGACATCAAGCATGTCACAAACTGGGGTATTGGTCTGGCGGTTTACAGCATGCAGCGTGCAACGCGCCATCACAAGAACGTGACAGGAGGCATGGACGGTTAAGATGATGAGGGAAGTGGGCTAAGACGTGATCGTGCAACCACCCACACGACCCCATTACTCCATCACTCAACTTCCTCCACTTCCTACGAGATGAAGGTTTGCGCTCAATGGATTGTATTCCTTCACCTATTTGGATCGAACATATCCATACACGTTCTTAGCAGTCAAAGACTATTACGAAGGCTTCCCTTGGCTCGTACATATCTAAGTACGAGTATCCAGGGGAAAAGATGGAGCTTATCTTTGGCTTGTGTGTATTCATACACATTCTTAACAGCCAAAGACAATTACGAAGAGTGTCCTTGACTCGTACGTATCTAAGTACGCGAATTCAAGGGAAAATACGAAGGTTATCTTTGGCTCGAACGTGTCCATACACGTTTTCAGCAGTCAAAGACTATTACGAAGGCTGCCCTTGGCTCGTACATATCTAAGTATGAGTATACTGGGGAAAAGATGGAGCTTATCTTTGTCTTGTGTGTATTCATACACATTCTTAACAACCAAAGACAATTACGAAGAGTGTCATTGGCTCATACGTATATAAGTATGAGCAACTAGGGATGAAGATGAAGCGCAAGGACAAAGGTTCAAAATACAACTCGCATGGAAGGACAAAGCTTTGTTCCTCTAAAATTCTTAAGCTTATCGCTTTGCGAATTTCTGGGAGCAAAAGAATGTCATCGGAAGACATTAACTGCTCAAAGTTTATAGCTTTATGTACTCAGTCAAACGGAGTTCATCAAGCAACGGATCTGTGAGCTACTACAAATGTGTAGCATCAACATCATCAACGAAGGTCAATCCTCCCAAAGAAAACGTGTCGACGAAGGTGGAGGTCATGCTAATTGGAGCCAAAGACATCAACAATGGTTGTATTTTACAACTTAATTCTGAATCCGAAGGTATGTATGGGAGAGAAGCCGGCTAAAGGCATACTCACCACTTATAACCATACATGGGAGTGAAGTCCGTTAAAGTTAGATTCACCACTACCAAGCATGCATCTGAGCGAAGCTTGTTAAAGGAAGACTCGCCATTGCGAAGAATGAGTTATTCAATCCAAAGCTATGAATGTACAAGTCAACAAAGCACGTACGCATAGGTGTATGCATATTCAACGAGGCTACAAACCATACTCAGCTACGAGGAGTCACACGACGACGCATAAGCAGACGCAACTTGTCAACCACCACTATTGCGATGCTCCCAGTCTAGAAATGCACAAAGCCTATATACATTTGTATACCCATAAGTGCACAACTCAAATGAAACGAAGAACGAAGTCTGTATACATATGTATACCCTAACTCTCTAACCTTGGGAACATACGAAGTGCCAAAGACTAATGCAAGGGGAAGTTCGTTGCAAGAAGAAATTCTTCAATACTAAGAAGAAGAAACAATTAAATCCTAGAGGGTACCCTTCGAATATACAGGGTGCCAAAGGAATTTGTATTTCTATGCAGGAACGAAGCCTACAAGAGCAACTCACTTCAACCATAACGAAGCCTTCAAGGGGCATCTCACTACACGCATAGTACCATGTGACATCCATTAACTAAAAGAAAGTTCCCCGTGTCATGGTGTTCTATCGGAAGTTACGATTGCCAATCACTTTAGAATACTTCAAGTTACGATTGCCAATCACTTTAAAAATCATAAAAAAAATGGAGCTCATTCACCTTGAAAAGTTGATTTATGTGCATATATGTTATATGTAGGGTTCTTAGTCTAGAACGATAGGGTACTCCTATTCTAGCACATCTCACATAGTGATAAGAAACTTGCACGCGCACGATCTACCAATACATGTATGCCTCGTACTTCAAGGTGTTCTATCGGAAGTTACGATTGCCAATCACTTTAGAATACTGAACGAAACTTGACTAGCTTGTTCTTTGGTTGGTTGGGATAGAAGGTGGAGGTTACATTAAGAAAAACAACCATCGAATTTAACTGGGTGCATCAAAAAGGGCTACCTCTTGCAAAGTGTCATGTAATTTTTTGTTTCCTTTTGTATATGTATCAAAACTGTTTCCTTATCAAAAAAAAAAATAAAAAAAAATCAAGTATTTATCAATTCCATCCTCTCTTGTTCCAAAAATAAAAGAGAGTAGTCAATGTAAATAAGAGTCATGTAAAGAGTCATTTTGTTGTTTCATTGTAATAAGCAAGGAGGGTGTATGCCATTGATGTACAACGCGAGTAATTGTGAAATACCTCCAACTCATTCACAATTCTCGTAAAGTCCGGACAGCTAGCTAGATTTCGACCTCGGTTCTTAGCCTGAGAAACTATCTCTTGGTGATTAGTCATAACATCCGATCTTTCTTTACACATGTGTAGATACACTTTACACTCTTATCACATGTCTTTAGTGTTATCAGTGCTAGGATTGTGCCTTTGACAGCTAGATTGACATATTCCTCGGCTGTGAGCTTAAGCTGTCATGCACATGTCACATTTCATGGAATCTGAGATCATATTTTGTCTTAAGGTTTTGTAGGCACACCTCTGGTAAACCTTCACGAGACTTCACTCGTCCACTAGGGACACTTAGTGGTTTAAAAGGCTTAGTGCATACGCTAAATGCATTCGAGAGACCAGCGACAGTGGTATAGTTAGGATTTCCTTAGTTTTGTTTTACTTGAGGACAAGTAAAATTCAGGTTTGGGGGTATTTGATGAGTGCTAAAAAGTGCATATTTCTATATATTTTTCTTGGCATTTAACTCATCCTTTGTGCATTAATTCTACATTTTATCCCATATTCTGTATTTTCATTGTTTTCAAGAATAAATATTTTTATTAATTAATTTTGCATTTTTAGGTAATAAATAAAGTTAGATGAACTGCAGAGCGGAAAAGAGAAGAAAAGTAGTGAAAAGCCGGGAGGAATTACGCAAGGAAGCCGCGAAGAATGTTGTGCACAAGACCAAAAGGTTAGAACTGGGCTTGAAGAGGAAGAATTGTTCTTAAAGAAGATATGGGCTTGGCATATCCAAGGCCCAAAACCCTCACCCAGATCCATTTCCTATATCCATACCCGTTTCCTTTTCTAGCCGTCAGATTGGACACATCTAAATCTAATGGTCGCAACATCGCCAGTACATCAAAGTCTGAAGCTCCTGTCTAACACTACAGCACCTAACTCCATCTTGCGCCGTTAATTTCGTTGTATTATACAATCCAACGGTCGCTACAAGCTCTTCACGTATAGCCGTTAGATCGATCTATCAATTCCACATCCAACGTCTGAGATTCGCAAATCATCAAATTTGTTGTACCCGATCAACACCCAAACACCAAATTCCCTATACCCGAACCAAACACACCTTACCCAAATTTCCCATCGACTTCTTCTTCTCTTTCCCCTCACCTCCGTCTGCAACTCCATCACCACCACGCCCTGCCACTGCCACAACCACCTTCTCCACCTTCCATAGCCACCATCACCAGTCTACAACAACCCATCTCCTTTCACATCATTTCCCTACCACTCTACCCACCTAATTCATCGATTTCCCCTCTTTTCTCTCTGAAAACCTAGATGAGAAAATCAATGAATTAGGTCGAGTTAGAAACGCAATTGGAAGGCATGGAGAGGAGCAGGAGAGTCAGAAGAAGAATGGGTCGACGTACAGAAGCCATTATCAAAGATTAGGTAAACTGAATTTCAATTTTCAGAAACCCTAATTTACTGTTTTGGGGGGTTTTGCTTGTAAAGTGTAATTGAGTATAAATAGATGCTTTGGGATGTTGTAATAGGTATGCCTGGATTAGCCAGTGTGTCCAGAACTGTGAGTTCTGTAAAAAATTCCATTTTATGCTCTGTTTTTATCCTTTGTTCTTCACTGTTTTGCTATCCATGTTTTTCCATGTTTTGTGTATTGTTCAGTTTCTCCATTTGATGTAATATGCTGTTGCTATCCATGTTATGTTTCATGTCTCCTGTTATGTTATGTTTCTGTAATATTTGTATCATGTTCTGTACTGTTTCTGTTATGTATGTTCTGAATCCCAAATGCTAGGACTAGATGAAATTATGAACCAGCTGAGATAGTCTTCATCATGTGCAGCTCATGTTCAGTGTTGCTAAGCCCTTAGACTAGTTGTGCTTTAATCAGACAATTAGCACTTTGGTAATTATCTTAGTTGTGAGTAGAATATCCCTTAGGTTAATGGTGGATTCAACATCCTAGTGTTCTTTCATCACTCTTGTTTACTGTCTCCCTTCATTGTTGTTTTCTCAATAGTTCACTGTTAGTTTACTGTTATGTTTAGTGTTTAATGTTTAGTTCCTCAAATGTTAAGTTTGTTCACTGTTAGTGGTGGAAGTTTAGGTTAGAATTCATGTAAATTGAGCTGATTGAGAAATGGAGGAATTTAGTGTCCACTGTTGCTTGTGATTGATTGTGCTGTTAAAAGACAGTCAATGCTAGGAGTAAAACAGTTGGACAAGCTTCTTCTCCTTCCATTCCATTTATGTATGCCCTGGAACATAGGCAGGCTAGAACCTCCACCTAGCTCCATTAGGGACAAGGATTTAACCAAAAAACAGCCACTGCCTAGCATCTTTCCTGTTCTTCTTTGTTATCTATCTGTTTTTGTGGCTTCTTATCACTGTTTTTATAGCTGTTTTTATAACTGTTTTGTGCCCTGTTCTTCCTTTGCCTTTGGCCCTTGGCCATTGCCTTTGATTTATCACTGCTATGCCATTGTAAATTTGCATCCTTTTGCCCTGTGTTGCTTCCATGTATATACCATTGTCACTTTTTCTTTGTACATGTCATTGTAAATGCCATCCTTGGCCCTGTGTGACTTAGTGCCCTGTCTGCCTAGAGCCTGCTTTACCTTGTCTGCTGCTGCTCCAAACAGTTAGCTTAGAACCAAAGGCCAAAGCCCAGGTTCAAAGTCCAGTCACTAAAGGCCTAAGGCCCAGCCACAGTTCAGGTTAAGGCCTAAGGCCCAGTTCAGTTCACTTCATTGTCAAACAAGCCTATAATCCAAAGGTACCCTAAGCCCAAAGCCCAAAAGGCTTCATAGTTAACCAACAACAACTTAGGAGCCCAAAATAGCTAGAAAACTCCAAAACACTCCCAGTCTCTGTGGATCGACCCGTACTTGCACGAGCTACAACTGACGACCGTGCACTTGCGGTATTACTGTAGGCCCGTTTTTATTGCGCTTCATTTTCACCCATCTCCGGGCCCACCAATGAACATGTAACCGACACAGACAAATTACACAGACGAAGGCTCCATAAATGAAAATACTTTTCCTTTCAAAAGCTGCAAGAACCAGCTTTCAAAATCAAAAGGGGGAAAACATACATCAATCATGGCGCATCTACAACCTCAGTTAAAAACAACAAATACATGTTGAAGGTAATACAATTGTAAGGTATGCTTATATACGTAGCAATCAATATAAAGCTTGGATTTGGAATATAGATTTTAATGTGTGTGAAATGAAACAAACATGCAAAAACAAAGGGTTAGAACTTACACCCACCTTCAGAATTGACGAC
Organism: Papaver somniferum; assembly: GCF_003573695.1. NCBI lineage: Eukaryota > Viridiplantae > Streptophyta > Magnoliopsida > Ranunculales > Papaveraceae > Papaver > Papaver somniferum. Next base: position 94,793,156 of record NC_039368.1, on the reverse strand, counting down.
AAAAACGAAGGGTTAGAAATGACACCCACAATAAGAATTGACGATGAGGCAAGGCACGGCATAACTGCGCATATGTCAATCTCGGATCCTCGGGAAAAATGAATCCCACTAAGAGGCAAATAATAAGCAATATATCCCACAAATAGAGATACCTTGTCGAAGTAAAGCAGCCTTTGCGCTGAACGCGGAGGGTTACAGGAAATATTTTACCCACGTAGGGACCCTCTCCGCCACGGTGCCTTCTGGCCAAAGGATACTCTGGTAGGACGTTGAATGTTCCACCAAGGTTAATAATACCTTAGCACCGAGCGATGGCTTGATTGTGCAACAAGCTAGACATACTATGTCATAAATATTGTGCAACAAAGTAAGAAAATGTTGTAACACACACCAAAAGGTGACAAATACCAAATAGTGTATGTATATATTTTATTTACGCAGGTACAACAATACGGCGAAAAGCTTAACCAAAGATAAAGATTCCAAAAGGTATACTTCCATTGCAAAGGTGTGAAGTTACAACAACGAAGGTACACCAGGAAACAACTCCATACCAGGCAAGTAAAGAGACATCTTAGAGTCACCTTAGCCGAAAGAAAAACTAAAAGGTAAATAATATACACCTGAGCAATATGTTCAAACTTAGCTTAAACTCAGCTACATGCTATGATACCTTCTGGCCACGTTATATTTTGCTCGTGTGCCGACTGATTCAAAATGATAGCAAAAATACCTAAACAGCGAGCGAAGGCTCCGCTTTTAAAAGGGGTGAAAACTATTATCCCAGTCTCAGCTTTCATTAACGAAGGCGTGGACTTCGTAAACAAATACATACATACATATATGCATACATATATACACATATACATACATACATATATACATACATACATACGTATGTACATGCTTGCATACATATAAACATTCATATATTTGTGTGATAATATTAGCATCAGAACCTTGTTCAATACTTTGAGGGTACCTCAGTAAATTACTTTGATACTTATATACTTCGAAGGTATCTTCGAAGGTATCTCGGTAAATTACTTTGATACTTCTCTACATCGATAAACTACTTCAATACTTCGAGGGTACCTCAGCAAATTACTTCGAGGGTACCTCAGCAAATTATTTCGAAGGTACCTCAGTAAATTACTTCGATACTTCTATACTTCGAGCGTACCTCAGAAAATTACTTCGATACTTCTATATTTCGAGGGTACCTCGGAAAATTACTTCACAACTTCAATACTTCGAGGGTACCTCAGTAAAATACTTCGATACTTCTCTACATCGGCAAAATACTTCAATGGTACCACAACGAGTTTACTTCGATGGTACCTAAGCGAATTATTTTGATACTTCAAGGGTACCTCAAAAAGTTACCTCGAAGGTATCTCATCTAACCAAGTCGATACTTCGATGATATCTCGGCGAAATAAACGAATGAGGGATAAGGATTTTTTTCTTAAGGATCGTTCTTCGAACAACCTTCAAGAAAAGGGGCAAACTGTAGTTACCAAAAATCTACTGTGACACGTGGCGCAATATTAAAGTTGGAGCAACTTATTATGTTACAACAACCCGCACAACATCTCTCCTTAGGATGCTTAGTTATGAAGCTATCTCCCTCAACGTGTGGCGTACTATTAAAGGAGGGAGTAGCAAAGAACGCTACAAGATTGTTTACTTATTAAGAAATAGGTTGTAGTATAGGCACGTGGGTGTGTCTGTCTGTCAGAGGTAGATGAGCAGTCTGCACAGCTTTTAGTACGAAGGCGCAGACTTCAACCACGTGGGCTCAGAGTACGTGGAATCCTCTGACTGGCGAAGGTATGCGGCCAACGAAGGTACAACTTGTATGGAGGTTTCACAGTTCACGAAGCCACGTGGAGAAAGCTAAGGTGGCATTGTTTTATTGGAGACGGGAAACGGACAATGAAGGTACCATATTGACCAATGACCATCGTATCTCAATGGAACAGAAGACAACAAAGATATCCTGGACAGAAAGGGATTTATAAATACCCATCCTTACCACAAGAGAAAAGGGAATAATTGGGTTGATTAGGAATTAGGGAAAAGGCTCTCTCTCTCTACTCTTACTTATAAAGCTTCATACTTTCTTCAATGGAGTTCTTCCACTCAAATGTAACAAGATCAATAATAAACTTATCATCTTTACCCATGGATGTAGGTTAAGATTAACCAAACCACGTAATCTCTTGTTTGTTGATAACTTAGATGCACTTATATTATCTTCTCTCTTATAGATTTCCTTACTGAGTTATCTCTGTTTTCTGAGCTATCTCTGCTTCCTGAGTTATCTGTTCATCTGAGATATCTCTTTGATTAGCTTATTTGCTTACTTACCTCTTTTTTACAGAGATACCTTTATTTTCCTAGCATCTTCTCTTGCGAAGTATCTTTACTTACTTAATATATGATCTTCTGAGTAGATCTTATTTTGAACATACCTTTTATTTACTCAACAATATCGGTTCAACTGAGGTATCCATACTACTTAGTATCGGATTCTCTGAGATGTTCATATTACGTAGACTATGGGAAAATTAGTAGTCACAAAACCCGCTTTCAACGCTCCTATGGTAGTCAAGAGATGCTGGGAATGGTACTTATAATTTTTATCATATCATAAGTAAGATCGTCCCCATGGTTTTAAAAATGAACCTCAAAGCGTTCAAGATCGTGCTTCACTTTAAAAGCTTCAAGATCAATATTCCTAAAAGAGACAGGAGCCCATTTATTCTTTTGAGGAACCGGAGCAAATTGTGTCGAAGGGGAAACCTCAGAAGATGCTGCTTTACCCAATGATAAGTTCAGTGGAGGACTCATATCCGAAGACTTTCTCTTCACCGACGGATTCCTCGACAGATTCAGATCTTTCGACGAAAGCTTAGACCTCTGTTAAACCGAAGGGGAAGATAGAGCGAAGAGGTTGAGATGCCAACGGTTCGGAACACTGTAAAGAAGATATGCCTGTGGGATGATCAACTGCATAATGAGAACCACTCACAACATCCCCCCTTTTTTGAGAAGAAACCTTTGGATTGGACGACGAAGAAGGTTTCTAAGGACGGAGATCTGACTGAGAAGATCTTGGCGGTGGACCCTTCGGCGGAGATATATTAGGAATTCTAGGTGGATAAGATCTATAAGGACTTTGTTGCGGAGATCTATAAGGACTATGCCTTCGTTCATTGTCCGCCATAACAACCTGCGAAGGGAAACGAAAAGAAACGAAGGTCAAAACAAGATCCATGAACATAAATTTCCATCAAGAACATCTTCAGCTCAACAAAAACCCAGAAAAACACTACAATAAAAATCAAAAAAACGGTTCTAGATTTCGTGATGAAGAACAGGGGCAAGTATATATACTTTCCTATATTATTTTCTTCATCACGAAAGCCAAAACCTACAACAACAGAGACAAAACTAATTAAAACATGAAAATAGTAATGAAGATCAACCTACCTATAACAATGGTGGAATCAAGAGATTAAAAAGAGGAATCACCGACCAAACCTACTCAGACACAAGGATATCTCCAAGGAATAACCAGTACGAGGTAGGTGCACTATCAGCAGAAGTAAAGAACAAAAGAACAAGTTACTTCTGTGTTCAAAAATGAAATAAAAATAAATGCTTCTCAGGAGACAAAAGAAGACATGAGAGAATGAGAATGAGGATAAAATTTATTTCGCTCATACCCTCTCTCATATTTATAACCGCTAAATGGAGAAGAAAACTGCACCGAAAATCGAGGGGAAGTTATTAGTAGGAGTGGGAAACGTGCCCAAAAATCAAGGGGAATCTATTGCAAGGAATGGGAAACATACAGGGTGAAAAAATTTTCTTCAAACTTTGACTCTCATCAAACTTAGAAGAAAAGGGGCAAATTGTACGCACATTATTCATAATCGACCACGTGTCAAGAAAAGCCCACGTGTAATCCATAAAGAAAAGGGGCATTGAACTGTGATGCCACGTTACAACATCATAGGAATATGAATCATCATCTGCCACGCATCCATCGTAAAATAAATCCAACGATCGGTAAGTCGAGGAGCACCTGATGCAAAGACTACCACGAAGCACAGTCGAAGATCAAGAAGCTTGCTTTACTCCATCCCGAGATAGATCCAAAATGGACAGAGGAGATGGAATTCACTTACAAGGGAGTGACAGCTGCAACAGCACTGTTTGACGCGTGCGGGCTGCCCCAACCACCCGCATTAAATGCTACGAACATATGATACGTGTCGAATTTCCTATGGAGGAAGAGAAGGTGGATCATCGCTGCAATATATTACCGTTGGAGGCATCAGATCATCACGAAGATGGTCTTCGGGATCGGCACACCAACCAAGACGACAAGTGACAACTGAGTCAGTAAAGAGAGGCCCACATAAGAAGCCTATAAATACCCTGCTCAACTATTGAGAGGGGTCGACCATTTTGAGAAAAGAACTATTTGAGAGAGAGAGAGTGTAATAGAGTAGGTATGAGAAATCCTTTCTACTTTATCTTCGTTCCACTAACTCAGAGTCATTTGACTGAGCCTTGTAATCCCGATCGATCTATAGTGAAAATCTCAATACCCCATGGACGTAGGCCTTAGTGCCGAACCACGTAAATAGATGTTTCATTTACATTTTGCACTTATTATTTATTGTCTTGCACATTTATGTTTCCTCGCGTTTTTAGGGGCCACTCAAAAGGATTTATGGGCCATCAATTTATACCCATCCAAAGACTCTAGTTAAGGGGTACCCTATATGATATTGAAGTTACATAAATGCCCTTCTGGTAAAACTGTATAAAAACCAAATCAAAAAAAATTCTACTCATTTCAACTCTTCTTCTTCCAGTTTCATATCTTCCGATTGTGGAAGAAAAAAACTTTCCCTCTTTCAACCGAAACATCGCCGCGAATCGTAAAACCAAAACATCGTCGATTCGTTTATAAAACAATGGATAAGGGAAATGAAACCCACAGACCTAGAACCAAAAATGTTGCTCGGGGTATCGATCCAAAGATTGGGATTTTAGCAAGAAATAAAGAAATTCTTGCTGCAAATCAAGAAGAACGCGAAGAACGCGAAGAAGAAGTACCCGGCAATGTAGTCGGTGGTGGCGATTCCGATAGTCAAACACTTCGTCAACTTCAAATGGCCCCAATTAGGTAAGAATCTATCATTTTTGGGGTTTATTTCGCTTTAATTCGACGAATCGAGAAGAAAAAAATTCTAGGGTTTTCGGTTATTTATCCAGATTCGGGCGATATTCATGCTTATTTACTTCCGAATGTAGTCATGTTCTTCATTTCTCAAGAACATCGACAGTATTCGGGAGAAATATTTGTTGGTTATCTGCCGAATATTGTTGGCCATATCTTCCTGGATACAAACTGGTAATAATCGGTAGTTTAATGAATTTTTTTGCTCCCGAATATATTTAAGTAGACACACCATATTCGTAAGTACACTCACTACCGAATATATATATTGAAAAAATCTCAAAATTTCTGATATAGGAAAAATCTCATTTTGGGGCCAGTATTTAATCGGAGTACAATATAATGTTTTATACCTCCGATTGTGTATGATAAAATTTTAGAGTTTCTGAACTCCAGTTGATGAATATTAGGTTGTAAACATGTTTAGTTATATTCCGATTGTTTTTCATTTGGGAAAAATATGTGTCTTCTTACTTCCGAATTTGTTTATTCGGGTTATAGTTGTGTACTTTGTCTTCCGATTGTGTAGGATGAAAAATTTAGAGCTTCTGAACTCCAATTGATGCATATGCGGTTGTAAATATGTTTAGTTAGCTTTCGATTGTTTTGTATTCGGGAACATTATGTGTCTTCTTACTTCCGAATGTGTACATTCGGGTTATATTTCCATACTTTGTCTTCCGATTGTATAGTTTGTAAATATTGTTCCTTTCTTTGTTGTTTAGACAAAGTCGAGAAAGGAGGAAGAAAGTGACAGCTAGTGCTAGGAGGGAAAGGAGTGCCAAAGATAATTCAAGTTCTCAACAAAGCTTAGAAGAACAAAGCAGTCAACAAGGAGTGCAACCAAGTGCTGAAAAAAGTATAGAACAACAAGGCAGTGAACAAGGGGTGCAACCAAGTGTTGAACAAGCCGCTCAACAAAATGCAGAACCAACTGCTCCACAAGTTACACCCCACCATGAAATTGAACCAGTTGATCCAGTGCCAAGAGTAGAAGAAGAAGGACAACCAAATGGTACCCAAAAAGCCAAAAAAGGAAAAGATGGTGTAAAGAAGGATATTGCTAAGAAAGCATCACATCTTGTCCCTCAGCACTTGAAGAAGAAGGGTATTCCAGCAGGCACAATCCTTGGGCTACCAGCGGATGGAGGAAAATTGCTATTTGGATACAAAGACTCATGGGCCAGAGAAATATACGAAACCGAGGTAATAAAATTACTATTTTTTATTAATGTATTGTCTATGTGTTATATCGTAATGTTTGTATTAAGGATTTTTTATGTACTTTAATAGGATCATCAAGATGCGGTCCGTCTACTCAAATCTACCGTCGCACCAACAAAAATGCTTGCGTGGCCTTTTTCCGGTGAATGTGAAAGGTTCAAGTCAATTGTTGCAAACTCGGGGTTAGCTAATGCCGCCGAGAATTCATTGTTGGAACATGATCGTGTGGCCATATCGGCGTTCGTGGAGAGAATGTATCCTGAGACCGATACTTTCCATATGCCGTTTGGGGAGATGACGATTACCACGGATGATGTTGTGCAGATTCTTAACCTTCCCGACCAAGGCACAGCTGTGAAGTTTAACTACACAAAGCAGTTAAGTTGGGCACAACTTTATGCTCTAACTAAAAAGTGCTTAGGTTGGGATGAAGAGACAACAACAACAGAGTTTAAGAGGCATGCAAGTTACAGAACAAGACAGATCAACATTACGACTTTGATGAATATGTTCCGAGGCACCTTGGAGAAGGAAAAGAATGGAACGTTAACTGATGAGCAAGTGAACCACGCTGCCACCGCATATCTCCTTTGTGTATTGGGATGTGTCATATTCCCCAATACTTCTGGCAACCGGATCGACGCCAACCTTATACAACTTTTGGATCCTCTCCATGAAGTCGGTGACTATTCTTGGGGCACGGCATGCCTAGCATTCTTGATGGAAGAGTTGAGAAATGCTTCGAGGCTAGGAACCTGCCAAGTTGCCGGGAACGTGGCTCTATTGCAGGTTTTTTCTTTAACTCTATAACTCACTCTATAGTATTCAGTAGACAATACATATGATGCATATTCATAACTTCAAATGACGCATATTCGGTAGGCAATGACCCATCTCTTTTTCCGAATGTTGGTTATTCGGTGGCTAGGTACTTATTTTTGTTTCCGAATATATATATTCGGAAATATTCTTTTGATATTAGCACCGAATAAACAGGCCAGAAAAACTATAGGTTACTGAACTCCAAATGACGCATATTCGGTAGGAAATGATCCATCTCTTTTTCCGAATGTTGGTTATTCGGTAGATAGGTACTCCGTTTTATTTCCGATTATATATAATCGAAAATATTCATTTGATATTAGAACCGAATATACAGGCCAGAAAAACTATAGGTTACTGAACTCCAAATGACGCATATTCGGTAGGAAATGATCCATCTCTTTTTCCGAATGTTGGTTATTCGGTGGCTAGGTACTTATTTTTGTTTCCGATTATATATAATCGGAAATATTCATTTGATATTAGAACCGAATATACAGGCCAGAAAAACTATAGGTTACTGAACTCCAAATGACGCATATTCGGTAGGAAATGATCCATCTCTTTTTCCGAATGTTGGTTATTCGGTGGATAGGTACTCAGTTTTATTTCCGATTATATAATCGGAACTAATGTTTGGAAATTACTACCGAATATACACAATCTATTTACTAAAACTTGGTTTCTTATGTATATAGGCATGGATCTATGACCACTTCCCTATCCTGAAGTTGGCCGGAGAGAACCCGGGGTGGTGCAAAGGTACTCCTAGAGGAACAAAGTATATATTTGAAGACAACCGTTCTAGGACAAAAGAGCAGCAGTTGATTCGCATGAGGAGATTTTGGACCAATTGAAGGCCTCGGACGTATGCTTTGATCCATACAAGGAAGATCGAGCCAGTGGGCATATAAATGTTCGGTCGGACTTGTCCCTTTATTTTGGACCATTGTGGCACCCCACAGGATATGTGATGTATAACCCCTCTAGGGTGATGCGACAACACGGGTATATACAACATCAACCTGTGGAGAAAATGGGGGATTACTACAAATTGGAGTTGGAGTTGTGCTCTTCTAGTGGTGATAATCTCACGATTGTTCACACAGGCCCACCTACTGTTCTTGATAACTGGGATAAGAGGAATGACTTCATTATCGACACTGGTAGACGAACCACCCGAGGTGATGAAAATTCTCCAGACTATATGAGTTGGTATAACAAGGTATCACATCCTTTGGTTATCCGTGAAATCAAATCCAACACTACTGCGGCGGGTTCAAGTTATAATTGTATCATCAAAGACAAACCAGCTGGTTATGATAGACTGGTGCGTGTTCTTATATTTTTGTTCATTTTATATTATTCCTATAAATCTTAGGTAATTACCGTTTGATGTTATGTCATTACGTATAAAAAACAGGTGAATAGGTTCAAGCGTGTTTCCAAAATGTTAACTGCATGCCTGAAGAGCGGAGATCCCATGCCAGCTGAGAAGATCAAAGAGGCTAGAGATCTAGTTGATAATATGGATAACGAAGATTATGCTGCCCAGTTTGGGGAGAAAGTCACGAAGAGGCATCAGCCCAAGGTGGCAGTATCAAAGACGGGTAAAAGAACTCGAGCTTCATCGAGCGCTGAAGCTGCTCCAACTGAAGGTGCTCAAACCCGTGGTCGTGCAGGACTGGGAGGTAGTCACGGTCGTAAAGTAAAGAAGAGCAGATAAATACAATGATTTGTGTTGTACATTCGGAAGTTTGGGTAACTAAGTTAGACAAGTTCAAATGACAATGATTTGTGTGGTACATTCGAAAATTTTGGTAACTAATTAACTTCCGATTATTTCAAGTTCAAAATTTGAAAAGTATAGTTTTTCCCAAATTCTGATTTTTGGGCCATCGTACATTCGGAACTTTACAAAAAAATTATCCTCCGAATATTACAAGTTCAAAACAAACCATGCCATGGCTCTAGGTGGTTCCAAGGGCCAATATAGAAGGTTAGACACCCATATTCGGAAGTTTTGGTAACTAAGTTAACTTCCGATTATTTCAAGTTCAAAATTTGAAAAGTATCAGTTTTTCCAAATTCTGATTTTTGGGCCATCGTACATTCGGACTTTACAAAAAAATTATCCTCCGAATATTACAAGTTCAAAACAAACCATGCCATGGCTCTAGGTGGTTCCAAGGGCCAATATAGAAGGTTAGACAGCCCATATTCGGAAGTTTTGGTAACTAGTTAACTTCCGATTATTTCAAGTTCAAAATTTGAAAAGTATCAGTTTTTCCCAAATTCTGATTTTTGGGCCATCGTACATTCGGAACTTTACAAAAAAATTATCCTCCGAATATTACAAGTTCAAAACAAACCATGCCATGGCTCAGGTGGTTCCAAGGGCCAATATAGAAGGTTAGACACCCCATATTCGGAAGTTTTGGTAACTAAGTTAACTTCCGATTATTTCAAGTTCAAAATTTGAAAAGTATCAGTTTTTCCCAAATTCTGATTTTTGGGCCATCGTACATTCGGACTTTACAAAAAAATTATCCTCCGAATATTACAAGTTCAAAACAAACCATGCCATGGCTCTAGGTGGTTCCAAGGGCCAATATAGAAGGTTAGACACCCATATTCGGAAGTTTTGGTAACTGAGTTACTTCCGATTATTTCAAGTTCAAAATTTGAAAAGTATCAGTTTTTCCCAAATTCTGATTTTTGGGCCATCGTACATTCGGGACTTTACAAAAATTATCCTCCGAATGTCTTATTCGGAGGAATACGTGTATCGTTAGCAACCGATTGTAGTGCATCATTTATACGAAACCTCAACGGCCATATTTTCAGAAACCTCAACGGCCATATTTTCAAAAATTAGAGCCGTTGGAACTCTAATCTATATAAGGAGGGTAACCCCTCTCAGATTATTGAGTAAAAAATCAGAATGAAAAACCTTTTCAATGGCAAGTCCATCATCAATCGACAACATACTTCGAAGATGCAAGCGAACAACTACATCAATTGCAGCAATGGAAGAAGAAATACAAAAAAGGAACAAACAACCCAAAAAAATTAAACCATCGTTAGTGGCAACGAAGGAGGAGGAAGAGGAAATCAAGGCTAAGAAGCGAGGTGACGAACAATTCCATCATAGAGAAAGATTAAAACAAGTTGAGGAAGAGACCGAATGGATAAAAAATTATTACATTGTGAAAGATCTACCCAAAGAACAGCAGGACGATCGTATATTTTGGATTAACGTTTCATTGGGTCCTTTTGTTGGTAAGTACAAGAAGCCACGCCACAATTATGAACCATCCCATGTTTCTTCAAGGGTGCACCATGTTATAAAATTGTGCACCGAGTACAACCGTATTCTTGCTAGGCACAGAGACGACAGGTTTGCGGCACAAAATGCTTATTCCAAGTGGAGAGGAGAGTCGTTTCTACATTTTGAAGCCGCGTTGATTGTTGCATCTCGGACTGGGAAAAAAGAATAACATGTGATGTTTGAGTGCTGTAAATTCAAATTTTTAATACTAATCGGCGGTTTGATAAAATATGGAATTCCCGAATATGATTAATCGGATTGAAGTGTTTATATTGTTGTTCCGATTACATAGTTTCAAAAAAAATTATAGTCGTGCCTCGAAATACCCACCAAATCGGTAGATAGATATTTAAGAGTTCTACCGATTATAATATTCAGAATCAAAACGTGTATCATTACCACCGATTATATATTCGTAATCAAAACGTGTATCAAAGAGCCCGATTCCTACATTCGGGAGACAACATTGTATTTTTTGGCCGATTAAATATATATCTTCACAAAAAAGTTTCCAAAAAACTTGTACAAATTACATGTTCGAAAAAAAAACGATCAAACATCGTCATCATCCGAGGGGATCAATTCGAGTAACTCAGTGGGAAAGTTGTGGTCCATAACGCGATCCCAATCAACCATGTTGGACTCATATTGTTCACCCAATCCTTGCAATGGTTCATCGGGAAGTAATCGTGCCACTTACTCAACGGAGGTAACGGACAATCTTCTTACTCTTTAAACGATAAAAATAAAATGCATTTCATTCAAATGCCATTACGATTTCTATCTTTAACCGACTCGTCGCAAGACGTTCTTGTGGGTGCAAACGTCATGCTAAGTCCATACATAGGAGGAACAAAGAAATGTACCACGCAATTCAAAACGTCCGCTAGGAGATATCCAAATTTAGGCATTGTCATCCAATACTTGGATCCGATTGTCTTCAATCCCTTTCGGCACTTCACACGCGCAACTAAATCTTTGAACTCTTGTTCTTTGTCGTATCTATCTCCTCGCCTCATCATCTCCATATAAAAACCCTTGTCCTTCACTAGTTGTACCGCCATCTTATTTCTTAAATATTGGCATTGGGTGACATCTTCGATATCCGCCTCTCTAAAGTAACCCATTTGATCCGTAGCAACGTGAAACCCACAATTTCTATCCCCATCAACCTCGTCGGTCGACAAAACAAATGGAATGATAAGTGGAGGGAGTTGTTCCAAATACTCTTTGTATATTGTATATGTGGATCGATTTGGTCTTCCATTAAGATCTCTAGGGCAACGAAGAGTACCTTTGTCCTCTTTTATATTAAGAATTTCCAATGATTGGGTTTGTTGCGAGGCATTCATTTGCTCAACAACTTCTTCGACAACATTGGGTTGACTTACTTGAGAAGGCTCTGTAGAGATCTTTGGCCTTACTTGTCGGGTGGTTGGTCCACTTTGATCATTTCTTGGACGACCTCTTTTCTTAGGTTCCGGCTCATCTTCAAATTCGGCTTCCGAACGCTCGTGCCTAGACAATATTCTTTTATTAGTCAAATACTCCTTCAACTCTTTTCTTTGGATGGTCCTCGACACTTCGGTGTTCGGCCTACCGGTGTTCTTTTGCTTAATAGGTTCATCAACCTCCCTTAAATAAGGGTGAAGGGCTTCCTCCAAATTATGCATCAATATTTGTTTTTTGGTGCCGTTTGATGTAGCGTAACGCTCGGCTATTCGTGCACACAATTCCGACTCCAAGAAAGACGGACCATCAACTACCGGGGTGTTCGGAGTGAAATTTAATTGCTTCCAAAATGGGTGAATATCATCGATGTCAATCACTTCAACATACCTACCCAACTTATGACGACACGGGAGTCCAATACCTATCATATCCTTGCAAACACAAACCGTATTCTCGTCATCATAAGTTTTATATAACTTCAATTGTTTCATCATGCGATTTATTGCCCATCTTGAAACTTTATGAACAACTCCCCTTAGAAGCAATTTTTCCTTAATATGTTCCATCGGGAATTGGTGTACACTAAATTGCATACATTTCCTAATCTTTACGAGATCACGATTGGTGAATTCATGGATTGCTTCTTGGATCGACACAACTCCATTTTGACTACCAATTAGTATTTTCTTTAGTCGACCATGAGACCCCTCCGCAATGCTTGTCGCCTCGTTCTTGAAATTACGATATTCATATGTCCATGCAAACACAAACCTCTCCTTAATCGTTAACCATTGTTTTTTACAATACTCAACCGGTTTTGGGTAGTCCGTGCCGTATTCATCCTCAAATTTCTTCAAGTTACATTCGTAATTTCCTCGGTCATCGACCAAACGATTTTGTCCCATGCTTTCATGAACATTTTCCAAATAATTCCATCCTCCTTCCACTTTTCTTCAAATAGACTATCCTCTTCCTTACGTTCTTCCAAGGTTAATTTACTAATGCGCACATCCTCTTCCTTTGACCTCTTGGTACCCTTCCTTGGTCTTTTAGCTTGGAAATGATGATGGCAATTGGTTTTGAGATTGCATTGAATGTGCCACGTACATTGCAAGTTTTGGGCTTCCGGAAACACTACCGCTATTGCATGCATTAAGGCTTGATCGTTATCCGTTACAATAACCCTTGGAAAATTATCACCGTTATAAATGGACCTCAACGTCTCCAACATCCAAATGAAACTCACATTGTTCTCATGATCCATTAAACCCCATGCAATTGTAAACGTGTTTTTGTCCGAAGTATGGCAAGCAATGTTCAACAACGTCATGTTATACTTGTTTGTCTTATAAGTAGCATCTATCAACAAAATTTGATGAAAGCATTGAGACAATTGGATCATTTCGGGATGTGCCAAGAAAATACGAATCACTATACCATCCTTTTCTTCCCTTCTCAAGGTGTAGTCGTGTAACTCCGCTAACCACTCCGATTGTTGCATGGCCGTTCTACCATCCCATTCAGTCCTTTTGATCGTAGCTAGGGCCGACTTAATTGTAGACAAAGAAGACAAGTTGTCGGGGTCGTCCGCCTTTATTTTACTTAAGATCGCACTCGCTTTTTGGATCCGCATAGACCTCACCGTCTGCATTTGATGTGGTTTTAACTTGGCAACCATTACATGTCCAATTAAATCCAACGGATCATCATGGTTGTGACAACCGTTATCAACTTTATACATTTTATATTCTTTACCTTTAATACCATCGGGCTTATAGAAGACAATCTTAAATGGGCATCCTCTCTTCTTGGTATTGCTTCGGTATTTCCTATTCGTCTTCCGTACGTACTTACTATTCTTTCCCTCGTGACTCTTTCGCGTCCCACCTCGCTCACAAATCATTTCAAATCGAGTGTCACTAACATGATTATTTTGAACTACCACGCACATGTTATCTTTTGCCTTGTTCATAAGCCATTCCTTTGCCTCCTTCTTACTTCCAAATGTCTAAACGTGCATAAAACAAAACAAATCTAATAAGCATAACCATTTAACATATAAATTTTGAAAAAAAAAAGAAAAGTAGTAATGAGTATACCAAATCGTTTGCATAGTATAGGGAAGTGTCGGGCCTCAAATAGAAATCATCAACAAACTCTTCAACGGCCTGCATATGAAAGCAACAAATTATTATACAATAATCGGAGGTTATTAAATAAGTAAAACTCCCGAATATACTATATTCGGAATCCTATCGGTTACCCAAAACACCCGATTTATGCAAATGAATGTACACAGTTTACTGAGTGCAAAAAATGATATAATCGGAATCTAAAATATATAGTACAACAGCCGAATATAAATAACCGGGAGATAACTTTAATCGATAAACATCCGATTTTAAAGTTTTCGGAAATTTTATTTTGAGGCCACTGTTATATTCGGCAGTCAAATAATGTTAAACTATTACCGATTGTAAAGGATAAGAATACTGAGTTTTGAAATTTTTTGAGGAATTCGTTTTTGGGGCCATTCAGAGGTAAATAACTCTACATAACTACCGAATGTAGATTTTTTTGGAAAACCAGTTTGGGGTTTTTTCTCGGCAGTAAACTACTATCTTGAAACTACCGAATATACATATTTGGTACTCAGTGTGTTATATTTGTAAGTTTATTCGAGAAATTATCTACCGAATTTGGGTAGTTCATGGCATTCAATGCATGCAATAATCGGTTTTTCTTGTTTACAAAAGCACACAAACGCATGCAAATCGAGTATTTGAGTTTCTTAATACAATACATGTGTTTTACATGCATCGTTAGCTTCAATATCAGGCGATTCTCCATTTTCTTCCATGAAAGGGTCGTCTAGGTTTTCCTCTCCACAAAAGTTTGGATCATTCAACATATACCCCAAATCGTCTTCTCTAAACGGTCGTGAACCCTCAACATTTTGTTCTTCCCATGATTCTCACCTTCTTCTTCATATCCATCCATTTTTGTAGTGATAAAATGGGTTTTCCCTTTTTTCCTTCACATTCTTCTCTATAACTCTAACAACTCAAAAATGAAAAAGAAATGGAAAAAATGAAACAGAAATCATTCTAATACTGCACCGACTACAATCGGAAGTCTGGGTAATATTTTGGCTTCCGATTACAATCGGAGGATAACAATGTTATCATATCCTCCGAATATATAAGGGTAATTTCGCCATTATGAATTACGCGAGATAAGGGCTGGCTACATTTTCCCTTTGGGTGACCTTTTTTGTTTTATTGTTGGCCCCTGAATTTTTTTGAGTGGCCCCTAAAAACGCGAGGTTATGTATGATCAAGCTGTTTCATTTACATTTTGCACTTATTATTTATTTTGTCTTGCGCATTTATGTATGATCATTATTCTGCATTCGAACTTGGCATAAACAAAACGATGAAGAGCTCTTATGCTCAGAGTTCTTTCCGTGATTTCATCCTATTATTAATGTACTTCAAATATCACATAAACCATCATTGCGAACATTGATTGTGGACACCAAGCTATGATCGTTACTTCTGTGCTCACACAAAACATAATCAATCTTTCATTTGCACGACGAAATACTAAGTTGAGCCAAACACAAGTTGATAGTTGATAAGAAAACTCCATCCCCGTTAGTGGAATCAAGAAATACATTTCTTGTGACGAAGAACAAGAAGAGAGAACATCCGGCAAACTTCGACTGGAGAAAGTGGAAGTAGTAGCTTCTATATACTATATCTTTCTACATCAAAGAGAAACAAATATTAACGCTGAGCAATCCCAAGATCTACAGAATCAGAATGTGTTTGCAATTGATAAATTCTTTCATCACTGACTATTGCACAATAAAAACAAAGTAATAGAGTCGTGAATGTATTGAGAGGAAAAACAAGCCCACACATGCAACAGCAACAACAACTTCTCCATCAAATTAAATGTTCGTTTTTCTTGCCAGATAGTCTCGCCACCTCTTTGACCCCAACCGCCAAATTTCTTTCTCGCTGATAAATCCTCTCTTCTCTCATGATTCTCTTAGGAACCGCAGCAAGCTGATTTTGGAGGAGGTTGACTGGGCCCAGCCGAATCATCTGGTTTGCTAATCTTGATCGTTTGTGGCTGCAACAGGGTAACCAATGCAAGGAATTACCAAGAGAAGATAACAAGGAAACAACGAAAGAAACTAGAGAAACAAATTCAGAAAACTCAATCTTATTAGAGAGGTGAGTTCTTTCGAAAATAGTTCTGAGAAAAGAAGCAAAACCATACTTCAGTTCTCGTGTCTGTTTCTGCGAGTCTTTGCTTTATATCAGTTGCTATAGAAAAGAAAACCTGCTCCACATTCAGATTGGTCTTTGCACTCTGTGGCAAAGCAATATCTTTCAGTACATCCTCAATGTGAGAACTAGTAAAGGAAATGTTTCTCATCAGAGAGATCAAAACTTACAGTCTCAAAGAACTTAATGCCATACTCATCCGCAAGTGCTTGACCCTTGGCGGTGGGAACAGCCTACAGATAAAAAAGTTTTCTGTCACCAAGAATATAAGGGAAACGGAAAAGCAACATGGAGCCCAGATATCGGAACAAAGACAGCACGTATTTGGTGCAAAAAGAATAGTGTTTTATCTTCTTCTACCATGATGACACAAGACAAAACTGAGCAGAAATGAGAGCTTTTGGAAGCAACTAAAAAGCAACTACGCGTCGACGCAAAAAGGAGCACTTCAAGAAGGTAAAGCTCAAGATGAACCTTACTCTTTTGCTTTCATCCATGTCAGCCTTGTTGCCAACAAGTATCTTGTTAACATTGTCAGAGGCATGTTGCTCAATGTTGCGGATCCAGTTTCTGATGTCTGAGAAATGATAATATAAGATACAAGAAAATTGAGTACAAGGCATATAAGAGACAAGAATTAGGGCCTCATAATCCCACTCCATCGAAGACAGAGTAGCCATCCAACTCTATGAATTTCTATCTGGATCCAAGCTTTACCTTTTTAAGCATCCATTTTCGGGTATGTGGAGCTTAAGGATCAAAATAAAAACGTGAAGAAAATAATTCAGATATCACTAAGGAGAGGGGTAAAGTAGTTACTATTGAAAGATGACTCATCAGTAACATCATATACCAGCAAGATACCCATGGCTCCACGGTAATAGGCTGCAAAAGAAAAGATTCCTTCAGATTATAAATCATGTGTGGCCCATAATAAAAGTCAGCTCCCAGGGAGAAGACAAGAAATATTAATAATAGTTTACCGTATTATATTAGATCATGCATGAAGTGGCAATTAGCAAACGAGGAACCTATGCGTGAAGTGGCAATAGGCAAAATAAGGAGTTGAAAATTATACAAGTTTTTACAGTTTTTCGCTACTTTAATCATTGATTCCTCGTTTACCAATTCCATATCCACGAGATTGTGAAGTCTACAAGGCTCCAGTGAACAAATTAAGATGGACATGCGGCTTAGGAGATTCAACTGAGACAAATGGTGCAAACTGACATGTTCTTCCCTTCTCGTATTTATACATGCAGGTAGTGGCAGGGATGCCAATTCTACCATCGTGCAAATGAACTATTCAATTTACAAGCATGAAAGATGAGTAGTAGATAGATGCACCTGTTGTAATTGTCCGAAAACGCTCTTGACCAGCTGTATCCCAGATTTGTAACTTGATCCGCTTGCCATCAAGCTCAATAGTTCTTATCTTAAAATCAATACTGTTGAGAGGATCAAATGTGATCAAGTTAAATTTTTAAGATAACAAAACTGCTCGGTAACATAGAAACAAGTTAAGTTTAGAGACCCCATACCCAATGGTGGTAATAAAACTGGTGGTGAAGGATCCATCAGAAAAACGTAAAAGAAGGCAACTCTTACCCACACCTGCGAAATGGTGACAATAAAATAAGGAGAAACCACCACAGAGGAAGAAAGAAAATAATGACTAAAAGGATTTATATTCTATGTGCTCTTCAAGAAGGTATGTTTAATGCCAAAAAAGGATAAACTTCCTTAGACAGAATTAGAAGGTGAAAGTCTTCCTTATTTTTAGCGGCAAGTAATTGAAACTATTAAAAGCAAATAAACAAGAAACGGGAGTTAAGATACGACAGAAAATATGCAAGAATCTACTGCAAATAATGCACGAATAGACCATGATCCATATCCCTATCAAGAAGTGAAACTCTTGGTTAAGAATCAGATATGACCAACCACATCTACACAAAATTATAATGCCAAAGGTACACTTTACTCCTCTGTGGGAGAGGCTTATGCATCGATTCATAACGAGTAAATTGACACAATTCCACAGCAACGGATTACTTGCACCATCAAAATGTCCTTATATGGCCTTATATGGCCTGACCGAGCAACACCACAAAACCATGCCTTTCCTTTTGGAGGCAAACAGCTCAAGTAAGCAACTTCTCCCTGTAACCGATGATAAGAATGTGAACTTTCTGTTCCAAGCAATTAACCAGGCCAAAAGAGCAATTCAGGCTCATGATTGATATGAGGAGGATCATTTTCAGTTCTTTTGGTATTATCATTGATCTCAAGAAAGTGACCAAGGATTCCTCAGTCACAAATGTTCCAGTTAAATGGAGCTGGTGATTATCCAAATTCTTATATCCTCAGAACGAGAACTACTAGAACTTTGATGCACCTAAACATAACATTAGTACTACGATCACATCGGAACCTCCGATGCACAAAGGAGCACATAAGCTTTGAGAAATAGATTAGCTTTGGATGAACTAGAAGAATCACAAAAAAAACATAAGCATGCCACAAAAATGTGCATTGCAGATTTGCTAAATCCAATTTGTAGATTGTGACCTAGTGTACATCTAAAAGCAATATCCTGGAAGTAACTATAACAGGATAGATTAATATGCAATAGACGTTATGGAAAAAGAAAGATGAAGCAACTTAGTTACACAAACATAAGTAAACTGGCATAGATGTGTTACTGATGTCAACTGAGAAGTACATACATCAAATGCTGGCGGCTGGAGGTATAGGAAACAAACATCTAATTTCTCAGCCTAATATGGCAAAACTAATCCCTTCTCATGGTTTTCGTTAATCGCCTAACAAGACGGCTTACACCAAATGATTAGTTTAAATGAACAGTTCTCCTCCGCATGATATCACGAAGCATAAGACTCAACCTAAAGCTTAAGAGTCAAAGACTACTAAAGCTCTTTTTCCTCTTGATGCAAATAATAATCCTTGAACAACACAATTTACAACATTTCTGTACTTCACGATCACACGACCAGTAAGCTATAAATTTCTAAGTAAATAACATGAGAGGATGACTTGAGATCTGCTCTAAGTTGATAATTAACTGATTTAGCAAATTTCAGCCTATGCATACGTCACAAACGTCTAAGCCAACCCCAGTCAAATATACAAATATGTAAGCACAAAAAACATCAACTCTAAATCAATCTATCACATAACATTAAGAAATTTTAAAAGATTCCCAAATCAATCAATAATCTGTAAAAAAAAAATATCCACTGAGAAAATGAAATTCCCAAATCGCTTCAATAAATCAACACTTAACACACACCAATTGAAGATTAAAATCAGGAAACATCTAAGAAAAAATTCCATATGATGATGCGAAACGTAAGGGACCTGAATATCTTACCGCTGTCGCCAATTAGTAGAAGTTTTATGAGGTAATCGTAATCAGCTCGGGACCTGGCAGGTGGAGTAGCCATATGGAAGTATAGAAACGAAAACCTAATGGAAATTCAGCTCTGCTAGAGAAGAAGAAAAAAAAAACACGAACAAAATTGAGACGGAAAAGAAAAAAAAAAGTGAAAGAAAAATAGAGCGGAAATGGAGGAGGAAGAAGAATACCAAGACAGGGAGAAACAGAGAAAGAGTCCGGAGAGAGAGAAAGTAGTGCTAAGATTTGGCAAAACATGGAGTAGTATTTTCGATCCATCGGAAAGTCGTATCAGTAACGCGGGAGATGGTACGACCACTTCAAAATCTCCCTCCTTCTTTTCTCTCTTCTCATTTATCTGACACGTAATATTCTCTTGCCTCAGGCATCGACATTTCGGTTTCCTGGATTCGTTAACGGACAGCTATGGACTGACAGCTGTTGGTGTTGAGTGGGGGTCGTAACTGTTAATAAGACTGTTGGTTTTTCCTTGTTCTTTTCTAGTCGATGAATATCTTACCCTCGACAATGGTACTATGGACCTGCAGAAATGCAGGTATAAGGCGAATAGACAAAGCTAAGAGTATAATCAGGGTTGTTGGTCCATCCATTAGTATATGGAGAACTAGTACACCAATTGTAGGAATGCTCTTGTGCGGTGTAAGTAACTGGTTTTTTAATATCCGTGGTTACATGCTAAAAAAATTAAGTTCACACCTTCGCCACTAGCTAAATAAATTAAGGTCTTTTTTTATTATAAGGCTACATAAATTAAGTTCACAGCAACCAGTTCAACACCTTCGCCACTAGCTAATTAAATCAAGCTCATAGGAAACAAATAATGCCACTAGTGTTGTGTAAAGATTTTATTGGTGGCTGATCCACCAACTTGGTCAAAAGATAAATATCAGCATTTTCATCCCACGAAGGAGATAGACATTTAACAGAGCATCCCTAACTATTAAGGATCAAATGTAATATTGACACATAATACTATTACGTGTCATCATGTAGTTTTCAACTTGTGGCTATAAATAGTCACCGTATCACTTTGTAACTGATGGAAATTGAGAATGAAGAAGCCGAACAGTCCCATTTTCTCCACTTCTTTCATTAATATAAGTAGTGCATGATAAGGGTGCCTCTTATCACCCATATAAACCAGCTCAAGTGCTTATTTAATCACTACTTAATTTTAATAGAATCTCTACACTTGTTTTTAAGTCCTGGATCGATTCGACTACATCTGTAATCAGGTGAATATATAATAACTAGCCAATTATCGATAAAAAAAAATGCCACTAGCCAATTAAATGAAGTTTCAAAACAACCAATTCAAACAACTTTATCGGTCGCAACCAAATCAACGTCTATACCAGTAGCTAATTTAAAAAATTCCACCAGAACCGTATCAACCCTAACCACTTCCACGTCTATACGGCTTGGAGTAGAAAATATCTTCACCACGTGGAAACATCTTGAGGAATGAACACACTAGTGAAAGGGTAGGCGACGTAAAATTGGATCATATCTCTTTTACCCTAAAAATGAAATATCAGCCCTAGTTAGCAATTCGGGGTACGGGATACTACTGATATTATACGGATTTGTGAAAGTCGAGTTCGGTCAAAAATACGATCAACGGTTCGTGAGTCGGCAGTAATACAGAACACCATACGTACGTGTATAATTTGTTTTGGAGATACGAATTCGGGACACAAAATTCGGTATATAGTAATTGCAAAAGAAATATATATATACGAAGAAGTTTGGGGAGAATGTGATATGTTGTACTAAAAATAGATATATATCTATTAATATAAGTACCATCGACACCAACAAGCCGTTGATCCAGTGGAGAAGAGGCAATTTCAAGGAGTTGGCCTGCTAGGGTTCGATTCCCTCTATGAGTTCTTCTTGGAGAAGAAAGATGAAAAAGAGACTTTCGGATATAATTCACGTATAGGGTTCAGAATTGCAATAGGACGGGCCTACAGATTAGGAACGACCAGTTCGCAAAAATTCGTCAATGATTCAACAAATTGCTAACTGAGTATCAGCCACTCTCCCGAATGATGACACGCATAAAAGCAAAAACGTGAGTGGTGTTGTTTGAAGTTGGCAGATACACACTTAATGAAAGTCGGAACAGTCTCATCCGCAGAGATGTGGTGATATGGGATATGTCCTCGAAGGAGCAAAGACCTATTGTCTCGCCGAATATACTATTTGTTAGTTCGCCGAACCATCTCTTTCTAAAAACAAACTTGTAATGATGTGAGAATATCATGCATTACCTGTAATTATAAAAGGGAAGCTATAATATGAAGGAAAAAAATGGAAAATATTTGAGAGAATAGGAGAGATCTTTCTGTCTGTAGCTTTCTAACTCCTCCTATTCTTGGGAAGATTTATCCTCAAGCTTGTAACCTCAATCTAAACCTAGTGAAAACACCGATAGTCTGGACATAGATTTCATTTCGTTTTTACGTTATTTTCGGTAATTTTCCAAAAAACGAGGCGTAGATCTTAAATTTCCCGAGATATAAATTTCAGGGAAGTTTAGATTTACTAAAATAATAGGCATCGCCTTTCTCTATTCGACTCAGGAAGAAAAAAATTCTGCTAAAATTTACCTTTTTTTTCTTAACTAAAAATAGTATTTTAGCTCGAGAAAAGAGCTATTCCTGAAGGAAGCACATTCCGTACTTAGTAGATATAGTTTTATAAGCCTTAAAATGTACTACTTAATGAGGAGAATATTACTCCCTCCTCTAAATGCCTAGTTTTGGATGAAGGGGCATATAATTAGGATTTTGAGTGTGATGTCCGAAAGGTTGAGCACGAACAATCCTTGCCTAAACCAAGAGAAATGGTTATACAATGACTGCGTCAGTCACATGAAAGAAAGGATTAGGGTTGGTCATGGGGAGGGAAGCTGATGAAATAGAGATATCAAATTAATTATAGGTTTGCATAAGAATGCTCTGAGAAATGTGCTTTGCCTGATCGATGAATGACCTGCTTATAACATAACTCTTTAATCTCAAGTCGGTGAGATAAGGATTACTTTTTTTGAAGAGCATTCTTTATTAAAGGAATGGCTAAATATAAGTAGTGCTAAGATTTATCCTTAAACTCCTATGATATCTCGGCCGTTTATTCTCTTTAGAGATGAGAAATACATCAGGGTATTTCCACACGCGTCATAGACTGCAAGACCAAAACCCTAATTGTTATCCCCTTATTGTGTGAATGAGTCATCTCATGTGATGATGTATTAATAGGCCATGAGTAGGATGAGTCATGTGAAAAATTAGAAATGTATCATGAGTCGTATGTAGAATACGAGAAGAGTCGGGATAAGCCTCAACCTTGTGTGACCGGCTTGTGGTAACCATTTGTGTGCTTGTGGATTTTTCTTATGAACATGCATAGATCTAGGAGGTTTGACTACATTTTTGGATAAGTTTGTAAGATTCAGACTTAGGTTATTAGCCGCGAGCATATCTAAGATCCCGAGAATGAGGCATGTGCCTTAGGTGAAGCTCATGCTTTGGCCTCGTGTCATGTACAAGTTTTATGATGAGTTAATAGAGCTCAGGTTACATGAGGCCATATAGGGTGTTTTCATGGAGTTTAAGTTATATATAATCAGTTGTGACGTATACGGGAGACTGAATGAGGCTTTCATGACTAATAATATCTCTTGCATGAGACTATTGAACACTTTGTCTTAGCCAGTGTATCTCGCAGGGATGTGCTAAGATTTACTCGTGAATAATTTTCATGTATGAAGCAGACATGACCAATGTATCGTGTTTAAATGTTACTAGAAGTCGGGTACGGGGCTCGGGGAGCAGACATGACCAGTTTATCGAGTGAGAATGTTACTAGGAGTTATGTACGGAGCTCGCGGGCGGACATGACTAATGTATCACGTGCGGATACTACCAGGAGCCATGTATGGGTCTCGGAGGGCATATATGACCAAGTGTATAGCGTGAGAATGTTACTAAGAGTCATTCATAAAGTGAAAAAGAGAGAGTACCAAATGCACTGCCAACTTTTTCGTTCGGCAACTTGTATATACAAAATCCAATACAACTTCAAGAAGAGCAACTTAATGATCCTTGACAATATGTATGTAGATTTTTTATTTTTATCTCTTATCTGTCAGAAAGTCTAGACAAAGGAGTCCGTGAACCTGATTGTTAAGAAGAGTACTTGGACGATCCCAAAAATCAATGTCCAAGATCAATCTTGTCATATCCAAATATTCAGATCCGAGTTTCTGCCAAGTATGAAACTTGTTATCTATCTTTCAAGATATGAATTCTATAAGAAACAAGTCTCATAATCGATCTTAATTATATGGACGTATATACTGGATTCGAATACGTACTATGTGTTTAATTCCTATTATAAAGAAATACAATATAATGCGGAAAGGAAAAGCACAAGACACCATAAATTTTGCTAACAAGGAAACCGTAATAGCAGAAAATCCCAGAGACCTCATCCATATTTGAACATCGAACTGTATTAAGCGGCTACAGACACTAGGCTACTATCTAACTTCGGACTGGAATGTAATTGAGACCGATTCCACCCTCCAAAGTCCAGACCATTCAGTTACAGTCGTGTTCCTTACGTCTCTTGAACCTCGACAGCCTAAGAGTTGCTTCAACCTAAGTGAAGACTTTGGGTACCAATCTGCCTCTAACAGATAAGCCTATTTGGTTTTCCTTTAGATCAAAGATCAAGTCTTGGAAATCTGTATGCGATAGAAAAGGCTAGTAAACCTCACAAATTCGGAATACTTACACTCAGTTAGATGAGAAGCTTGTACTCTTAACCACCTCTCAAGAAAAATCGAGCTAATCAATGAGGAATAGTTTTCAGATATCTATCTTGAGGAATCACAAAAAATGAGATGAAGAAATCTTTGTGATTTCTATTTATCTTGCCTGAAAGGGATTATGAGAACCTCGATAACATAAAAGCAAGATCAGGATTCACGAATTATCAAGGTAAAGATAGTCGGACCTGGCCTCACGAATTCCCAAATAAAGTCTTTAAGTCCTAGACCTAATTATGTTTCTCGGAGGAGACCTCGATCAATAGAGTACGACTATAGCAATCAACCAGGGCACCAAGTGTCATGGATTGAATTCTCTAGTTGAAAGAGCATCTCTATTTATAGATGTTCAAGATTGGAGGTTGCTTAGAATTCAACCTAAGACTTGAGATTCAAGCAAACACTTTCTCTAATTATAGATGAAACTCTAATTAAGATTTCAAGTAAGCATGTGAAAAGTTAGTCTTGAAATCACATAGAAGAATATACGCAGTGGTCCGGTTACGGAACCGTGTATAATGACCGTTCTTTAGAAAATATTCCTTACGAACTATCAAGCAATATCATGTTCATCTAGATACTTAAGAATTTAATCTTGATGCACATACACAAAGTGTTTTAGTGATCCTATATGTATTAGAGGTGTTTATGAGAGTCATAGCAATACTAAACATACTTTCAAAAAAAATCAGTATTTAAGCATCTGCTAAAAATCCACCGGGACCGTTGGTGAAGCGGTTCGTGGACCGTTGATTCAGTTCTTGAGTCCGAGAGCTACGATTCGTGAATCGGGTTCGCCAACAGCTAAAGACTCGTGAACTCCGTGCGCTATGGTTCTTGAACAGGGTTCACCAACTGTTGGGTCTTTCACCAATTTAAATCACCACGAATCGTGAACTGGGTTGGTGAACTGTCCCTTTCTGAACTTTAAGGTTTGCGAAGTGGTTCGCAAACCTTCTTTTATTTCATAAATTCATATATATAGGGTTTACGAGATGGTTCGCCAACCGACCTTGAGCTGAAATTACAGAAGTTTCGAATTTCTCTCTTTGATGTTTGAAACCTTTCCCAGATGATAAAATCATTGCTTGAGCAATTTTCTAATGATCCACAACATTAGTTCTTGAACAATAAATTGTTTCAAACTAAGTTTCAAAAAGACCAATGAACATTCATGGCTTTAATCATATTTCGAGATGTTTAACAAGACAAGCTTGACTCAAAATTTCTTATTTCCAATAAATCTACTAGAAGTCATATGACATAGTATCGAATAGATAGAATGGTAAAGCTTGTGAGTAAATAGAATGGTTCAGTCTTCACACACCTTGTTGATGAAGTTATCCAAATGTCTTCGTCAATCTTCAGTCTTCGAGAGTTATATCTGATACTCAACTACCAACTACTATATCTAGTCCGAGACTTGATTTAGTATACTAGAAATCAACATGTAGTTTTTTTCATCTAACATTGACAACAAGCTTGAGATAACAAAACTTGTGGATTCAACTGAGTAGTGCTTTAAATTAAGGTTGACGTGAGACTCGAGTCTCACTCATGCTCTATAATTCCAATAATTTCTTACTACATATAGAAACTTTTTGCTGGATTATATCTAACTAAACCACCAAGATAAGCTCTTATGGTGTAGTATAATCGAACTACACTTTCAGAATTATCTCTGTATGCAATCACGTGACATAATATCTCTGTCATATCATACAAGTTTCCACCTGTGTAAATAATCAAGTAACAACTTTAGACAGATTATACATCCCTGATCTAGTTATAGAATTTCAGTAGATTAATTAAATTATGCACTTAAAAAACCTTAGAAATTATTCACGAACATTAAAATTATAATGGAGACAAACGATAACGTGATTAAAACTAGACTGACACGACCATAGATCAGGTGGTTGGAAATTGACCCAACCTCAAATCCAACCGTTGTTGGCTAAAAAAAAAACGCCCCGATTTAACCGTTGTGTATCCCAATCAAACGTTAATAGGCGCAAATCTAAGGTATCAGCAAAAGTCATAATACCAATCAAGAAAACGAAATAGAGATATATACTCCATCTGTCCCACCGAAGGTGGCCTTTTCAATTAAGTTTTTGTCCATCTAAAGTAAACCCTTATCATTAAACAAGGTCATATTTCTAAATTATCATTTAATTGATTATCGTTATTAAATATAAGTACAAGAATTATGTATAATTTGATAGGCATGTTTATATTCGTTACACAGATGTTTTAAAATGCTTTTCAACGGTATAAAATTTACAAATGTCCATGGCATAATTTGAGAGAGATGTCAATTTCAAATTTTACTATTTGTTATGCATAAGAATATAAAAGACACCTTAATTTATCCCTCTCTTTCTCTTTCCCTTAAGAATTGTGTAAACTTGAAATATGTCATCTTTGGTGGAGGGGGTATAAGTTTTCCAAAAGTTGATTATTACTTTACAGGATTACTGTAGTTGAGCTTATCCTGCATCACAGTAGTCCCTGTGCTAATATCACACCTTAAGCACAGGGGTGTATGAACAATACTGAGATTGTCTCGGAGCAATTCGAATCCGGGACCATGAATACCTTTTGTGAAGATATCAACAAGATGATCAAGAGTATGAACATTGAAAACACACAATTCCTTTGATTAAACCATTCCCTTAATTAAGTGATAGTCCAAATGAACATGCTTCCTTCTCAAATTCATTACAGGGTTTGAAGCAATATTAATAGAGATGATGTTATCACACCCTAATTTGTGTATTCCTGAAATTTGAAAATGAAGATCCTTGAGAAGATAACAGATCTAAATAATCTCAGGTGCACTATGAGCATACCCTGATTCAGTACTGGATCTGACCACAGTTGTCTGCTTTTTCGAAGACCAAAAAATGACATTTGAACCCAAAAAAGATGCAGTAACCACAAGTGGGTCACCTATCATCAATACAACCTTCCCAGTCTGCATCTGAAAATCCTAATAAAAATGAGTTTCCTTTAGTAAAATGCAAGCTACAACCAATAATGCCCTTGATATATCTAAAAAAAAAAATCACAACAATCAGATCTGGAAGTATGGGATGCTGCATTTGCTAATGAAGAGCACCCACTAAAGATTTGTAATTAGTAGGATTCCCCAACAAATCTCCATTATCCTTACTAAGTTTTTTTGAAGCTTCAATATGAGTCTGACAGGGTTTAGAACCCTCCATATGATGCTTATGCAGTAGGTCAACAACATACTTAATTTGAGAAACAAAAATAAAGATAGAAGTTATTTTAACTTCAATACCCAAGAAACAATGTAAATCTTCCAAATCTTTGATGGGAAATTGAAGTTGTAGCTACGAAGTGACAGATTGCAGAAAATCTAATGAACTGCCAATGAGTAAGATGTCATCAATAATGAGATACTTTACTATAGACCGCACGTGCACGACTATCGATGAAATAGTATGCAAGCACGGGTTGCTCCACTGAGACCAAATAATTGCTACTTTAATAATTTACAATTAAATAATGTTAACAAGAAAACTAAAATGGAATAAAAAAATAATAAACTAATAAATAAATAGACAACCAAACTAAAGAGAATCGGGGTTTTTGGATTCCACCAATTGAATTATGCAGACTACTCAATCAATCTTTAATAAGTTTTCGTTCTATAACTCAAGACTATCTAGGACTCAACTGATACATATCAGAATATTTTAAGGTTAAAAACAAATATTACAACTTCTGTTGTACCAAAACAGTATAATCTCCTTTGCTTATAAAGAATAGTCGAAGGCTATCCAAAACGGTTAACGAATGAGCTTTTTTTAGAAGAGATTTTAATAAGAAATTAATCCATAAGAATATTTTATTAGAAATTACCTGAGTTCTTATATAATAAATTTGGCTTCTTTCTTGACCCCAGGGAGAGATTACTCCACTATTTAAAAAAAATTGGAAAATTGTTGTAGAGCTTGTAGCCCATGGATGTGCGGCCCAATATAGTGTCTAGGGTCTTATTCCTATTTGTATATAAAGGAATATATGGATGTAACATAGTTGATTCTAATCAATAGAAATTTCCCCCTGCCTATTTATCTTCCCTATATTTCCACTACAGAACGTTATCATGCACGATGCTATGCCGCGGAGCTAGATTGGATTTGGAAGATTTTTTCTTTTCTACATTATGATTTACATCAGCGCGTATGCAATTATCGTCAAGCTAATGTTGGAATTGCCGGAATCAAACCAGCTAAGTTGGATCTACTTTCTTCTATTTTTTTTTCTTTCCCTGTTTTTGATTTCAGCATATTCAATGTTAAATCTGGGTAAAAATTAATTTGATATGTTTGTTCAAAATTCCGTTCCATATCCGTGTATCCCTTATGCGTGGTGCAAATTAAGTTGATCTGTACAAACTACGATTTGAGTTCTATAATATTATATCATGTCTATGCATCTTATATCAGTAGCGGATTTTTAAATTTTATGATATTATATTATGCGTATGTTTGTGGGATCGATTTGAAGTTATAATTATATGCATATGTTTTCTTATGGGATCGATTTGAGTATAATTATATGTATATGGAATGGATTTGAAATATTTTATAATAATATACGTGTGCTTGATTGTGCGAGGATTGATTATCGATTGTTGTTTATGGGATGATATTCTTGGAATCATCTGCGAAAGAGGAGATGGAAAAGTGCTTCCATCCCAGACGATCCTGTATGGTCCGACCTGGGAAAAGAGGGTTTGTTCCAACCCGATCCAGTTTGGCTCCTGTTCCGGCTCGGCTCGGTTCACTGTTCCATCTCGGTTTTGGGTTGTGTGGGGTCAAGGTTGTTCTAGTTTTGTCTATGTACGGCAGGAATCAAAGTTTGAGGTATGTAATTATAATGTGATTTTTACATTGAGTACTTGCTAGGCTTATCTATTTGTTTTTAGAACATGCCTAGTTTTGCTTATTTTTGTCCCAAGGTAAGTCCACATCATATAAACGGTCAATTTAAATTATGATTGCTTATCTCGATCATTAAGAATTTTGGTCTTAATGTTATTTTGTTCTCTTAAATATGATATTGGATATAGTTAAATGATGTCTCTTTTGTTTAATTGGTTGTACCGACTCGATTACAGCATTTGAAATTTAGAAGTGCTTGACCACCATTATTGTGTACATGATATTTTCTCCCAAATTTGAATGTTATGTGGGATGTAATACACTTGCTCGACTATTAAAGAGTTGGTAGCTTCAAAAGATATGTTGCAAATAAAATCACATGTTATCCAATTTTTGTGGAAGAACTCACAAAAAATGATATGAGTCATAAAATTTCCATTTCTTTACTTCACCCATGATACTAACGAACCAGTATATATTGAAGTATGACAACAAGAGAATTACCTTTAGTAATCTATTCAACCTAAAGTAAGTGGTTGACATGTACAATGGGATTCTCTTGGCCTGTTGAGATAAAGAAGTTTCTCAAATTAAGATAAATATAGCAAAATTGAAAATGGAAAGAATTCCGAAGTAATGAGGTTTAGACGTACTGACTCATATAAAGCATGTGAAAAGGGACACATATATCATGAGACAAAGATATACTTGCAACTCGGCGACGGAATCGATGCTTGACTCGGAATTTTTTCTTCATCATTTTCTTGATTTCTGTTCAACCAAGCATTAATTTCAGGTGATTTTGTTGAATATTACATCAATCATCATGGTTACTGAAATTAATTTGTCTTAAATCAGGTGTTTTATTTCGAAAAATGGAATCTAAGAAAAAATCTGAGTCTGATAATAATTCATCAGTTGAAGGTATGAAAATTCCTTCGATTGAATTACCTGATGAATTATTTGAGAAGGGTTTAGATCCATGGCGTTTTTCTTTAATTGGTAGATTAAATTTACAGAAGATTAAATTTGTTGATGCTGCAATAATTCTTAGAAATCAATGGAAATTAATTGGAGATTGTAAGCTAATTCCATTAGGTATAGGTTTCTTTACCATCAAATTGGATAACATTACAGATCGTAACTACATCAAGTCTCAGGTATGGGAAGTTACAGATCAAATTTTGAAGATTAGAAATTGGGTGTATAACTTTCGACCTATCAGTCAAAGAACTTCTAAGGCGTTTGTTTGGGTGAGATTTCCAGGTTTAGGTCTTGAATTCTGGATAAAATCAATTCTATTAAAAATTTGTGAAGAAATAGGAACTCCAATTAAAATTGATGAAGCAACAGCTAAATGTGATGTTGGATATTATGCAAATGTATTGGTTGAGGTGGATTTTGCTTCTTCAGTTCCAAATAAAGTATAGATTGGAACTAAATATGGGTTTTTTTTTCAAGAGATCTCCATTCCAGATTGTCCAAAATACTGCAGTTGCTGCAAAATGGTAGGTCACTTTATAACAGAATGTAGAGTTGAAAAAGCAAAAAGGAATGAAACTACTCCACAACAACCTAAGAGCTCTTCAAAAAGTCCTCAGCAGCCTAATTCAAGTTCAACAAACACTCTGAATGCCTTATCTTCAGTAAGTGTTCCTAGATCATTACCCTTTGATATTTGTGATACATCAGCAGAAGACAATGAAAGTTCAGTTATCCATACAATTCATGCTACTCCAAGTGTGTCAGCTCATCAAATTATTCACACTGCTAATACTGGAAGATTCAGTCCTCTTGAATGTGTTCAAGAAAATGTTCTTGAAGATATTGAGGTTAATGAAGATAAAAAAGATGATGTTGTAGAAACTCCTCAAATCAAATTTGTAAATGGAAAGACAAGAGCTATCTCTGATGAAACTGTTAAGGTCACATCATGGTCTAAAATGGTTGAAAAGCAAGTGATTAATCCTACTTCTATTTCTTCCACTTCTCAACATTATCCAGGTGCAGTTAAAGGTGGTAATCCAATTGTTACAAATAAGAAACATAATCTCAGACAAAATCAAGGTAAAGGAGGTACCAAAAATCCTCCCCCACCAAGATGAAGATCATATATTGGAATATTCGGGGCCTAAGAAGACCTAAGGCTCAGAATAAACTAAGGTCTTTGGTGAACCAATTTAACCCATCTCTAGTTTGGGTTGCAGAACCAAAAATTTCTTGTAATACTTCTTTTTGCAGTCAATTAAATCTCTCTGGAATGAAAAGTATGGTGATACACAATTCAACCTCAACTACAAAAGGTAACTTATGGTTATTTTGGAATGCTTCTCTATCTACTCCTCAAGTTATTTCAATGTCTAGCCAAATGGTAACAGTCAGTATTGGTGAAGTATAATCTCTGGTGTTCATGCTCATGTTAAAAAAAGTCATAGGAAGTTTCTCTGGTAGAGATGGAAATTATTAGTCAGATACAAAAACCATGGGTTGTTGTAGGTGATTTCAATGCTATAATTTCACCTGAAGAAAATTTGGTGGTAAAGCTCCTAACAGAAGTTCAATGATGGATTTTCTTATTGCCTGAATGAATGCAACTTAATTCAAGCTCCTAGCACAGGACAGCAATACACCTGGTCCAATTGTCAACAAGGTACAAAAAGAATCCTATGTGTCTTAGATAGAGTTGTTTTCAATTCTTTGTGGTTACAAAAATATGGTGATTGGGGATATAAGGTTGGATTAAGGATAATTTCAGATCATGCTCCTTTATTATGTGGTTGTGCAAGTATACCAAGACCAAAAAATGTTCCCTGGAAATTTCAGAAAATGTGGATTGATCATCCATTATTCTTAAGTGAAGTGAAGAAAGTATGGACTGAGAATATTATTGGAGATCCATCATTTATTTTCTTGCAGAAGCTAAAGAATTTAAAAAAGGTTCTAAGTGAGTGGAATTGGAGTATTTTTGGTAACATTAATACAAAAATTAAAGAGGCAGAAGTGAAGGTTCAAAAAGCAATGGAGCTATCTGATCAAAATCCCTTAAATGAAATCTCTTAGCCAACTTAGTAGCAGCTCAAAATGAATATGCAACAAGAGAAGTTCAAGCAAATACTCTTATGAGACTTAAATCCAGAGCAAAATGGATTAAAGATGGTTCTGCAAACACTGCTACTTCATGCTAGAATGAAGATTAGACAAGCAAGAAATACAATCAGTGAACTAGAAGATGCAGATGGAAATATTATTAGTGATCAATCTCAAATTGCAAACATTTTAGTCAAACATTTTCAACAAAAATTTGAAGCTCAAAATGTGATGTTTCTGAAGAATTGCTTGATGTTATTCCTTCAGTTATTACAAATGAAGATCAAGAAATGTTGGACTCCATTCCCACCACAGAAGAATCAAGAAAATTGTTTTTGAAATGAACTCAGATAGTGCACCTGGTCCAGATGGATTTCCTGGATCATTTTATAAAAGTTGCTGGGATATAATTCAGTTGGATTTAAAAATGCCATACAATTCTGTTGGAGAAGAAGGTTTATCCCCAAGGGCCTAAATTCAAATTTCTTAACCCTCATTCCTAAATGTGCAGGTGCTAAGAAACCAAGTCAATACAGACCAATTGGATTGAGTAATGTATTATTCAAAATTTTCACAAAGATAATTTCTGTCAGAATGAATGGACTCATGGAGAAGTTAATTTCATCACAACAGGTGCTTATGTTAAAGGGAGAAGCATTCAAGAACAAATACTTCTAGCTTCAGAGATGGTTAATGAAATGAGGAAAAGAGAAGAGGTGGTAATGTGGCTTTGAAACTGGACATATCTCAGGCTTATGATTCTGTAAGTTGGACTTTTCTTCTTAAAGTTATGCGCAAATATGGATTTTCTTCATCTTGGTGTAATTGGTTGTTAAGCATTTTTGAATCTGCAAAATTATCAGTAATGATCAATGGAGGACCATGTGGTTTTTCTCAATGCATAGGGGTCTTAAGCAGGGTGATCCATTATCCCCTATTTTATTTATTTTGATGGAGGATGTATTGAGTAGGAATATCACAAATTTGGTTAATACAGGGAAATAACTCCAATGGTAGTCAGGAATGGAATATACCCAACTCACTTATTTTTTGCTGATGATGTTTTCTTATTCTGCAATGGAGCTAAGAAGACTTTGCTTTGTCTATTCAAGCTGATTGAAAAATATCAACATAGCTGGTCAGATGATTAACAAAGCCAAAAGCAAGTGTTTTATTGATGGCACCAATTCAGTCAGAAAGCACCAAATTAGCAGTATAATTGGTATGGATATATCTTGTTTTCCAGATAAGTATCTTGGTATCATTCTAGCTCCAGGAAGGGTAACTACAGAAATGGTTTGGCCAATGGTACTTATGCTTCAGAGTAAACTTGCATCTTGGAAAGGAAAATTACTATCCTTTCATGATAGACTGATTCTTGTTAAAACAGTGTTGTGCAGTTACCCTCTTTACAATATGGCAGTTTACAAATGGCCATCTTCTGTTATTAAGATCTGTGAAAAACTAATAAGAAACTTTCTATGGTCAGGTGATGGTGAGATTAGAAAGTAAAAAACTTTATCTTGGAAGAAGATCTGTGTGCCATACAATGAAGGTGGCTTGGGTATTAGAAGGCTAGAAGTCTTTAACAAAATTTTGCTGATGAAAATGATGTGGAAATTGATATACTCATCAGATGAATGGGCTCTGTTTTTTACAGCTAAGTTCAAAGATAAATATGGTATATGGTTTTCAAAATGGAAATTATCATCTGTAAGAGCAGGTCTGCAATGGGCTTGGCTTACTTTACAAGAAGACATCTCTTGGAAGTTTGGAAATGGAGCTAACATCTCTGTCTGGTTTGATAACTGGTATGGATCATCCCCACTAATCAATGAAATTGGTTACACAGAATTTATCCATAACAATATGCAATTAAAAGTTCAGAACTTAATCAGGAATAACCAATGGAATATACATCCTCAGTTGCAGCATTTGCTACAGTATGATAATTTGCCTCAGATCCACAGTGGAAGTGATTCCATAATATGGAACCTACATACAAGTGGTCTGTTCAATAATGCAAAGGCAGTGGAGAAAATAAGACACAAGGAAGACAAGGTAGAATGGTCTTCTTATATATGGAGAAAATCCTTACATCCAACTATTGCCAGCAACATTTGGAAACTTCTGCAGGGAGTTTATGTGAATGATGACATGAAAAGAAAGCAGGGATATGAAATGCCTTCTAGGTGTTGTATCTGCAAATCAGAACAGGATTTTATGGAGCATACACTGTGGCTTTGTGATTTCAGTGTTCAGGTTTGGAATTGGCTTAGTAATATGTTTCAATTTCCCAGGCCATACTCTTTTTTCAGATGTTTTCTCTGCAGCAAAACAACACAGTCCTTTCATTAATGAAGTATGGACTGTTTCTTCTTGTACTGTCATTAAGGAACTATGGTTTCAAAGAAACAGGATTTTCTTTGAAGGTGGTGATGTTAACTTTCATAGCTTCAAGCACAGGATAATGAAGACAGTCAAAGAACATGGAGTTAGAATAAGAGGAGTTAGATGGAATAACAGCTATGAAAACCAAATTCTTAGTTACCTTAAAATTGATTCTTAAATTTCATTTTCCTTGTAATTTTTTGCTATGTTATTTGTGTTATAATACCTTTTGTAACCTTTTAGTTTGTCAATAATAAATAGAAAAGGTGATTCAGCAAAAAAAAAAAAGACAAAGATATACTTTTCCCCCCCAGCAGTAATGACACCAAAGTACAAGTATCAATTGAACAAGGGATGAAGCTAAGATATAATTATAGCTCTCACCAAAGAGTTGGGAATGAATTTTCTTACCAGTATTGGTACAAGCAATGTAATGCGGGTACCACAATAGCAACCAATTTCCATAGGAAGGTAATACTTTAGACATCAACTTTAATGAAAAAAAAGAACTTTGCCTGGCTAATTGATTATTTAATTGAACTAGATCCAATATTGCGCTTATGGAATGAAAAGTACATCATTCCCACAAGACATAAATTGTCTAAAGCACTTGAGATAAATCTGGATGAAAAATATATCACCCCCCCCCCCCCTTAAACGTAACATATATTCACTCTAAAGTACTTGAGGTGAATCTCACTTTTGTTACTAATAAGGCCACACCACACCGCTTACTTGATTGGATCATCGAGCAAAGCACTTCTCAAATTTTGTTTCCAAGATGAAAGTCACAAAAGCTCTGTATGTACCGAGAGCTAATCACCTTGTTAAATTCTAAAGAGACCCATGCAAGTGGATATCACATGGAAACTCACAGTGATGAGAATCTAGTTGATTGCATCTTTTATATCTCTAATGTATGTGTAAGGAAACATATCTTAGAGAAACTAATGAGTCAATCTAGTGAAATGTAAATCACTGTAGTGTTTGGATTATTGAATCCATCTTGACTCCGATGATGAAAAGTTGGGAATTGACTTATACAGACTTTGACATAACCATAAAGGAACTTTGGTTGTGACATGATGTTTCGTTTTGAAAGGACTCATACGTACTTCAGTGTGTTTGAGTAGACGAAACAACGGGAAAAAGATTGACAGAATCCGAAGTAACGACATATCTCTCAATAAGTGTTTTCTAAAGTACTAGATGCACACCCCCTCCCCCTACCATTATGCTTTTAAGTAAGAGAGCATATTACTCATTTTACAAAGTCTTCAGTAAAACAAGATCGAGACCATCCTAAGATGCAAATGGTAAATAATCCATATTACAAAGATAACAAGGTGAAGTTTAGAAAGATATTCATGCAGAATGCGGAACATTAAAGTGACTTATGGCTCTGGTGAATGTTTTGATATTTTGGACTAGTTATAGTTCTCAAGAAATTTGCGTTTAAAAACTACTAGCACATATTTTAAATGTAAGGGGTCACCACTCATTGTAAATGCTAGCGAGTGTACATCAAAAGGACTTCATGGTTATTGCATGTTTAATAGGATGAATGTAGAGCATCATATACCTCATGGTCTCGCAAAGGCTATCATCAAAAGTTACAAATGATGTCTAAGGAATAGGTTACGCGTACCAACCTACCTTTTATTGCTTTGGGGATATGCAATATTAACACATCTTTACTTAATTTATTTTAGAACCCAATATTAATCAACCTTTTATGTGTACCAGTTGGTAACTGGATATAAGCCTGACATTCGTGTTCTTACGCATTTTTTGGTTGAACTATAAATGTGCCATTACGAGTCCACATCGTACTATGATGGGTCACTAAAACGATTAAGTAATTTTGTTGGATATTTAATCTCAACAATTATCCGCATTTTAAAACCTTTGGCAGGAGATCTCTTACCGCTAGCAGGTTATCACTTTAATGAGACAATCTTCTCGTCGTTAGGGGGAGATAAAAAAAAAGTATTTTCTAAGGGAACAAAAGGAATTGTCGTGGTGTGTTCCCACTGTGTCTCATATTGATTCTTGTACTCCACAAATGTAAATGTGAAGTGAACGAATAATTTATTTTCAGAATGTACGTTGATGTCGCTAAAGTGATGAGATCACACATACCAGCTGCAAACCTACCTGCAAGGTTATAAATCCTCAATAAGGGATATACACCGTAGACTAAGGTGTTGCAACTACAC
This sequence comes from Papaver somniferum, assembly GCF_003573695.1. Classification (NCBI taxonomy): domain Eukaryota; kingdom Viridiplantae; phylum Streptophyta; class Magnoliopsida; order Ranunculales; family Papaveraceae; genus Papaver; species Papaver somniferum. The sequence continues at coordinate 94,755,868 of NC_039368.1, read as the reverse complement.
TTAGTGGAAGTGTGGTTGAGGCCGTGGCTCCATAAAGGAAGTTGGAGAGACCATTTGGTTCGATCAATCCTCACCTAGAAAGGAATTAGGTGAATAAGGCACAACTTATATATCATCAAAAATCATCTCATAAGATTGTCTCTTATCATGTCCATGAATCAAACTGGAGGACACTCCGAAGTTTAATGATTCCAGAGAACAATGACATCCCAAGTGGATTATGATAATGCGCATGAGTCAATGGAAAGATCATGCGTGCATATTGATGATTAATTTCATATACACTTGCTTAAGGAAATAGATCAAGATGAGATTGAACCGCTCCTTGTTGCTTAACTTCAACGAAGAGCATATTTGGCCTATACAATCCAGGTTGGTTCTTTGACAAATATACATGTATTTGGTGTGGTAGTGCTAACCAACCAAGTGTAAAGCCTATTGGACATACATGATTAATTTGTCACAAAGCATAATGAGAAGAAAGTAGTCTTAAAGTATACAGACTCGCCTTGTGGCGCGAGGTTTCTCATAAAGCCCTGGAATTGTTCTCTTGTAATAAACGTTATAGCGTTCCTCTACTTAGTTAGCTTGGTAATTTCAAAAGGACTTGAAATGCAGCATATGTATGTGGTTGTTACGTATCTCTGAAAGAATCAAGAGATACTAAATATTGTACTTGATATCCTTTTGTTGCCCAAATCAATTGACTCTAAACCATAGAGTGCGTTTACAGTTAGATAGAACGCTCACTTATAGATTGAAGCAATCAGGCGGATATGGTATACCCGTCTAAGTGGCTATTTTATTTGGAGGGGATAGACAAGTAAGTTATTTTTCCTTGCGTATTCACAAGAAAGTTCCTGATTTCGAATTGTAACTATCTATGTCGATGGTACATACATGATGGGTACTCTTGATGTAATACGAGACCTTAAAAGCTGGAAATCTGAATTTGAGATGAAAAATCTGGGGAAAGCTCGACCGAATACTGAGCTTGTGGTACATTATTCCACCAGTTTGCATATGTCTAAAGTTTTCAGGCAATTTAACAAAGACATGCATCCTGATAGCACTCCCATGATTAGTCGAGGTTCAAATGTAAGTAAGAGACCATTTCGTCTAAAGGAATATGATGAAGATGTGTTGGGAAATGAAATTCCCATATCTAAGTACAATAGACGCATTTTTGTACTTAGTATAATAATATACTCGATTAAATTCTACATCCTCAGGAACTTGTTAGCTAGATATAACTCAGCGCCAACGCAACGTCATTGGAATGGTATAATGAATGTAATCATGTACTTAAAAGTAACCATTGTCATAAATTTGTTTTATCCCTACAAGGACATAAAAAGGAATGCTAATGAAAGTGCAATCCAAAACTTGTTGATTATGAAGGAACAATAATCTCTTCTCCAACGAAAGTAATCAGGGGGAGATATGATAGACTACTTTCTAAGTCATTACCGATATCCAGTTTCGAAAAGTACATGACTAAATGAACTGTCTGGAACAACTCTGAAAGTAATCAAGAGGAGATTCCGACATCAGGGGGAGGATCCAAGGACATGATGTCGACAAATTTTACTTCGAAATTGAAGTTTTGTTGTACTCTTTTCCCTTCGATTGAGAATAGCTTTTCCCAACGAGTTTTGTTACTCGGAAAGGTTTTTAATGAGACAACAACAAACACTAGGAATGTAATTTCCCAGTTACGGCTATTTGTCTTTCCCACGAAGATTTTCTGCCTTAGGAGTTGTGAAGCAACTAGTCAACTTCAACGAAGAAAAGTGATAATCTGCGACGGATCACCTTTACTCACGTTGAAATCTTTTTCCTTGTCAAGGTTTTAATGAGGCAACATATTCGAGTCCAACTATGTTCTAAGTTTGCTTAATATTGTACTCTTTTTCTTTAGTTCAGGTTTTGTCCCTTTGGGTTTTTCCTGACGAAGTTTTAACGAGACAATTAACTTAGACTAGTCGGTCCTTGAACATCGTATTGCATGTGATGAACTACATGTAAAGTACGATATAACATGTGAAGTACCACATATGAAGAGTTGTACCGAGGTTTTGTCCCACTGGGTTTTTCCTTGCCTAAGTTTTAATGAGGCAATTGATTTCGGCACAAGTCATCAAGGAGAGGATGACATTTGAAGAACTATATTCGAAGCAGTAAATGTGAAGCACCGCATATGAAGTTCTACTGGACCGCACAAGGGGAGTGTTGTAGGGCTTATAGCCCATGGATGTGTGGCCCAATATAGTGTCTAGGGTCTTCGTCCTACTTGTATATAAAGGAATATATGGATGCAACACAGTTGATTCTAATCAATGGAAACTCTCCTATGCCTTTTATCTTCCCTATATTTCCACTACAAAAGTAAAATAAAATAAACCTAAAAAAGAATATGTTGCTCGAGCTCTGGCTCTCTGGGCGTCTTCAAAACTACTTTTCTTCCATCTGTTTCCACCACTATTTATATGCACAAGTCTACCAAATTTCCACAATATTCTCATTTAATTAGTATAGTATAAATTTTATGTGATAAATGAAACATATGTGGCTTTCCAACTAATGTCTTCATTTTCTTCCTTATTTATGAAATTGTCTCTTCTTTCTTTCCATAGGTAGAAGATATCATATTAATCATCCAAATGATGTCGACATAACTACCCGTATCTGTGAATAAATTGGAGCCACACTTTATACACACTCCTTGGTATGTTTACCACACGCCTTGACATGTTTACCACACTCCCATATTCAAGTAATTGGACTAATGAAATGATTCTCCATGTTCTTCCTTTCGGGCTTAGCCCATTTAATCATACATACTTCATTTCCTCCATTTTACCAGCAGAATTCTGCATTTTAGTCCATCGAGCTTTATTTTCTAAATATTGCAAAACTAAACAAAAACCATTAAATATGTACAAAATAAAGAACTAAATAAATATAAATTTAAGCAGTAAATATGTAAGAATCAAGCACTTATCACACACCCAAACCTACATTTTGCTAGTCCTTGAGCAAAACGAAAGAATTTTAAAAAAACCCTAACTCATTGTTGCAGGCATATCTATTACATTTAGTATATTTAACAAGTCTTTGAACCCCTAGGTGGCCCTAGTGGTCGAATTATAGTCTCAGAGGGTTTACAAGTGGTGCACCCACAAAACCTTTACTCCAACTTCTAATAGTCACAAGTATCCAAAGAGTTATGAGGACACAAAGTTTCTCAACCTATAACCAAGTAATTAGAGTGCAAGAGAAAAAAAAATGTCAGTGTATCCACTAAACAACGGGAGAGATCCGTTAAACAACTGGAAGACAGAGATAAATAACTAGAACAACATCGAGAGAGAGATTTCCGCTCGACAGCGGAGAGATGTCCACTCCACAATGACATTAACATCGGGATAGAGAGACTTGGTCAACAACTGATCTTATCCACTCAACAACGGATATAGACAGAGAGTATGTGTGATGAGTTGAACCAGTGCCAGATGGAAAGCGGATTAACAGAGCAACTAATATACATTTCTCCTCGACTTTCTCATAGTGCTCAATCGTCATCTTTAGTTTCAACTGTTGATGATAAACTTTTGAACTTCATATAACTTTGACATTATATAAACTCTTCTCCTCATTTCTTTTTGCTTGAAACTTCTTATAGATTTTTCTTCCCCATGACCTTTTTGAACGAAATACATGCTAAAAAATATTTATTTTATTTATTTATTTTTTCTAATTTTTTTTGTTATTATTTTATTTTATTTTGGAATAAAATTGCAACGAAAATATTAACATGGCCATGAAAGAATGACTTTGACTACTTGGATCTTCACAACTTGTGATGTCTTGGTATCATAAACTTCAACAACTCACATCGTTTGATTTTCTTCGCTCTTGTACTAAGTCTTCCACTTTGATTATCAAGTTTGCTCTTCCTTGTATTGTTGCTTATAAACCTTGAACGTCTTCAACTTTCTTCATAGGTTTTGATGTCGCTCCGCTTTTTGATGATGAAAATTTTCTGATGAGAGAGAGTCGTAATCCAGTAACTAAGACTACATGATGAGGTTGCTCTGTTTTTATGACATTTTCTTTTGGCCTAATTGTCTCCCCATCATGGATGGTTAGGTCCTTCATGATTACTCTCTCAAAGGTTAATTGTCTCTCCAGAATCTCAATTTCTCTATAGTCTCAAGAATCTCTAGTAGTCGTGCAATGATCACTTTTGGTGATAGGAGAAGTGGGAAAAGAAGAAGTAAAAGGAATTACTAAAGTAAAGATGGAGTAGAAACTGCGGATGTCGGCTGAAGCTCATAAGGAGAATGAGAAATCAACAACATATAAGGAAAAAAAATCTTCATTTAAGGAGACATGACTAGAGATATAGATTTTTCCAGTATAGGGATCTGTACACCTGAGCCTTTATGTCGAAAACTATAACCAAGAAAAATGTATTGTGTGCTTCTTGGTTCGAGCTTGTTTGAAGCATATGGCTTCAACTATGGAAAGCAAACACAAGAAATTTGAAAAGTGTAGAGCAATTGATTGACATAGTAAGAAATCTATTAATGAGATAGTTTGCAGTTTGAAGAGCCTCAACCCAATAAGTACTAGGAAAGCCTGATTGAGATAACAAGGTTCTATTAACCCTTAAAAGATGTTTGTGTTTGACGTCGGCTCAGGTGTATGAGGACATGAAATTTCATGAGTGATACCTTTTGAGTCACAAAATTGCTTGAGAAAAGCATTTAAAAACTCCTTACCATTTTCAGTTCTGATGGTAATGACAGAATGAGATAAAAAAAATAACTTTAAATTACAAATAATACAAATACATGTTTAAAGTCAGATTTCGAGGCCAAAGGAAGAATCCAACAATATTTGCATTATACAAACTACCAGATACATGAGAAACATGACATGGACCCCAAATATCCATGTGCAACAACTCCGGAGGTTGTTTAGCAACACTACAAGATATTTGAAAAGGAAACTTCTAACTTCTACAAAATTTGCAATCATTACAAAATAAAGGCTTATTAGAAACATTAGACAATTGTAACAAACTAAAAATTCTATGAAGAGTTTGAAACGATGGATGGACAAATCTTCTATGAAGAAGAGCACTGCCACTTATTTTGGAGGTAAGAGCATGATGAGCTGAGATGAATGAGATAGGTTAAAAACGATTTCTATGTGGACCTTGGAAGACTGTCTTCCTAGAGTTTCGATCATTCACAGAGAATCCATGAGAATCAAGAGTTAAATAGCAATTATTGTCATATGTAAATTTATAAATAGACAGTAAGTTGTGAGAAGATTGAGGCATAAGAAAAATGCCATTTAGGGAAAAAGAATTACCGTTAACTATTTTACTGGAGTTTCCCTTTTGGGTTACAAACATACCTTCTCCACTAGCAGTATGAATCACCTCGAAACCATCATAAGGAGTAGCTTATTGGAGAGATTTTGCAGTAAAAGTAATATGATGATTAAAACCACTATCAACAATATACCATTCGTTATCAAATATGTCAGCATCAGCCAACATATGACTTATGTTTGCTGGAGGATATCTAACTTGATAAGAGAAATTCAATCTTTGTTTATAAATAGTGGCTAGATGACCTGAAGTATTAAAAATTTGACACATTGGTCGATCACTAGAATACCTCTACCAGATGAACTCCTTTAAAATATAGCACGTTTAGGACTCCACCAACATAGCTTCTGCCGCTATTGTTGGTGGTGGATTTTTGACGAAAGTTAGGTTCGTAAAATCATATCGGATATTATGTATCTCTGACCAGCATCAGAATCATGAAAAATTCATGTCTTCAACTTCCGCGAGAGAAGTGAATTGCAATTCTGTAACCTTATCAAATGTAATAATATATGACGGCAATATTAGGGCTTCTGAAGTAGAACCTTCAATATTCCATATATTTTACAGTTAAGCTGGAAGACTCAGCGTTTCTTATTTGAATTCAGAATTCATCTCCAGTGTCCGAACTTCCCCAGAATAATATTCAAAAATGATATGACGATTGTCGACTCATTTTTGAATCAATTAAATGTCCCTAGATAGATTGCCTGCTAGTATAGAACAACTAATTAATTGAATCTAATGCTATATTCCTCGTTTGAATTCCTAGAAAAATACACTAATTAAACCATAATATTCACTTACTCAGATTCATAGCTTCTCTCAGCTGAATTCCATGGAATAATAATGGATATTCACCTTTCGGACATAAGGGGAAACCCCGAGTAAGCCCCGAGTAAATGGAACAGGTGTATTTAGTAGTAATGCTCAAAGAGGCATCCAAAAATATAGAAGAACAAGGATACGGAAGTTGTATCAAAACAGGAAAAGGAAGAGAGATAAAATAATAATAAAATCTAGATTATACAACAAAGTTTAGACAAGTTAGGCAAGATAAAGAACGCTCTGGATTTATTCTCCTAAAAGTTAAATCGATGGTTGTGGTTGTTTTGGAGTTACAGTGGTCTAATGAAGAATCAATGATGTTTTAGCAGTGGGAAAAGGGGGAAGCGGAAGCGTGAAAGTATGTATGCTCTGACGCTCTCGATCATAACAACGGTCATCCCCAAACCCTTCCCATTGGGGATACCTTACCAGTCTTCTATTCGAGGTAACACTAACTCTAGCAAAATGGGATTCTTTCATTCTTTTGTTATGAAAAATATCTTTAACTTATCGGATCAAAACAACAACTTAACTTGCATTCTAGACTTCCCACTATACAGAACTCATCCACTCAAATATTTTTAATTTGCATTTTGTCATTTAAAAAACTTAATTTTTATTTTATCATTTAAAAAACTAATAACATAAGGGACAAGATATTGTTTTTAACGCGAAAACAATAATTAAGAATAACCACTAGGCTTCCTAGACGCGTGATTCTATTATGTGGTAGTCCAGTTAGATGTCGTGTAAGTCTATTTTATGCAGAAAAGTGGTATAAACTCAACTTACACTAGAATTTAGTATTGTTTGTCAGTGTCGATTCCGAGTATATTGTATTTTTTTTAATTGGATTGTTGATGTGAGTCATCTTTTTTTTTTTTATAAAAGAGGTAAAAACACCTCAGACAATTACATCACTGAACTTGATAACTCTTACATTCTATTTCTAGTTTCCATTTCATTATGGTTCCATAGTTGAGTATTTAAACAGTTAAATATAGCACATAAGTTATAATCAGTCCAACTATGGTTGATATCATACTTGTTGCAAAAAATAGACAGTTTTATTGCCCACGGAACTTTTTCTTTCTCACCCAACATAAATTCTTTTGTTAGGAAGTACATTTCAAATTTATTAGTGTTTCCAAATTCTTCACTGATTTGGTATCTTTGTCTTCTAGCTTCCGCATAGATTCCTACCAACAGCACCAGAGTTGGTTCTGAATCACTTGTGAAAGAAATCCTATGTCCACTCCATCATGTTGCCCATTGTAAAGCTGCTTCAGCTCCCTCTTGTTCCAGTTCTTCTATTGTTGTACTGTCAGTAGAGAGTCCTCTGGCTTCTCTGACTGTACCTGCCACCAAAATTAGTCCAATACTTGTTTTTGAGTTTGAGATATACAAAGCAATATGGATTTTCAGTATCATGTCATTTTTTTTGTTCTCTTTAGGATACTTATTTATCTGCAAAACAACATCATTTACAGAATTATAATATAGTTCTTCCATTATGTTGTAACCAGGCTTGTTCACATTTTTGTAGCTATTTATGTAACTAATGATCTTATTTGCAGTTGTAATATTGCTCTGATTTTTCTTTTTGAAAACTATATCACACCTTGTTTTCCATATAAACCATATTATAATACTATACAAAGCATTCCATTCTATTTCATAATTTCCCAGCTCAGAGTTTTCAAGACAATTAGAAAGCCATTCATGAAAGTTTGTTGTACCATTTCTAACATAATTCATATCAAAATTGAAGTGCACCCATACCTGAGTTGTATAGTTACAATGCAGAAATAAATAATTCAAAGTTTCTTCACTTGCATTACATAACTTACACTTTGTGTCAATTTCAGGTAGAACAGCTGCAACTCTCATACTATTAGGGAGGATTGAGTGCGCTGTCTTCCAAATAAAAAATTTAACAGCTGGGGGTGCCTTCAATTTCCAAATTCTACTCTACTTGGTCTCAGCATTTCCATTAGAATTAGTATGATTATATAAGGATTTTACAGAAAACTTACCTTTTTCGTTTATAATCCATCTTGGGGCATCTATTTTATCTTTAGTTGGTATTCTTATTTTCCTAACTTTTTCAACAATTTTTCTATCAAAGAAGTTTGCAAGTTTACTTATGTCCCATGTTTTGTTATCCAATATCAGATCACTACTTTAGTAAGCCCTACAGTAGCAGGTACATTTCTATGAAGAGGGTGTTTAGTATCTGGGATCCAGCTATCTTCCCAGATATCAATATCTTTTCCATTTCCTAATTCCCGGAAACAACATTTCTTTATATGATTTATGCTTGTTAATAATCCTTTCCAAACCCAACTATCATTTTTGTTTGGTTTGCTATTTATATGAAAAAGATCACAGTCAAGGTAGTATTTTGCTTTCATAATAGTGACACAAAGAGAGTTTGGCTTTTGGCTCAGATTCCATCCCATCCTAGCTATCATGGCTATGTTAAAAAAAATTACATTCTTTATACCTAGACCTCCTTCTTCCAGAGTTTTACATATAGATATCCAATTTTTGAGGCAGACACCTTTTTTCCCATTTTTATTTAACCCATTATCATTTTCCCCCAACAATAGTTTCTCTGCATTTTTGTTATTTGGTCACAGATTTTAACAGGCAATTTAAAACAATTCATTTGATACACGTAAATAGACGAAGCCACATTTTTTATCATGACAGTTTTCCCTGAGTTATTTAGATTGATCCCATTCCATCCCGTCATTCTAGTTCTCAAGTTTTCAATTAAAGATTCAAAACACTGTATTTTTGACCTGTTAGTAAACAAAGGTGCACCTAAGTATTTGTCAGTCAGTGGTATTGTTGTAACTCCTAAAATTTCTTTAACCCTTCTTCGGATGCTAGTTTCAGTCTTTTTAGTAAAAAACACTCCCGGTTTACTCATGTTAATCATTTGGCGTGATGCCAAACTGAAATTACTAAACAAATTTACTAAGTTTTTATAGGTTGTTTCACTTACCTTACAGAAAACAAGGCAGTCATCTGCGAAAAGAAGGTGGCTAAGTGAAGGCGCCTTATGAACCAATTTGATACCTTTAATCAATCCAAGATTTTCAGCATTCCGTATTGTTCTAGACAAAGTTTCTATGCAGAAAAGAAAGAGATATGGGGAGATTGGGTCACCCTGTCTCAATCCCCTAGTGGGTTTAAAGAATTTAGAAGGTGAACCATTAATCAACACAGACAGAGTTGTAGTCGAAATGCATTGGTGGACCAAATCACACCATTTTTTGTTAAAACCCATTCTTGTCATGACTTTAATCAGGAAATTCCATTCGACTATGTCGAATGCTTTGGACATGTCGATTTTTAACCCCATAAATCCTTTCTTGGATTTAGAGTTCTTCACCTTGTGTATTATTTCGTGTGCAGCGTAATGTTTTCCGCTATCTGTCTACCAAGGATAAACGCCGACTGATAGGGGAAAATAATTTTACCTAGCAAGCTTTTTATTCTACCTGCCATTAGTTTTGAAATCACCTTATAGCTAGTGTTAGATAATACTATTGGACTAAATTCCACAGGGGAAGTAGGGTTTAGGGTCTTGGGAATTAAGGAAATGAAAGAAGCATTCATTTCCTTAGAAATGTGGCCTGTTTCAAAGAAAGTTTGTATCATTTTGGTCGGGTCATTTCCTACAATTTCCCAATTCTGTTGAAAGAAGTTGGGTGGGAACCCATCCGATCCCGGGCTTTTATCAGGTTCCATGAAAAATAGAGTTTTTTTTTTATTTCATTCTCAGTAGGTATGGCACATAACGTTTCATTGTCATTTTGAGTGACACTAATAGGGATTAAGTTTATTATGTTTTGGTCAATTTCAGGGTTAACAGTAGTAGCAATTTTGAGGAAGTGTTGGGTTATACATTCAGCAATCTCTTCCCTAGAATTAAGCCAGACATTAGCATCATTTCTTATCATGTCAATTCTATTTCTTCTAAATCTATATTTAGCTTTTGTGTGAAAATATCTTGTACTTCTGTCTCCTAAGATAAATTTCTGATCTTACTTTTGTCTTTCCAGAATTTCTCTTTGATAGCGTACCATTTTGCAAGTTCATTTCTTAAGTTGGCTAATTCTTTAGTCTTATTTGGGTATTTAGTGTTAGAATTTGCTATGGCCGTCTTTTTTTTATGTTTTCTATATTGCTATTTATGTTCCCAAATTTCTGTATATTCCAAATTCTCAGTTTACATTTGACATTTCCAAGTTTCTTGTTAACCTTATAAGAAGGTGATCCCCTGACATTTATGTTCCAGCTATCCTGAATTAGTGCCTTACAATCCCCATGTTTTATCCACTCCCCAAAATATTTAAACTGGGTTGGGCCATTATCCCAGTGATTATGCAGATTAAGTTTTATAGGAACATGGTCAGAAGCTAATGGTCCTAAGTGTTTTATTAACAATGGCCCTATCTAGTCTTTGTTCTATGTTTTCGGTATCTAGTCTATGGTTATTCCAAGTGTAAGTATATCATGTGAAGCCTAAGTCCATAAGGTTACACTTGTTTATGAGATTATTGAAAATTTTTGCTTCATTTTTCTTAAAGGCAAATCTACTCTTCTTTTCTTCCTCATGGAGAACCACATTTAGATCTCCAATAATTGTCCATGGTTTATCAACAATAAGTGCCATAGTTTTTATGATGTTCCAAGAATCAAGTTTCCTATTCTTATATGGACTACCATAAAAACAAGTAAGAATCCAACTAGTGTTATCATAGGGATTGGTGATAGTAACATTTATATGATTGTAAGCAAAATCTTCTATTTTAATGTTAATATTGTTTTTCCAAATGAGGCAAAGTCCTCCAGCACTACCTCTAGGAGGGACTAAGAAATAGTTATGCACATTGACCATTTTCATGATATTTTTCATTTCATTATTTTGTTGTTTTGTTTCAGACAAAAAAAGAATATCAGGATTTTCCTTATTTAGAGTATCTAGCAGACTATGTCTAGTTTCAATTTTACCTAGCCCCTGACAATTCCATGATATCATACTTATAAATTTCCATAAGTATGAAACTTCAGGGTATTTAATTTCTCTTAACACCCAACATTTAAGTTCTCTTAACCCCCAACATTTAATAAGACTATATATTAGCATTCAGTAAGCAAAGATTCACATTATTAGCCAGAATTTCAGTAAAAATGTAATTCAGGGGACCATTTAGGTTAAAATTTTGGTAGGAGTAGTAGTTACTTACCTCTTTTGTGGCCTCCATAGTGGACTCATTGTTTGATTTGAAGATTTTTTGTGCCTCCATGTTATCCTTGACTTCTTCAATTTGTTCCTCCCTGTTTATGTTCTTCTTTGAACTTTGAATCTGCATATCATCATCTATCTTCCTCTGCATCGGGACATTGTTCATAACAACTTCAGCATTTATTTCTTGGAATTTTGCAGATTGGGTTTCGACTGCCTCTCTAGCCTCCCTCTTCCAATACCCTTTATTAATTTTTAGTGTTTCTCCAGATTTTGTTCCTGAATTCAATCGATTTTGGTTTTGAATACAGAGGAAAGCAGACATATTAAAGTTTTGGAATGGCTTGAATAGTGGGTGAATATGAGCATTTCCATAGGCAGTTAGGTTTTGATTGTAGATAAAGGGATCAATTTCTCCTATTTTTCCTAGAGGATCAACTAGGGTTTGTTTTCGCTCATTTCTTTTCTTAATCTTCAGGTTCATTAGGACTGAGTGATTGTCCCCCCTTATTTTTCTGTTTTTGGTTCGGTTTCAGATTTGGTTTCGGTGTTGGTTTCAGTTTGCCATGATGTTGGGTTTTTTCTATAATTTGTGTAGAAGTTTTAAATACCTCTACCACGTTCTTCTTTATCGGCCCAAAGATACTCCGATTTGAAGACGTTTCAGTTAACTCGAATGGGTTTTCAGTATTTGTAGAAGAACTTGACTCTCCTGCCTTGAACTGGATTGATGGAGATGAGCAAGAAAAGGATTTCCTTTGTGTATCCCTCTTATTTGTCTCCATAATTGTTTTTTCTTTGCTTGTTGTTGATTGTGGTGTGGCTGGTGTCTCCTTCTCTTTTGATTGATTTTCTAGACCTTGTTCACAGGTTTTTGTTGAGTGGTCTAACCATCTACAGCTTTTGCATATCTTAAGAATGAAAAGCTTGTATGGAACTCTAACCATTCAAGTTTGGCAAAAGGATCTTTATAAACTTCAGATCCGAAAGGAAGATTGTGTTGAACTCTTATTTCCACAAGACACTCCACATTTTTTTCGTCTTGATTTCTTCCACAAGGGTCTTATGTTTCAGATACTCACCTGCCGGTGCACAAATTTACTTGAGATCTTCTTCATTGATGAAGCTTATTGGGGTGTTTTTGATATGCATCCAAATCATACTTTTGAATAAGCAGTCTTCATCAATTATATGTGGACCTTGTATGGGACATTCAACAAGAACAATCAATTTACCTAAGATATTCCAAGCACCTCCTTGCTTTAGAAGATCAAAATCTTCTACTTCTCTTAAATGAAACTCCTCCTTTAAGATCCCATGTGAAATTAACTTTATATATTATTTTTGTAATATCATAAGAAGCTTTACTACAAAGTCTACCAATAATTGTATTCTTCCGGTTAGTAGCAGGTGATATTCTAGCTTTACGGGGTTAAGATACACTTTTGGAGAGAAGTTAGGAGTAGTTATGATAGATTTCTCCATCTGTTTTGTTAGAGAATCTATGAAACTTTGAATTTGTTTATCCTTAACTTTTTCAGCAGCTTTGAATGGGTTAGGTGCATCCATTTGAGATTGAAACTCAGAGTTATTGTTTGTGAAAACAACTTCAAGTTTTAAAGCCTTGATAAACCAGGAAAGAAGAGAGGTAATAATTTGAAAATCCAGTTCATAGGGTATCCCGAATGACCACTGAAGTGACCATCAAAAATATTGGTATTATCAGATTTTTGAATTTTGAAACCCAATTTCAAATCTAACAGCTTACTTGAAACAATACAGCCAGCAATAGCTATCTAATGTCCACTGGATAAAATGTAGACCAACTTTAGAGTTTATTATCCAAGAGTCTAAGTTGTCTAAGAATTCTAGAAAAGTTGGTGATCTTTTCCTATGTATTAAAGTACTTAATTCAATCAAAGTCAGAGAGACTTATCTCTTTCTTTTTCTCCATTTGATATGTGAGGTATAACTCTTTGCCAGGGTAATTGGGAAGTACCCTATGCACCGCCAACACAACACCAAGAGCACTTAAAACTTACAGGGAGTAAAACAGAAGACTTTACCTTCTGCAAACTATGCAGGAGAAAAACACACTAGTACAAGTAAAGAACTAAAAACCAGTAAAGTCTACAAACGAAGTAGAGTGTCAGATTTCAATGAAAGAGGTAAGACTAAGGACCCGTGCAAAAAAAGACGAAAAGACTTAAACCTAAAAAAGGGGATTGTATTAACTTAAGTGGTTGAGAATCAATGCATAAGCAAGTTGAAACCTAAATAAAAAGTCAGTGAATTGTTAACCAAAATACACCACAAACTTAACAAAGAACAAATACTTTTTAATAACAAGATGAGTGATCACAGTAAGAAGAGCATGGAAAATCAACAACAATAGAGAGTGTTAGGCGAAAGATATATTTTGGTAGCAGTAGTGGGAATAACTCTGAAAAACAATCCATTCCACCATCCAAGGAGAACCCCGATGAAGAGATTAAGGAGATTATTTACGAATCTCCCTTTCAGAGTTCCAAAATACCTAATCAATTATCTAATCAGTCTGCAGTGAATGCTGATAATGCCAATCTGCTTCAAGTAGCTCCAGAGTTGGATGAGAATCCCCCACCAGGAAGTCCCTCAGAAGTTGATGATATGATTGAAGATTACTATCGATATGCCTCTTCAGATGATCCTGCACATTATGATGATGATGGTAATTATTATTACAACGAGGACTTCGAGATTCCATAGGATCAAGAGATAGAGGAGGAAGAAAGAGCAGAGGAAGAAGAGAGAGCGATTGAGTTAAGTGATGGAGAATTTTTTTGTTCTCTAGAGCCAAACTACTCCCGACGAGCTAGCTATGGAGATGGATGGGGAACTTCCGATGAAATGTTTCCGGTGAGAACTCCTCCTGAACTTGGGTTCGTATATCAAGCTGAAGATTTTACTCCTCATTTTCCCTTTCCTGATATGAGGCAGCAGCCAGAAAAGAAGGAGCTCTTTGTTTTTCGGAATCAATGGGATCTTCAGGATGATCACGAAGATCAATGAAAGAGTAACCAACCAGGGTCTTCAGCACCAGAGAAGAAGAGCAAAGAATAGGGTTGTTCTGTGACAAGAAAATACATAGAAAGAAATAATTGCAGTAATATCGGTCTTCAGAGTTTCGTGCTTTGAAGTGTTAGATATCTCAGAATCTCTGTGGCTTTGTGTCTTTTGTAACTGGTGTTATTTGTGTTTTGGTGTCTTAGTATCTTTGTGTCTTAGTATCTTTGCGTCTTTGTTTCAGTATTTTACTTCTATCTTTGAGTTTAGAATCTCTCCTGATTAATGAATTCTTCCAACTTGTGTTCCTCCGTTATCTCAATTTTGGTATTAGATCTTCATTTTGTTATCTAGTAGTAGGCCTGTCAATGGAAATCCGTTAACCGTTAGCCGAATCCGATTACCCGGTTGCCGTTACGTTTAGTTCCATTATATCCGTTATCCGTTACCGATAATGTAGCGGTTAATTTTATCCGACGGTGACGGCAACGAAAGACCTATTTCCGTTAGCCTTAGTTCCGTTAACCGCTAACGTGTGCCTAGCACGTGTAACATTCATCTATACCTAGGTTACTATACTCGAATGAACATCATTTTCATCTTCTTCTGTTCTTCAACTCACAAACGAGAGAAGAAAAACTCACCCCTCAGTCGATTAGAAAACTAGGGTCATCTCCTTCCTTTCAATTCGAGCAAAATCATCATCTTCATTCGATTAGAAAACTAGGGTTATCTTGTACTTTTTATTTCGAGTTTAATTTCAATCCTAAAAACTAAATTTTCAATTTAGGGTTTCTGAAAATTGAAATTAGGGTTTTCAATTCGTGAAATTAATCATGACCCAAAGCGAAAGAGAAGCATCCAATTGCGTTGGTTCATCAAAAAGAAGTCATCCCTCTCAATCACTTTCAGTTGCATCTGAATTACCTTCTGCATCTCAAGTTCAACAATCAGGAATTCAATCAACACCTGCTGCTGTTGCAACAGAAGAAGCAGTAGAAGAAATAGAAGTAGATGAAGATCCAATTATAGCTGAAGCAAAGAAGAAACTGCGTGCAGTAAGGTCTGATGTTTGGGATGATTTTGAAAGGTTAACTGAAAAGAAGATGGTAAAAGGTAAGGAGATTGGGATACTTGTAGCTAAATGCAAACATTGTAATAAGAGAATGACTTCACCCAGTAGCCAAGGAACCAGCAAATTGCATTACCATGCCAAAACTTGCCAAAAAAAGCCTGCAAACAAGAAAGGACAAACAAAGATTACTACAGTCAGAACAGGTAATGCACAAACTAAGCTTGCTAATTGGAAGTATGATGCTGATGCTACTAGGATACTAGTTGCCAAAATGATTGCTAAACATGGTTATCCAATCACTATAGTTGAGCATCCATATTTTGTTGAGTTTGTGAAGTCTTTAAATCCTGCTGCTAAACTTTACACTAGGAATACAGTTAGGGAAGATATCATGAAACTAAGAACTGAGTTCAAAAAAGAATTACAAGACCAATTTGAGACAATTACATCTAAGTGTAGTTTAACAACAGATATGTGGTCATGTAAGCATACAAAGGATGGTTATTGCTGTGTGACAATGCATTACATAGATGATGATTGGAAACTGATTAAGAAAACACTTGCATATACTTTAGTGCCATCACCACATTCTGGAGAAGTTCTAGCATCTGTAGTGAAATCAGTATGTTTAGATTGGAACATAGATACTAAGATTTTTGTTGTTGCTGCTGACAATGCTAGCTCCAACAATGTTATGATGGACCATCTGAAGAAATGGCTTGATAGCAAAGACTGTTTAGTTCTTAATGGGGATATATTCCAAATGAGGTGTAGTAATCATGTATTACACTTGATTGTAGGGTGTGGAATGAGAGTGGCTGCTCCATTTATAGATGCAGTTAGAGAGTGTGTAAAATATGTCAAAGCAAGTCAGGCTAGAAAAGAGAGATTTGAATTTTCTATTGCTCAAGTTAAGCTTCCTTCTTCAAGGTCTGTGGGTTTAGATGTGGATACCAGGTGGAACTCCACCTATAAGATGCTAAAGGATGCAATCTTTCCGAGACAAGCTTTTTTTAGGCTAGCTGATTTAGATAATGACTTCAAGATACTACCAACCTCTAAGGAGTGGGAACAAGGAGTACACATATGTGAATGTTTGGAATTGTTTGATGTCATTTCAACCAAATTTGTTGGGATTAAGTATCCCACTGCAAATTTATATTATAATAGGGTGCAAGAAGTTAATAGATGCATTAAGATATGGGAATCAAGTCAGCATGAGTACATCAGAGACATGGCCAATAATATGAGGATGAAATTTGATAGCTACTGGAAAGAAAGTAACACTTTGATGGGCATTGGGGTTGTTTTAGATCCTAGGTACAAAGCTAAATGGGTGGAGTTTGTTATGAAGAGAGTATATGGTGTGGATCATTATAAAAGTCACTATAACAAATTTGAGCTTGCACTCAATGCTCTTTTCTGTGCTTATGAAACAAACACTACAGCTCCAGATTATTTTGATACTGCAATGCATTCAACTGCATTTGAGAGCTGTGCAGGTACAAGTACAACAACATCATATGGATTTGGTTATGATGATTTCATTATGGAAAACAATATGTTTGAGGTTGAGAAGTCAGAATTGGAGACATACTTAGCAGAACCAGTTCTTCCTAAAGGCACAGCTGCTGAAGAAATGAGGTTTGATATCTTAAGTTGGTGGAAGAATCATTCTGCTAAGTACCCAATTCTCTCAAGGATTGCAAGAGATGTATTGGCTGTTCCAGTGACAAGTGTAGCATCAGAATCCATGTTTAGTATTGGTGGCAGAGTTCTCACATCTCACAGGAGTTCATTAGCTCCAGATCTTGTTGAAGCTTTGCTTTGTTTGGGTGATTGGCTGCCAGATCTCACTCTCAGTGAGAGCAATAGTTGTGTTACTGGTAAGTTTCCTTATATCTTAATATTTTACTAGCTTTTACTGATAGTTGTGACTGCACTGACATTGCCACTTTTATTGGCTTATTGCACTGACATTGCCACTTTTATTGGCTTATTGCACTGACATTGCCACTTTGCCAACTTAAGTTGCTTCACTGACATCACTGTCTAACACTTTTCATTTTCCTTTCAAAATGCAGAAGTTGAGGACTAAGGAGGAATGCAGTTGGCATTGGCAGTGGAGAATTTGGAGATGGAGGAATGCATTTGCAGTTGCAGATGCAGTTGGCATCCCTTTGTCTTTTCTTTTGCAAAAACTTGGTTTTTTTCTTTTGATAGAACATGTGATGATCTGAACATGTAATTTGGTTTAGAACATGAACATCTGTATGTTTTTTTTTCTGTGTGTCATGGATTTAGAACTTGTTTGCTTGGATTTAGAACTTGTTTGCTTGGATTTAGAACTATTCTATGTAATTGGTTTGTGTTTTAAACCTGCTTTTGTGTTTTCCTGTGACATACCGGTTAATACCGGAAAATTAACCGTTAGCCGATAAGTCCGACGTAACGGCAATGGTTTTGGATTTTACAATTCCGTCGGCATTTAACGGATAACGGTTAACCTCTAATTTAAACGGAAAAGGTAGCGGCAGAGCCATTATTTGTTACGTTAAGTGTCGTTGACATGCCTATCTAGTAGCTCAGTTCCGGTCAACTTCCGATCTAAACTCCGGTTAAATATTTTTTAACGGTATAATAACGGTAATATAACATTCATATTTTGGTGTTCGTTTTCTTTTCCGGGAATTTTAGTAGCCTGAGAAATTTTCAGGGAAGAGAGAGAAGAGAGACAGAAAAACTTTCCGTTGAGTCATCTTTAAACAATGGAAAGTAGAAACAAGCCATCCATGGTAGTCCATAATGTCTGTATAAACATACCTTGCATTAGTGAGCAGTTGCACACTAACTCCTCATAATCTGTTGGGACGTTAGTCTCACATAGGTTAGATGGGGCTTAATTGGGTAGTTTATAAGTCAATGGGACTCCTCAACTTGTAGACCGGTTTTAGAGTTGAGTTCTACCCATGGGATTATGACGAGTGAGGGTCGGTATCCTAATATTTGATATCAGGGACAACCACTGTGATCCATGCCCGCTCCATGGAAGGGGTGACCTATAGGCTGGATTAAGGTGTGGGCGCACCTATGTATGGGCATAGGTGCCACCATATTTAATAATGGTAGTCAAGTGGAGCCGTCATAAGGAAAGGGCTACTTCTGGGCCAGTGTCGATAGAGTGGGCCAATGAGGATGTTGGGTCTGGAAGCGTGGAGGGATGTTGAGACCTTATAGCAGTCCAAACTTGAAGTTTGTTGATTTTACTCCCACTATGGACTCAACAAACATGAAAAATGGATGTACAAACCAACAAATTTGTTGGTTTGTCGAGTGAGATAGAACATGTAGTGCGCACATGATGAAAGAGCGGGCGAACTTGGTATCAATGCGGGTGCTTGTCCCAAAAATGCTAGCGCTTGTCAATCAAACGCTCGTTTACTTCACACGCCAGCGTTTTTGCTGAACACGCCGCGGTTTTAGTAAAAGTGCCAACGGCTGAATCTGGACGGATGAAAACTCTTGTTATCTAACGGCTCTAATTTTTGAGTTCTATAAATACTCCTCATTTCAACTCTAAATTCTCACGTTCTACACATTCTTCACTCTCAAATCATCCACAAAAATGCCTCCCAAAGTTTGTGGTGTTAGATTCACTCAACAAGAGGATTTAGCTATTTGTAGAGCCTACGTTTTTCACACACAAGATGTTGCTGATATCGGTAGGAATGTATCCCGATCGACGTTCTTGGAGAAAGTTTATGAAATGTTCGTCGCTGGAACGATGAACATTAATAGGTGTGATTGTCACGGATTGGCGCATTGTTTTAATGTAATTATTTATAATGTATCGGAATTCGTCGCTCAACTAATGGAGAATCACAAAAATAAGCTCAACGGTGAAGCCGAACATGAAGTGGAACCCAGAACTCTAGCAATGTGGGCAGTATCTCACCGCGGTCGTCCTTTCGACTTCCATGCTTGTTTCAACATTCTTAGGGTGCTCAAAAAATATAATCCCTACATCGCCCTAGGAATTCCACCATCCGCCGAGAATTGACGCCTATGTAGTAGTTGTTTTGATCTAATGTATTTCTTTTATTCTCATGTATGCTATGGATGTTCAATGCAGTATGTTTTTATTTAGGAGATTGATGGTGCAATGTTTAATCCAGGAAAAATTTAAATTACTTATGATATTGATGGTGCAAATGTGAAGACATCCACATGTTTGGTTTTAGATAATCGTAATAACACAAAATAAATAGCAAACTAAATAACATAATACCATAGTGAATCGATTTGTCCTTCAACTTCGATCAGCCCACTCCACCAAAAAACACTTAGGACATTCCCAGAAATGCCTTCCATATGTGTCTTCTTCATAAGAAGTCCGCAAATGCATAAAAGTTTTGCAACCGGGCTTTGAGCATCCACTGATTCTCTGTGGATAATGTTTGTATTCGTGATCTCCATATCCACAATGCTTGCAGTGTAATAACTCCTTCTTCAATTTTTTTGAAGTTTTTGCAGAGTGTTGCAATCTTTTCTTCTTATTCCTTTTTAATCTTCATAGCATCATCTAGCATATGTGGTTCCTCTGGACAGTTGGGATCTTGACATTGCAAATACCCGAGCTTTTCCGGTTGTGATTCAATCACCATTCTGATGCGTGAAAAACCTTATCGCGGACACTTTGAATACATCCAAGGGCATTGCACAAGACTGTGGGTATCCATGAAACATAATGGACAAACCTTTTTTGCTTCGACACATAATATTTACTTCGCTTTGCCTTTAGAAAACATGGTGGATGTTGAGAAAGAAATCTGTTGGTTTGGTTGATAATAAAACCTAGTGTTATACTTATAACAAAAAAATAGGCATTGGTAATTCAAACGGGCGGTTTTAATAAAGTCGCGTGATTTTAGTAAAGTCGCGCGATTTTACTACAAACGCCAACTCTAATGGTAATTCAAACGGGAGCTTAAAGGAAAGTCATGCGGTTTTACTACAAACGCCAACGGCTAAATTTCCAATGGCTCTATTTTCTTTCTCGACCTATAAATTTCATTCTTTCCATCTCCAAAATCACATCTTCTTCTTCTTTAATCTCTCTCACTCTGCATAAATGTCTGTTAGAAATCGTGGTCCCAAGTTTACTGAAGAAGAGGATATAACTATATGCAAAGCATATTTTTTTCATAGGGTAATCACTGGTATGGGCTCTCAAGACGGTTCTTTTTGGGAGAACGTTTTTCAATGTTCGTCTCACTGACGGGAAACTTAGGAAACCGAGATGCTCGTCGATTGCGTGCTCGTTTTCAATCTATTAGGCTTGCACTCCAGCCATTTCTTGCTCTGGCAATGGAAATTGATCGAGAAAAGTTCATCGTAACTGAAGAAGAAGTGATCCAAACATCTCTTGATAATTGGGAGGAAGCTCATGGTAAACCTTTTCATTACAATCGCGTTTTAGAATTCTAAAAGATGGTCCATCTCAAGCACATTTGTACTGCACTCGAATGCCTCTCCCAGTCTTTACAATGGAAGAACATGTTACTCTTGTTCGATCTTGGTTACATTGCATGATGAGACCAATGGACGGTGACTATTTCTGGGAAAGAGTATTGGGATATTTTGTAGCATCGCGGAACGAAACCATAAGAAACAGTAAGAGACTAGAAATAAGAATTGCATTCATCACTAAGGAAGTCAAACATTATATGAAAGTTTTGTGGATGGTTCACCGTAGCAATTCTGGTTATCCAATGAAGAACTGGTGAGTATCTTTACCTCTGTCCTCATGGAATCAACTGGATCATAAATATCTGAACTTGTTGTTTATCTGTTATACAGAAAACATCGCTCAGACCAAGTTTACTGAAGAAAGCGGAAGAAAGTTTAAGCATTTTGAATGCTATGAACTCTACAGAGAGAATGTCGTTGGATTTGATGTAGTTTGATGTTTTTGTTGTGGTTTATTAAAATATAATTTGATATTATTTGCAAGTTAAAATTGTAATAAATTTCGCTTAATCTGAAGTGGAAATCTCTATTTTAAAATCTAATTATTTTCATTCATTGATACCAATCCTTTTACAAGATATAAACTTAGGGAATAATAAAACGTACTTAACGACTTCAATAAAAATCAAGTACAAGTTTTGGCCTCATGTATATCTTCATTTGACGTATCTTCCATTCAACGCACTCTTTGACAGTTTCGCCTTTGTTTTTGAATTTTTTGTTGTTAACTTTCAAAACTGGAGCTCTTCTATGCATTTTAGCGGAACATTTTCTTGGAGCAACTTCAAAAACTTGCACTTCCCTCTTACAATTTTCAATCTTTTTAAAACTCCCATATATATTAGAAACAACAGCTTCTAGTTTTGCATCGCAAAAAAGTGTGATCGCCTTTTCAGCCATTTCACCAACAATAAACTAAAAAACTGAAATAGATTTTAGAAGAGAAAATTCAAGATAAGTGAATTTTGGTGTGAGTGAATTGTTTGAAGATGATGGTACTTTATAGAGGTAAAAAGTGAAATTTGAAATTTAAAAAACTACCCGTTGGCGTTTGTAGCAAAAACGCCGGCGCTGTATGTTCGAGCGCCGAGTTTATGTTAGGAGCGCCAGCGTGTGTATTTCCAACGCCTGCGCTTTTCCTGCCAACGCCATCGTTTGTCTTAAGGACGGGCGCTTGATGATCAACCGCTCAATGCTTTACCATAGTGAAAAAGCCCCATCCACCTGGCTCAACAAAAAAATGCATTTGGCCATTGCCATAGGAATTTCCGTTAGTCCCACATTAGTTAGATGAAGCTCAATTGGGTAGTTTATAAGTCAATGGGATCCCTCAACTTGTAGACCGGTTTTAGAGTTGAGTTCTACCCATGGGCTTATGACGAGTTAGGGTCGGTTTCTGATCGATGTCGTATGCGTCAAAAATAAATTACTTTCTCACTTGTCAAAATATATAATATAGCAAGGGTAAGAAAGGATCGTTCCCACAGAGAGAACTAGGTTGCCAATATGTTTCGGTTTCTTATGTAAAACAAGGGGAATTTTTCTGATTTATGTAACTAAAACAAATATAAAAGCAAATAAATTCAAAGATGTGAAAGCATTGGTTAAGGATTTCGTTTTCATTCACAAACATATTCTTGTCATAAAAATTAGAATTGATATTTAATCTCTACTTTATCAAAGGCCCTAGGATACCTTGATCGCAAGAATATCCCGCTAATTTCCTCTTGCCATCAACAAACACATTAAAAGATGCGAATATGAGAACAACCTAACGTGTAAAAGCAGTAATCAAGTTTAATTCCCTAGATACACTAAGTTCTATGAAATCGGGCCAATCAAAGCAATCGAACGTGTAAAAGCACTAATCCGATTTAACAAAGGTTATGACTCACTTGTGACTACTAGGATTCATCACTACAAGCAATATTCACAATTATGCTACTTGTATTCAAGGATTATCACTTTTACGTATAAAAAACCCTAAACTAGCAATGGATGTGATTACGAGTTCTACCAATTTGCAACTTGACAATACAAAAATTAATCAAACATGCGATATTTGTAGTGAATCATAATCGACTAATTTATTAAATCAAAGAGACATGCTACTTACCAATAATAAGATTAACTACTCATATCAGGGACATGCTATGTACCAATAATAAGATTAACTACTCGTATCAAAGGAATTCATAGTAAGTAGGAATAGAAAAGATATCGTCTTTCTAAACCCTAGAACAAAACTAGAAGAAAAGAAAAGATAATAGAATAGTGTGTGGAGAGAGGTTCCTTTATATCTTCTGTTCACCTTCATTCTTAGGTCATAACTCATAAGCTCATCTGCCAAAACTCAGTCGCTCAAACAGCCCATTTCTGAAGCCTAGTCAGACAGCCCATTTCTGAAGCCTGGTCAGAGCAGGTCCAAGTCAAATCAAGGAATTCGGGATAACTCACTGACCCGACTTGATCATAACCGATTTCTGCCTAGATTTGACTCTTTTCTGATCAGTTCTGGCCGATTCCAGGCCTTCCAAATCCTTGCCTGTATAACCCTAACATACATCTAACTCTGTTTCATTTCATTGTTCTTCTCTGCAGCTCAATTCTTGCAGCAACAAACACCCTCTCTAACTCACTTGCAACAACCATTCTTGAACTCACTGACAGCCAACTCGAGTGATCTCTGCCACCACAACACAACGTGTCATTTACTCATCTGCAACTCTAGCACTGCACTTTGTAACTGCGACAACATCTCAAACCAATTACTCCATCTCCACTCTCAGCTGCTTCTTATTGCTAGCAACACCAGAGCCACCACTGCCTTCTCTATCTCACAGCCAATGTACCTGCAATTTAGATCCATTCAACACCATAACCAATTCTTGAGTCTTGCACTGGTTCTGGCTTCTCAACTGCTCAATGCTCAAGTCCTAGCTTCTGCCAAACCCTTGAATCTGTTGGTCTTTAGACTGCCAGTTTCTTACTACTCTCGGCCATACCACCTGAATCACCGTTGTCTGCAGATACCCATTGTTCAGCTCAGCCTCTAACTAACAGTCTCCCCATTTGCAGCAGCAACACATGACCAGAACCACTGCCAGCAAACCCATGGCCTGTAAACATCAGTTCTTGTAGCAGCAGCAACGTCTGCAACTTCAGCACCTCATACCACTTGCATCAGCTCATTCATCACAGCATAACCCGTCTACACATTCCCTGGCACTTTCTTGGCTCAATTCAACTTCAGCTCCATGTCCCAGAACCAGAACTTCAATGATCCATCTCAAGTCATTTGCAACAGCCAACATCTTCTCTTCCACTAATACCGAACCAACCCATAACTCCTTGTCCTGATCTAAAACTTCAAACCCATCATAACACCAGCTGCAACCGCCACCGCATCTTCTTGGCCTTCTCTTGTAATATCCAGCTGCACAAGCTTACTCTGCAATTCCCAGTTCCTGCAGCACACACTCCATTCCTGCACCAACCAATTCTTGCAGACTAATCTGTCCTGCAGCTTCAACTGCTTCAGTCGTTCCAGTTCTAACATCTACCATCAACCTGAATCTGCAATCCCCATCTACACAGTTCATCATCACAGCTTTAGTCCCATTGCATCTTGTTGTTCAGCTGCACTAACATTACCTCCTGCAAGACCAACTCCATCTTCTTTCGATCCAGCACCATAAGCTTCAACAATCCACATCAGTACCACCAACATTTCTTACTTCCATACAGTTCAAGCTCAACCCAGTACTTAAGCTTCACCAGCTGCAGAACATTTCTTGTTCACCTGAAACATCTCCATTACAGTTCAATCCTGCAACCTTCTTGTCCACAGTCCAATCATGTCAGCAACAACACCATGTCTTCTTTATCCTCATACCACCTGCAATTTCTTCCATGGTTGAATTCTAGACAGACTCAGTGTCTTAATTCGAAAACCCATCCTTAATTTCTTCGCAGCAAACCCATCTAAGCCCTTGTTCCCTCTTGGCTTATAACTGCAGCAATCCCAACTCCAATTTCTTCTTCTCTGTGTTGTTCCCTGCAAACTCAAATCCGAATCAAACCCTGTAAATCTCGGTATCAAAGTTGTTTGTGAACACGTAAATCACGTATGCGTCTATATGTTCACAAACAATATTCAAACTCTAAGTACCAACTCGTGCTGACAATACAATGGCATTGATTCCTTGGCTCAAAACCTTCGGGTTTATCATAGCCTCATCTAAGAATACTGGGAGTGGCGTTTGCGCAAGGGGAGATAAAGAAAACGAAGCATAAAAGTAAAACTCATGAAGCGTTAGACAAAAATAAAGTGCTGAAGTGTAAATGAGGCCGGGATTTACGTGGTTCAGCACTAAGGCCTACATCCACGGGGTTGTTGTTTCACTATGTACTTGATGGTTACAAAGATAGTCGAGTGACTTTGTAGTTTACATTGGTCTATCTATTGTAAAGGACTAACTTACACTTACAATCTTTTCTCTCTCTCCATCCCCTGTTTTTCCGATCCCTTTACTCTTGGTGGAGAGGGGGTATTTATAGGGTTAGAGTGTGGGACCCATCTCTGAAGGCCGTTGGAACCTTATCTTCTTGTGTTTTGTGTCCATCACGCAGGGGTCTTCGTTCGTAACTTCATCACGCAGAGTCATCCTCGTTCGTTCCACGGGTTGATCGACACGTATGCTGCTCAGAGTGTTTAATGCGGGTAGTTGAGGCGCCTGCTCGTGTCAGGCAAGTGTGCTCTGCCTCTGTCGCGTCTATGTCAGTACATCTTCTCTCCATCGTTGATCTTGGATCTTCTGGGGATGAGATAAAGTAACTCTTTGGGAGTTATTTGGTGCTCCGCAGTACAACGTGTTACCGGAACATCCTTTAACTTCTGCCCTTAGATTTGCTCGGGCAACGATCCAACGTCGGCGGGATGAGCATCTTGGTTGTGGGCACATGTCATCATGCTTTGATGACTTTGTCCGCATGCTCTCCACGTATGTTCCTATATACACGTGTTTGATGATGAAATATGTGCACACAATTTGCCCCTTTTCTTCGGGCTTGAGTGTTTAGCGGGAGCATTGAAGAAAATAGTCGTTACATATTCTTCCTCTCTCCTAATAACTTCTCCTAGATACTTGGGCATGTTTCTTTATTCGTGCATTAATTGCTCATTTAATGGGCACGTTTCCCATTCCTATCTTAACTTCCTCCTCTTTCTTTCGAGTATATTAAGGAAGAGAGAAAAATTAATTTCATTCTCTCCGTCTTCATTCCTTGCTCTTCATTCCTTGTTCTTCAGCCCTTAAATTCTATGTCAGTCTTCATTTAAATTCTCTGTCAGTCTTCATTCTTCAGTCCTTAAATTCTCTCCGCCTTAGTATTAATCACACTTGCCTCCTCTTTATTTCTGATTTGTTCTTTCTGCTGCTGTTTTTGCTGGTAAGTTTTTTCTTTTCTTTGTTTCCACTGTTTTACGCTATGTTGATTTGTAAATTTTCTGCTACTGTTGTCCCTTGTTTGTGATGAAGAACTTCTTTTAATGCTTGCATTCTAGTTTTCCCCTGTTCTTCGTCTTAAATCAAGGAGGCCACTGTTTTGCTTGAGCCTTTCAGGGTAGTGATTTAGGGAGTTTCGAGCATGTATGCTAATTTTAGGGTTTCTGCGTTATCGTGTGTGGATTGCTATTTATGTGGATTTTTTGATCTTATGATGTCCTTGTGTTTGTTTTTGACTTGTTTATGATTAATCTTTTCGCAGCCATGTCTGACCGTCCGCGGCTTCCTTATCAGACTCCTGGTTCTGGTCTATCGAGATCTCCTCCACGTAAAGAGTCTCAAGATGATGTTCGTAGAAATCGAGTTTCTTCTGGGGCAAAGGCCTCATCTTCTAGGGAAGAGGTTCCTTCGACAAATCCTTCTGGGTCTCGAAGAGTTTTCGATCGCGCGGTGTCTCGTCCTAGTGATGATATTAGGAGTACGCAGCCACCGACCCGTGCTGTCGCTTTTGATGTTCCTCCTCTACGTTCTGTAGAGCCCGAGCGTCATCTGCCGCCTCCTCCTATAAGTTCTTTTAAAGGGAAGAATACCAAAGGTAGTGTTCCGAGGGATGAGTCTTCAAAAAATCCTTCTTTGAAGAGAAAGGCTTCCGAGGCTTTCATTGGTTCATCCGGTCCCGCCGAGGAGGATGAGGCTGCCCCATTGATACGCAGCGTTTCAGTCAGCAAGAAAAAAGTAACGTTCAAGCATATTGATCTCGAAATATTCAAGGAAAAGCACGAGCTTCAAGCCTTCGAGGTTCGTTTCTATGCCCCTGAG
This sequence comes from Papaver somniferum, assembly GCF_003573695.1. Lineage (NCBI taxonomy): Eukaryota > Viridiplantae > Streptophyta > Magnoliopsida > Ranunculales > Papaveraceae > Papaver > Papaver somniferum. The sequence continues at coordinate 94,728,395 of NC_039368.1, read as the reverse complement.
GATGATATTACTTATGAGCTTATCTCAAGGTATGAGTTCGATGAATTTCATTTGTTGACTACGGTTGGAGCGTTCGAAGCTGGTCTTATGCTGCCGTTATACAAGTCAGGTGATTCCTTCTACTATGATGTGCTTGCTAGTCGTGAAGGCTCTTCCACCAATACTCACAGCCGTTCTGTATCGCAACTATCGGGGAATTATCTCCGTGCACTGAGGGAGTGCTATCTGCGGAGTAAGGGAGAGACGACAATGACTTGTTACGTTCCCAATCCCGCGGAGAAGGAATGGTATACTCCTGAGAATTTCAATAACTCCTTCGGTGATTACGTCAATAGTAGGAACCGTAAGCCGTGGAGTGTTAGCCTTCGGAATCTTGCTGCTCCTCGTGGCGAAATTCGTCTGTTAAAAGAGGTCAGCGATGCCAAGATGAAGTATGTTCCCGGCACGGAAGGGTCTAGTCAGCGGAAACTTTTTCCGGCACGCGAGAGGATCAAGCGCGACCATGACTACGAGTGACACGCTACCGTTATCGAAGTTGTTGGTCCTTGGGCGTACGGTTGGATTCCCGGTCCACGCGGTTGGCGTCCTACTGAGAGTAGCAGGCCACGTGAATCTCCTCCTGCTCGTTATGGAGATTTCTGTCCCTGGCGTTTAAACTTCTCAGGTATGAATTTTCCTTATGCCCTTGACGTCGTTGAGGGAGACGGGGAGGAAGGTTCTGGTGTTATACTTCCACCGAGGAGTGCCTCGACTGCCCAGGTATGCGGTTTCTAGCTGCGCTTTTCCTTCTTTAGAAATTCAACTGTTCGGGGAAAAATAACTCTTTTTGTGGTGTTGGTTCAGGTGTCGAAGAAGAAAAAGATTAAGTCGAAGCAGTCTTCTACCATTGTGATGGGTGAGGCTGAGGCTCATGAAGAAGTTACCAGTCCGGTGAACGAAGAGTTTGCTGAGGATGAGGAGATTACAGATGGGGAGGAACGTATTGATACTTCCCCTCTTAATGTCGAAGAAGAGGTTCGTGCGGGTCATGATGGTGATGAAGGGAGAAACAACGCCGTGGTAGCTGATGGCGGTGTTAATGGTGATATTTCTGTCCCTGCTGGTGATGCCGCGGATACTCTCCCCACCCTTTCTCAAGAGTTTTCTTTTGAACGGATGTATTCCACAGGGGAGTTCTTCGACGATGCCCTTGATTTTCCTGAGGACTTCTCTCTACTTTCCCCCAATGACGATTGGGATGTGCTCGGGGTTGCTGATAACGAAGACGTTGTTGTTCAGGATGGTGGCGCGGAGGAGCATGGTGCACATGTTGGTGCCGACATTTGTGTTGAAGGGGCCGTATCAGAAAAGGGGAAGTCGGTGATTGATTCGCCTGCCGCGGATCTTCCTCATTCGCCGACATCTGAGGGTGAGGACGCCATAATGGATTGGCTCAAAAAAAAGGATCTGCTATTTGTCCCTCATCCCGCCCCGGTTATTACTGGTGAAAAGGATTCTGATGCGTATACCCGTTGTATGATGGAAATGTCTTCCAAGGCGCGGGTATCTGAGGCCTGGGGAAGAAATTTGAGTGTTCCCGAAGCTACCCTTGTGTCTGAGCCTCCTTCTTCCGTTGCGGATATGATGGCCATAGCCGACGGGTATCAATATGGCTTTCCTCAGCAGCGTGTCTTGGAGGTAAATTTTCGTACATATTTCTTCGTGACGATCGAATTCTTCGGTAAAATAATGTTTGTCGTCTTGACGTGTAGATGATGAGGAGTGAGCATTGTAACCACGTGTTGTATCAGTTCTTCAAAGCGAAATCTCTGAAGCTCGAGGCTAAGCTTCGTCACAGAGAAAAGGAATTATCTGTGGCTGAGGTGGAAATTGAAGAGCTGAAGAAAAACCTCAAAGAGAAAGAAAAGCTGGGTGAAGCGGAGGCTGGTCTTCGTTCAGAGCTTGCAGTCGTTCGCGCCGAGTTAGAACAAACTCGCGGCCAAGTTTCAGCTTTCACAGGTTTGGCTCTTTTTCCTCTTTTTCCCTCGCAATGTGTCATAATTCCTTCATTACTTAGGGTGTTCTGTCTGAGTCTCCCCACGCTATCTTCAGTGGGTGGCATCCCCGAGCTGATATGGCTCCGCAATGAAAGGGCACGGCAGAAATCTCGTATCAAAGAGCTTGTTGAGAAAATTAAAAGTGAAGCCAAAAAGTGGGACGCTCGGGCTGAGGTATGGCGCGCAAGGCATGTTCAGATAGTTGATATGCAGAATCTGTATAACCATGACCGTGCTTTATTCAACGGTACACTGTTGTGGACACGTGAGAATTTGCGGGAATCCCATGAGCGTACTTCCTTGTTGGAGTCTAGGATACAACTTCTGGAAGAGGAATTACAAAAGGCTCGATCCCTCCCTTTTCCAGGAGTTAAGGATAGTGTGCTGTGTCTTGCCAGAGAAAGGGACAATGCCCGTGCCGAAGCCGATGCTCTAAGCAAGGCCCTTGCCGCGTCCCGCGCTGAAGTAGCTCGTCAGGCTGAGTCTGAGAGAAATCTTGAAGTGTGTATGTACAGATTGAGCAAGGGGGTATCAGAGATAAACAAAGAGGTCGACCACCTTCGTCACATGGATTCGATGAAGCAGGTAGAATTAGATGCCAGTCAATTTACTCTCACCAACCTTCAACTAGATTATAAGAAATTATCCGCGGAATATGACCATCTTGATGAAGCGCGAGATGCGGTTGTTAATGAGTATGAAGAGGCTTCGGCTTGTGTCGAAGGTATAACTCTATTTCATCGAGTGTGATTGTGTCTTTACTGTGCTAACTCCCTTGTGTTGTCTTTTTCAGAGCTCGAGGGACAACTCCGCGTTGCAAATGAAAAGCTTAAAAAGGCTCAATCTTCCTTAACGCAGCAGGAAGAACAGACTAATCATTTTAAGAGTTTGGCGGCGTCCCGCGAAGAGGCCGTTGGTGCAGCTTCTAAAGAAGTGAATCGTCTGTCTTCATTGTTATCCCAAGCCCAACAGCGGACGATAGTTATTAAGCACAAGGCTCGGTGTCAATTGGCTGAGGAGACAAACAAGATGCTGGAGAAGATTGAGCTTGGCCTTAAGACCGAGCATGGCCTTGTGAAAAGCTATCCACGTCGTCCAGTGCCTGCTTCCCTGCCTGGCTCTTCGGGACCCTCGTCTGGTGGGAGCGTCCCTTCAACTCTTCGGAACAATCCTGCTGATGTGGTGGCCTCTTCTAAGTAGAGACCGCAGCATCGTTATCCTTCCGTTGAGATTCCTTGTAAATTTTTGGTGAAAAGAGAATATTTTTGGTTGTATTCCTTGTAAATTTTGGATGTGTATATTTACAATCCATGGCCTTGTCGCTTTTTGTAACCAACCTTTATGAAATGGATCATTTTTTTGATATACCTGCAATATCAGTTTGTTGTTTTATTTTAGTCATTGTGATGAAAGACTCTAAAAATATAAGAGGATTTGAAGTGTTTGGGTGCGATCCCGAAGGGAGGTACCTTCGTGATCGGCTTGAGACCTGTCACCCCGCTGGCGAACCCTTGGCCAGAGGATTCCCAGACGGTGGGGGCCGAGGCAACGTTCTAGGATATGGGGTTAAAAAATTTACATACACCCATTCCGTCGACCCGTTGCCTTAAGATTGGTTGGGTATCTCTTTCTGCTGGGTGCCTTCCCCCTGGTCTTACACTTATGGACACTGACGGGGGAGCCCTGAGAGATTGTAGATTAACTACTTTCCCCAATATTGTCGATAGGTTTAGTTGATATATAGAAAGCTTGTTTGATTGATAGGTTGAGGCCTGCAATTCCTCGTCCAGAGATAGAAACATGTAGAGTGGTCACGCTCCCTTCTTCTTCTGGTACCCTTCACGCAGTTGCAAGGCTGCGTTGCCCCTATGGGAAGTATGGTTTGAGCCACTTAGCATTCCAAGGATGTCGGAGGACTTCGCCTTTCAGATTACGAAGGTAGTAGGAACCGCTTCCCGCAATATCGTGTATTATAAAAGGTCCTCCCCACGTAGGTGCTAACTTTCCCTCTCTTCTCTCGTTGATACTGTGGGATTGTTCTCAACACATACTGCCCCTCTACAAAATTCCGAAGCTTTACCTTTTTGTTGTACTCCCTTGCAAGTCTTCGTTGGTAATTTTCCATCTTCTGCAATGCTGCTTCCCTTCTTTCTTCTAGGTCGTCCAATCTCTCTAACATCATGTCTGTTGTGAGATTTTTCTCCCACGCTTCGGTCTTTGTGGTTGGCATGAGTATCTCTGTAGGGATGACTGCTTCAGCTCCATAAGTGAGAAGAAACGGGGATTCCCCAGTGGCAGATCTTCGCGTTGTCCTGTATGCCCATAACACATTGTGTAACTGTTCACACCACCGCCCCTTATGTTCGTCTAATTGTTTTTTGAGGATAAGGGCGAGGGTCTTGTTGGTGGCTTCCGCTTGTCCGTTGCTTTGAGGGTATATAGGGGTGGATTTGTTCTTCCTTATTTTGAAAGCATCGAAGAGCATGTCTATGTTTTTCCCTTGTAATTGCTTACCATTATCGGATACGATTTCTGCTGGTATGCCGAACCTGCAGATGATGTTCTGGAATATGAAAGTAAACACATCCACGTCTCTAATCCTAGCTAAGGCTTTAGCTTCCACCCATTTACTGAAGTAGTCCGTGGCTACTATCAAAAATCGTCTTTTCCCTGATCCTTCGATGAAAGGCCCGACGATATCTATGCCCCATTTTGCGAATGGCCATGGGATATCTACAGAATTTAACATTGTTGCTGGCGCGTGTATCTTTTTGGCGAAACGCTGACATTCTTCGCATCGTCGGGACATTCTTGCGGCATCCTGTATCATCGTGGGCCAGTAATATCCTTGCGTTTTGGCTTTGTCGGCTAGTGATCTCATATCGCTATGATTCCCTGCGTCCCCATAATGGATGTCATTTAGAATTTGATGCCCCTCTTTTCGAGATAAGCAACGTAGTAACGGTCCGAGGAAGGATTTCTTGTACAGGACCCCATCCCGAAGATCATATCTTCCTGCTTTGGAGAGTATTTTCCTAGCCTGTTTATGGTCCGCGGGTAAACTTCCCTTTTCGAGAAACGCATGGATCACCGTTCTCCAATCATCTTCGTTGCTGAAATCTTCGTCTTGATTTGCTCTTGACAGGATATCTTCTTCGTCGAAATCGTTATGGATGTCCTCTCCTACCTGGTCTTCGGTATTTTCTTCCACTGTATCTTGATTGGTAGCGAAGGAGAATTGAGGTGTAATCGAGTTCCACCTTTTTTGTTCCAATGACTCCAAAACACCTATACAACTCAAAAGCAAACATAAAATACATAATTTATAAGAAAACTCACAAAAAAGCGTAAACAATAGATTAATATCAAGGTGTTTTAGACACCTATCAGTATCCTAACAAAATCCACGTATCAAAGCATACTACTGTTGTGCATGATACTGGTTCTGTAATTTTCTCAGGTTAGTTTATGACTTGGTTATTGATATCATAAGCATTTTCTTTAGTTTGTAGAGCATCATTTTGATGAACATCTTCAGCTACAGTAATATTTTTAGATGTACTCTCTACATGAAATTTGGGCCAACTTTATTCAATCACTTGGCCAAACTAATTCACTGTCATTGCTGAAAACGATCCTATTTGTGTTAAAACCCCAAGTAGAGTCCCAAACGAACACGCTAAACATGTTTGATTGCAAGCTATTGTACCATTCGTGATGGTACCATTGATGTAAATATTCTAGGACATGTATCTAAGTCACAAATTCGTTTCGGTTGTTTGTACGATGCATGCTATTATGTTTTTAATGTAATTTGTACTTTTAATGAGATAAAATAGCTTCAGAACAACTGCTTCAGCAGTGTACGGCATAACTGAATGGATGACATTTGATCTTATCCCTCAAACTTTTCTCCACCATCATTAGCTGTGGTGTTTGAACAACATGGATCACCTGATGAAGTTGCCAGGTTTTGAACTTGTTCTTTACGTTACTGTTTGAAAAATAACTCTTCTGTTATGAATATTTAATTGAGTTACCTCCCGTTGAGATTAAAGAAAATGAAGCGTGTGTTAAAATGCTTGCTTCTCCAATTAATCCTTCAGATATCAATATGGTTCAAGGTGTATAAATCAATGTGCTCAGATTTTGAACATATACGTTTCTTCAAATTTTGTTACTTCTCTAATGTTACTTGCTAAAATGTTTTTGTTTTTGAACTCTAAGCATTTGAAGTATCATGTTTTAATTTATATGTAGGTGTATACCCAATTAAGGTTCCACTTCCTGCAGTTGGAGGGCACGAGGATGTTGGGGAAGCACATGCCTTCGGGTCTGCTGTAAAGGGTCTTTCTCTTGGTGATTGGGTCATGTGATCCCCTCCTCCATTTGGTATGTTTTTCAATGTGGTTTCTATTGTGTTCAGCGAATTTAAGATCTCACAGCTTTTGAACTTTTTTCGTATTTAACTATTGGCGTTTTAGAAATATGTGGGTGATTAGGGACATGGCAGACTTACATTGTGAAAGAAGGGAGTGCCTGGCACAAAATCAATAAAAACGTACCTCTGGATCTTGCTTCTACATTCACTGTGAATCCATTGACTACTTTTGCTAGACGACTTTGCTAAAGTTAGTCCAGGTATTGGCCAAATGTCTTATTTTCTTTATCAGACAATTCTGTTTGAATTCCATACATTTAAGTTTACCTGTTACATATGATGAGGTCATATATAATCAGGGGATACTGTTGTGCAAAATGGTTCAACAAGTATTGTGGGTCAGTGCGTTATTCAGCTTGCCAAGCTTCGAGGAGTCCACAGCACTAATATTATCAGAGATAGGTGCACATTGTTATATTGATTCTTTTTTCCATCATTTCTTCGTCAAATGTTTAATTGTTGATTCATCATAAATATAATTACTGTCTTAGAAAATGGCGTAGCAGATAGGTATACCTGAAGTATCCGATACTCGAAAACTAACTTGCCATATATATTCCCTATCCATATCCCTTTCATTTGCAGAGTTGTGTCAGATGATTTGAAAGGAATACTTAAGAAACTTGGCGCAGATGACGGAGAATCAATTACAAATGAAAAACGTCAAGGATCTCCTGGTAAACCAATTTCTTATTGATTTTTGGAATTTGGATTCCCAAGTATTAATAATGAATATTATGATTGTACATTATTCTAACTTTGTGGCTATATGTTAGGGCCTAGCTAGTAAACCTCGCGTTTTTAGGGGCCACTCAAAAGAATTTAGGGACCAACAATAAAACAAAAAAGGTCACCCAAAGGAAAATGTAGTCAGTCCTTATCTCGAGTAATTTGTAATGGAAAAATTACCCTTATATATTCGGAGGCTATGATAACATTTTTATCCTCGATTTCAATCGGAAGCCAAAATATTACCCAGACTTCCGATTGTAATCGGTGCAGTATTAGAATGATTTTTGTTTCATTTTTTCCATTTCTTTTTCATTTTTGAGTTGTTAGAGTTATAGAGAAGAAGGTGAAGGAAAAAAGGGAAAACCCATTTTATCACTACAAAAATGGATGGATATGAAGAAGAAGGTGAGAATCATGGCGAAGACGATTTGGGGTATATGTTGAATGATCCAAACTTTTGTGAAGAGGAAAACCTAGACGACCCTTTCATGGAAGAAAATGGAGAATCGCCTGATATTGAAGCTAACGATGCATGTAAAGCACATGTATTGTGTTAAGAAACTCAAATACTCGATTTGCATGCGTTTGTGTGCTTTTGTAAACAAGAAAAACCGATTATTGCATGCATTGAATGCCATGAACTACCCAGATTCGGTAGATAATTTCTCGAATAAACTTACGAATATAACACACAGGATACCAAATATGTATATTCGGTAGTTCCAAGATAGTAGTTTACTGCCGAATATGAGAAAAAACCCCAAACTGGTTTTCCAAAAAAATCTACATTCGGTAGTTATGTAGAGTTATTTACCCCCGAATGGCCCCAAAAACGAATTCCTCAAAAAATTTCAAAACTCAGTATTCTTATCCTTTACAATCGGTAATAGTTTAACATTATTTGACTGCCGAATATAACAGTGGCCTCAAAATAAAATTTCCGAAAACTTGAAAATCGGATGTTTATCGATTAAAGTTATCTCCCGGTTATTTATATTCGGTTGTTTTACTATATATTTTAGCTTCCGATTATATCATTTTTTGCACTCAGTAAACTGTGTACATTCATTTGCATAAATCGGGTGTTTTGGGTAACCGATAGGATTCCGAATATAGTATATTCGGCAATCTGACTTATTTAATAACCTCCGATTATTGTATAATAATTTGTTGCTTTCATATGAAGGTCGTTGAAGAGTTTGTTGATGATTTCTATTTGAGGCCCGACACTTCCCTATACTATGCAAACGATTTGGTATACTCATTACTACTTTTTTTTCTTCAAAATTTATATGTTAAATGGTTATGCTTATTAGATTTGTTTTGTTTTATGCACGTTTAGACATTTGGAAGTAAGAAGGATGCAAAGGAATGGCTTATGAACAAGGAAAAAGATAACATGTGCGTAGTAGTTCAAAATAATCATGTTAGTGACACTCGATTTGAAATGATTTGTGAGCAAGGTGGGACGGGAAAGAGTCACGAGGGAAAGAATAGTAAGTACGTACGGAAGACGAATAGGAAATACCGAAGCAATACCAAGAAGATAGGATGCCAATTTAAGATTGTCTTCTATAAGCCCGATGGTATTAAAGGTAAAGAGTATAAAATGTATAAAGTTGATAACGGTTGTCACAACCATGATGATCTGTTGGATTTAATTGGACATGTAATGGTTGCCAAGTTAAAACCACATCAAATGCAGACGGTGAGGTCTATGCGAATCCAAAAAGCGAGTGCGATCTTAAGTAAAATAAAGGCGGACGACCCCGACAACTTGTCTTCTTTGTCTACAATTAAGTCGGCCCTAGCTACAATCAAAAGGACTGAATGGGATGGTAGAACGGTCATGCAACAATCGGAGTGGTTAGCGGAGTTACACGGCTACACCTTGAGAAGGGAAGAAAAGGATGGTATAGTGGTTCGTATTTTCATGGCACATCCCGAAATGATCCAATTGGCTCAATGCTTTCATCAAATTTTGTTGATAGATGCTACTTATAAGACAAACAAGTATAACATGTCGTTGTTGAACATTGCTTGCCATACTTCGGACAAAAACACGTTTACGATTGCATGGGGTTTAATGGATCATGAGAACAATGTGAGTTTCATTTGGATGTTGGAGACGTTGAGGTCCATTTATAACGGTGATAATTTCCAAGGGTTATTGTAACGGATAACGATCAAGCCTTAATGCATGCAATAGCGGTAGTGTTTTCGGAAGCCCAAAACTTGCAATGTACGTGGCACATTCAATGCAATCTCAAAACCAATTGCCATCATCATTTCCAAGCTAAAAGACCAAGGAAGGGTACCAAGAGGTCAAAGGAAGAGGATGAGCGCATTAGTAAATTAACCGTGGAAGAACGTAAGAAAGAGGATAGGTTATTTGAAGAAAAGTGGAAGGAGGATGGAATTATTTGGAAAATGTTCATGAAAGCATGGGACAAAACCGTTTGGTCGATGACCGAGGAAATTTACGAATGTAACTTGAAGAAATTTGAGGATGAATACGGCACGGACTACCCAAAACCGGTTGAGTATTGTAAAAAACAATGGTTAACGATTAAGGAGAGGTTTGTGTTTGCATGGACATATGAATATCGTAATTTCAAGAACGAGGCGACAAGCATTGCGGAGGGGTCTCATGGTCGACTAAAGAAAATACTAATTGGTAGTCAAAATGGAGTTGTATCGATCCAAGAAGCAATCCATGAATTCACCAATCGTGATCTCGTAAAGATTAGGAAATGTATGCAATTTAGTGTACACCAATTCCCGATGGAACATATTATGGAAAAATTGCTTCTAAGGGGAGTTGTTCATAAAGTTTCAAGATGGACAATAAATCGCATGATGAAACAATTGAAGTTATATAAAACTTATGATGACTAGAATACGTTTTTTGTTTGCAAGGATATGATAGGTATTGGACTCCCGTGTCGTCATAAGTTGGGTAGGTATGTTGAAGTGATTGACATCAATGATACTCATCCATTTTGGAAGCAATTAAATTTCACTCCGAACACCCCGGTAGTTGATGGTCCGTCTTTCTTGGAGTCAGAATTGTGTGCACGAATAGCCGAGCGTTACGCTACATCAAACGGCACCAAAAAGCAAATATTGATGCATAATTTGTAGGAATCCCTTCACCCTTGTTTAAGGGAGGTTGATGAACCTATTAAGCAAAAGAACACCGGTAGGCCGAACACCGAAGTGTCTAATAAAAGAATATTGTCTAGGCACGAGCGTTCGGAAGCCGAATTTGAAGATGAGCCGGAACCTAAGAAAAGAGGTCGTCCAAGAAATGATCAAAGTGGACCAACCACCCGACAAGTAAGGCCAAAGATCTCTACAGAGCCTTCTCAAGTAAGTCAACCCAATGTTGTCGAAGAAGTTGTTGAGAAAATGAACGCCTCGCAACAAACCCAACCAATGGAAATTCTTAATATAAAAGAGGACAAAGGTACTCTTCGTTTCCCTAGAGATCTTAATGGAAGACCAAATCGATCCACATATACAATATACAAAGAGTATTTGGAACAAATCCCTCCACTTATCATTCCATTTGTTTTGTCGACCGACGAGGTTGATGGGGATGGAAATTGTGGGTTTCACGTTGCTACAGAACAAATGGGTTACTTTAGAGAGGCGGATATCGAAGATGTCACCCAATGCCAATATTTAAGAAATAAGATGGCGGTACAACTAGTGAAGGACAAGGGTTTTTATATGGAGATGATGAGGCGAGGAGATAGATACGACAAAGAACAAGAGTTCAAAGACTTAGTTGCGCGTGTGAAGTGCCGAAAGGGATTGAAGACAATCGGATCCAAGTATTGGATGACAATGCCTAAATTTGGATATCTCCTAGCGGACGTTTTGAATTGCGTGGTACATTTCTTTGTTCCTCCTATGTATGGACTTAGCATGACGTTTGCACCCACAAGAACGGATTGCGACGAGTCGGTTAAAGATAGAAGAATCGTAATGGCATTTGTGAATGAAATGCATTTTATCGGTTTAAGAGTAAAGAAAGATTGTCCGTTACCTCCGTTGAGTAAGTGGCACGATTACTTCCCGATGAACCATTGCAAGGATTAGGTGAAACAATATGAGTCCAACATGGTTGATTGGGATCGCGTTATGGACAACAACTTTCCCGCTGAGTTACTCGAATTGATCCCCTCGGATGATGACGATGTTTGATCGTTTTTTTTTCAAACATGTAATTTGTACAAGTTTTTTGGAAACTTTTTTGTGAAGATATATGATTTAATCGGTGGCAAAAAATACAATGTTGTCTCCCGAATGCAGGAATCGGGCTCTTTGATACACGTTTTGATTCTGAATATTATAATCGGTTGGTAATGATACACGTTTTGATTCTGAATATTATAATCGGTAGAACTCTTAAATATCTATCTACCGATTTGGTGGGTATTTCGAGGCACGGCTATAATTTTTTTTGAAACTATGTAATCGGAACAACAGTATTATAACACTTCAATCCGATTAATCATATTCGGGAACTCCATATTTTATCAAACCGCCGATTAATATTAAAAATTTGAATTGACAACACTCAAACATCACATGTTATTCCTTTTTCCCAGTCCGAGATGCAACAATCAACGTGGCTTGGAAATGTAGAAACGACTCTCCTCTCCACTTGGAATAAGAATCTTGTGCCGCAAACCTGTCGTCTATGTGCCTAGCAAGAATACGGTTGTACTCGGTGCACAATTTTATAACATGGTGCACCCTTGAAGAAACATGGGATGGTTCATAATTGTGGCGTGGCTTCTTGTACTTACCAACAAAAGGACCCAATGAAACGTTAATCCAAATTATACGATCGTCCTGCTGTTCTTTGGGTAGATCTTTCACAATGTAATAATTTTTTATCCATTCGGTCTCTTTCTCAACTTGTTTTAATCTTTCTCTTTGATGGAATTGTTCTTGACCTCGCTTCTTAGCCTTGATTTCTTCTTCCTCCTCCTTCGTTGCCACTAACGATGGTTTAATTTTTTTGGGTTGTTTGTTCCTTTTTTGTATTTCTTCTTCCATTGCTGCAATTGATGTAGTTGTTCGCTTGCATCTTCGAAGTATGTTGTCGATTGATGATGGACTTGCCATTGAAAAGGTTTTTCATTCTGATTTTTTTACTCAATAATAACTGAAAATATGGCCGTTGAGGTTTCGTATCAATGATGCACTACAATCGGTTGCTAACGATACACGTATTTCCTCCGAAAAGGACATTCGGTAGCGAACTTAAATTTTTATCTACCGATTAGGTTGGTAATTCTAAACACGACTATATTATTCGGAGTCTAATGTTTTTTTGTAAAGTACCGAATGTACGATGGCCCAAAAATCAGAATTTTGGAAAAACTGATACTTTTCAAATTTTGAACTTGCAATAATCGGAACTCAACTTAGTTACCCAAACTTCCGAATATGGGTTGTCTAACCTTCTATATTGGCCCTTGGAACCACCTAGAGCCATGGCATGGTTTGTTTTGAACTTGTAATATCCGGAGGATAATGTTTTTTTGTAAAGTCCCGAATGTACGATGGCCCAAAAATCAGAATTTGGGAAAAACTGATACTTTTCAAATTTTGAACTTGCAATAATCGGAAGTCAACTTAGTTACCCAAACTTCCGAATAAGGGTTGTCTAACCTTCTATATTGGCCATTAGAACCACCTAGAGCCATGGCATGGTTTGTTTTGAACTTGTAATATTCAGAGGATAATGTTTTTTTGTAAAGTACCGAATGTACGATGGCCCAAAAATCAGAATTTGGGAAAAACTGATACTTTTCAAATTTTGAACTTGCAATAATCGGAAGTCAACTTAGTTACCCAAACTTCCTAATATGGGTTGTCTAACCTTCTATATTGGCCCTTGAAACCACCTAGAGCCATGGCATGGTTTGTTTTGAACTTGTAATATTCGGAGGATAATGTTTTTTTGTAAAGTCCCGAATGTACGATGGCCCAAAAATCAGAATTTGGGAAAAACTGATACTTTTCAAATTTTGAACTTGCAATAATCGGAAGTCAACTTAGTTACCAAACTTCCGAATATGGGTTGTCTAACCTTCTATATTGGCCCTTGGAACACCTAGATCCATGCATGGTTTGTTTTTAACTTGTAGTATTCGGAGGATAATGTTTTTTTGTAAAGTCCCGAATGTACGATGGCCCAAAAATCAAAATTTGGGAAAAACTGATACTTTTCAAATTTTGAACTTGCAATAATCGGAAGTCAACTTAGTTACCCAAACTTCCGAATATGGGTTGTCTAACCTTCTATATTGGCCCTTGGAACCACCTAGAGCCATGGCATGGTTTGTTTTGAACTTGTAATATTCGGAGGATAAATTTTTTTTGTATAGTCCCGAATGTACGATGGCCCAAAAATCAGAATTTGGGAAAAACTGATACTTTTCAAATTTTGAACTTGCAATAATCGGAAGTCAACTTAGTTACCCAAACTTCCGTATATGGGTTGTCTAACCTTCTATATTGGCCATTGGAACCACCTAGAGCCATGGCATGGTTTGTTTTGAACTTGTAATATTCGGAGGATAATGTTTTTTTGTAAAGTCCCGAATGTACGATGGCCCAAAAATCAAAATTTGGGAAAGACTGATACTGTTCAAATTTTAAACTTGCAATAATCGGAAGTCAACTTAGTTACCCAAACTTCCGAATATGGGTTGTCTAACCTTCTATATTGGCCCTTGAAACCACCTAGAGCCATGGCATGGTTTGTTTTGAACTTGTAATATTCGGAGGATAATGTTTTTTTGTAAAGTCCCGAATGTACGATGGCCCAAAAATCAGAATTTGGGAAAAACGGATACTTTTTAAATTTTGAACTTGCAATAATCGGAAGTCAACTTAGTTACCCAAACTTCCGAATATGGGTTGTCTAACCTTCTATATTGGCCCTTGGAACCACCTAGATCCATGGCATGGTTTGTTTTGAACTTGTAATATTCGGAGGATAAATTTTTTTTGTAAAGTCCCGAATGTACGATGGCCCAAAAATCAAAATTTGGGAAAAAAACTGATACTTTTCAAATTTTAAACTTGCAATAATCGGAAGTCAACCTTCTATATTGGCCCTTGTAAAGTCCCGAATGTACAACACAAATCATTGTCATTTATCTGCTCTTCTTTACTTTACGACCGTGACTACCTCCCAGTCCTGCACGACCACGGGTTTGAGCACCTTCAGTAGGAGCAGCTTCAGTTGGAGCACCTTCAGTAGGAGCAGCTTTAGTTGGAGCACCCGTCTTTGATACTGCCACCTTGGGCGGATGCCTCTTCGTGACTTTCTCCCCAAACTGCGCAGCATAATCTTCGTTATCCATATTATCAACTAGGTCTCTAGCCTCTTTGATCTTCTCAGCTGGCATGGGATATCCGCTCTTCAGGCATGTAGATAACATTTTGGAAACACGCTTGAACCTATTCACCGGTTTTTTACACGTAATGACATAACATCAAACGGTAATTACCTAAGATTTATAGGAATAATATAAAATGAACAAAAATATAAGAACACGCACCAGTCTATCATAACCAGCTGGTTTGTCTTTGATGATACAATTATAACTTGAACCCGCCGCAGTAGTGTTGGATTTGATTTCCTCCATAGGTTGATGTTGTATATACCCGTGTTGTCGCATCACCCTAGAAGGGTTATACATCACATATCCTGTGGGGTGCCACAATGGTCCAAAATAAAGGGACAAGTCCGACCGAACATTTATATGCCCACTGGCTCGATCTTCCTTGTATGGATCAAAGCATACGTCTGAGGCCTTCAATTGGTCCAAAATCTCCCTCATGCGAATCAACTGCTTCTCTTTTGTCCTAGAACGGTTGTCTTCAAATATATACTTTGTTCCTCTAGGAGTACCTTTGCACCACTCTGGGTTCTCTCCGGCCAACTTCAGGATAGGGAAGTGGTCATAGATCCATGCCTATATACATAAGAAACCAAGTTTTATTAAATAGATTGTGTATATTCGGTAGTAATTTCAAAACATTATTTCCGATTATATATAATCGGAAATAAAATTAAGTACCTATCCACTGAATAACCAACATTCGGAAATAGATATGGATCATTTCCTAACGAATATGCGTCATTTGGAGTTCAGTAACCTATAGTTTTTCTGGCATGTATATTCGGTTCTAATATCAAAAGTATATTTCCGATTATATATAATCGGAAAACAAAATAAGTACCTAGCCACCAATAACCAACATTCGGAACAAGAGATGGATCATTTCGTACCAAATATGCGTCATTTGGAGTTCAGTAACCTATAATACTTTGGCCTATATATTCGGAAGTAACTCCCCAAGACTAAACTCCGATTCTAAACAATCAGAAGTAAAACTAAGTAACATGTTCCCGAATATGCATAGTTTGGAGTTATGAATATGCATCATATGTATTGTCTACCGAATAACTATAGAGTGAGTTATAAAGTTAAAGAAAAAAATTGCAATAGAGCCACGTTCCCGGCAACTTGGCAGGTTCCTAGCCTCGAAGCCTTTCTCAACTCTTCCATCAAGAATGCTTGGCATGTCGTGCCCCAAGAATAGTCACCGACTTCATGGAGAGGATCCAAAAGTTGTATAAGGTTGGCGTCGATCCGGTTTCCAGAAGTATTGGGGAATATGACACATCCCAATACACAAAGGAGATATGCGGTGGCAGCGTGGTTCACTTGCTCATCAGTTAACGTTCCATTCTTTTCCTTCTCCAAGGTGCCTCGGAACATATTCATCAAAGCTGTAATGTTGATCTGTCTTGTTATGTAACTTGCATGCCTCCTAAACTCTGCTGTTGTTGTCTCTTCATCCCAACCTAAGCACTTTTTAGTGAGAGCATAAAGTTGTGCCCAACTTAACTGCTTTGTGTAGTTAAACTTCACAGCTGTGCCTTGGTCGGGAAGATTAAGAATCTGCACAACATCATCCGTGGTAATCGTCATCTCCCCAAACGGCATATAGAAAGTATCGGTCTCAGGATACATTCTCTCCACGAACGCCGATATGGCCACACGATCATGTTCCAATAATGAATTCTCGACGGCATTAGCTAACCCCGAGTTGGCAACAATTGAGTTGAACCTTTCACATTCACCGGATAAAGGCCACGCAAGCATTTTTGTTGGTGCGGCGGTAGGTTTGAGTAGACGGACTGCATCTTGATGATCCTATTAAAGTACATAAAAAAATATTTAATACAAATATTACGATATAACACATAGACAATACATTAATAAAAAATAGTAATTTTATTACCTCGGTTTCGTATATTTCTCTGGCCCATGAGTCTTTGTATCCAAATAGCAATTTTCCTCCATCCGTCGGTAGCCCAAAGATTGTGCCTGCTGGAATACCCTTCTTCTTCAAGTGCTGAGGGACAAGATGTGATGCTTTCTTAGCAATATCCTTCTTTACACCATCTTTTCCTTTTTTGGCTTTTTAGGTACCACTTGGTTGTCCTTCTTCTTCTACTCTTGGCACTGGATCAACTGGTTCAATTTCATGGTGGGGTGTAACTTGTGGAGCAGTTGGTTCTGCACTTTATTGAACGTCTTGTTCAACACTTGGTTGCACCCCTTGTTCACTGCCTTGTTGTTCTACACTTTGTTCAGCACTTGGTTGCACTTCTTGTTGACTGCTTTGTTCTTGTAAGCTTTGTTGAGCACTTGAATTATCTTTGGCACTCCTTTCCCTCCTAGCACTAGCTGTCACTTTCTTCCTCCTTTCTCGACTTTGTCTAAACAACAAAGAAAGGAACAATATTTACAAACTATACAATCGAAAGACAAAGTATGGAAATATAACCCGAATGTACACATTCGGAGGTAAGAAGACACATATTGTTCCCGAATACAAAACAATCGAAAGCTAACTAAACATATTTATAACCGAATATGCATCAATTGGAGTTCAGAAGCTCTAAATTTTTCATCCTACACAATCGGAAGACAAAGTACACAACTATAACCCGAATGAACAAATTTGGAAGTAAGAAGACACATATTTTTCCCGAATGAAAAACAATCGGAATATATTTAAACATGTTTACAACCGAATATTCATCAACTGGAGTTCAGAAACTCTAAAATTTTATCCTACACAGTCGGAGGTATAAAACATTATATTGTCTTCCGAATAAATACTGTCCCCAAAATGGGATTTTTCTTATATCAGAAATTTTGAGATTTTTTCAATATATATATATATATATATATATATATATATATATATATATTCGGTAGTGAGTGTACTTCCGAATACTGTGTGTCTACTTAAATATATTCGGGAGCCAAGAAATTCATTAAACTACCGATTATTACCAGTTTGTATCCAGGAAGATATGGCCAACAATATTCGGTCGATAACCATCAAATATTTCTCCCGAATACTGTCGATGTTCTTGAGAAATGAAGAACATGACTACATTCGGAAGTAAATAAGCATGAATATCGCCCGAATCTGGATAAATAACCGAAAACCCTAGATTTTTTTTTTCTCGATTCGTCGAATTAAAGCGAGATAAACCCCAAAAATGATAGATTCTTACCTAATTGGGGCCATTTGAAGTTGACGAAGTGTTTGACTATCGGAATCGCCACCACCGACTACATCGACGGGTACTTCTTCCTCGCGTTCTTCGCGTTCTTCTTCATTTGCAACAACAATTTCTTTATTTCTTGCTAAAATCCCAATCTTTGGATCGATACCCCGAGCAACGTTTTTGGTTCTAGGTCTGTGGGTTTCATTTCTCTTATCCATTGTTTTATAAACGAATCGACGATGTTTTGATTTTACGATTTGCGGCGATGTTTCGGTTGAACACAAGAACGAGGAAATTTTTTTTTTCTTCCACAATCGGAAGATAATATGAAACTGGAAGAAGAAGAGTTGAAATGAGTAGAATTTTTTTTGATTTGGTTTTTATACAGTTTTACCAGAAGGGCATTTATATAACTTCAATATCATATAGGATACCCCTTAACTAGAGTCTTTGGCTGGGTATAAATTAATGGCCCCTAAATCCTTTCGGGTGCCCCCTAAAAACGCGAGGTTAGTAAATTCGTGTATGATACTCGTACTATTGATACCCCGACTCATGTACGCGTGTTTTGTGGACTAACCGAATAAACCGCGGATTATTCGGATCTGCGAATTATTCGCGTCTTTCATTAAGCCAGCTGACTGTGTTTGGTCTGAGCTATTTCCTTCAAAAAGTAGGAGCTTGGGGATTCGATGCCACGACCTAACTCTCCTTCAGATGCCTGCCTAACCATCTTTCCGGACACTCTTTGGTGATTGAGCTGATTATATTTTCTATATAAAATAATTTACCCATAAAATTCATTTATGTATACACATAGTTGTAATTCGTTTTGAGTTAAAATTGTCATTTTTCCATCTTTTAACCGATATATATACAAAAATTAGTGTTCTAAGATTATAAATGTTGACCGAATTTTAAGTGTCGAACTCACATTTCCAAATCGAATTATACACGTACGTATGTCGTTCCGTACTATTGTCGTATCACGAACCGTTGACCGAATTTTTGACCGAATATAACTTTTACGAATACGTATAATACTCGTACGTATCCCGTTCCGATCGTTTCCCGTATCCCGAATTGCTAACTAGGTGTTAGGGTGCCTTACCTGAGCCTGCGCTGGGATTTAACCGCGTTAGTAGAAATTCTGCTACGTTAGTCCTCAAATATTTAAGGTGAAGCATGTTTCCAGTAATTTTAAAAGAATGAAATCTCCGTTTTCAATAATTAGATGATAATATTGATTGTCGTTGTTCGAGATATTGAGTCTCTGTTTAACTTAATTTTATGTAAGCATCAACGGCATGATACTAAAAACAATTCCAGGTTGCATAATGAGCTGATAAGAGTCTAATATTTGCAGGTAGGAAGGGACTACGGTAACTTATGGTGGTATGTGCAAAAAGGCTGTAACTGTCTCAACTTCCGCTTTCATTTTTAAGGTAGTGTTGCAATGACTAGAAACCCCAGTGTTTTTATGTTACAATTGGCGTGAGATCCATATTTAATATCTTTTTCTGTTTCAGTTTGGTCCACATTTTTCAGTTCACTCTAATTCCAGGTTGCTAAAATCAAGTCTCTTGTTGTAAAACTTCCTTTCTATTTCCTGTTTCCAGAGGCTGGATGCCAAGTTAATCAAGTCTTTGACTAATAGTACTTCAAGATACACTTTTTTGGAAATGCTCTGGTTGTGTCTAGTGTGCAAATAACTGTTAGTAACCACTCTATTGCTCTTTAAATAGTCTTTGACACAATTGGACTATGTTTGCACTCTGCAGGATCTTACTTTACGGGGTTTCTGGCTGCAAAAAATGATGATCCCGGAAGGAATCCAAGAGTGCAGAGTTTTGATAGATTACCTTTTGAGTTTAATACAAGAGGGGAATTTAAAATAGAACACGCGATTGGGGATATTGAAACTAATTGGGGGCTAGTGTTTTTCCCGTGCGTTGCACGGGATTAAGTTAATTAAGCATACATTGAGAACCAACCATTGATTAACAATCAAATATATTTAATGTAGCTGACGCAAGGATTTTGAGGTTAAAAGTAAACTACAGCAAAGACAACCTGCGTGCATCAACAATTTAAGGATTTGTAAGAAACTACAAACATATTGTAAAAATCCCAGATACATCCAAACATATTGTAAAATACATGCTGCATAAATTTTGTATATATTAGAAATGAGTTTGTCTGGCATACTTCAGAATATATGAATACATTTGAAAGTGCTAAGGATTTCATTAACTACACTCAAACATTTACTTGATATTTAATCAAAAGTACTGAAAATAATCAAGTTTCTCAAAATAATCATTAAGAATCAAATCAATAAGAAAGTAATTTTACTGAAATCAACTCAGAAAGAATCATTAAGAATCAAACTACCCAAATTACTAAGAAAGAATAGCTAAAAATGAAACTAATAATAAAGTAATCCTACCCAAATTACCAAGAGGATCGTAGGCACTCTACTCAAACATTTTGATCATCTTCATCATATTTTTCATCCTCGTCATCTTCTTTTTTCATCTATGTCAACTGCCATTTCATTATCTTCTTGAGTATCCTCATCATCTTCTAAAAGCACACGCCTTAGGCATAATACATGTTCAAGAATGAGATGATCTTCTTAATAATTGAATGTAAATATCATTTACTGAAACACCCATTATTTATTTTTTTATTTTTTTTAAAGAAAACACCCATTAGTGAAGAAGATCACAATGATGAACTCTTTTGAGTTTTATAAATGGCTAACACACGATTTAAATTTGATAATTTCAATAAGTCACTTTGTAATAAAGCATGAAAATGATGATATCTTATTTTCCAACTGCACTACTTAGTTCAGAGAGCTCGAGACAAATAAACTGATTTGATATATGTTATTTTTTCGAAATGTTTTCCTCATCAAATATGTCTCGTTAATATAGATGATCAAAAACTTAACTAAAATCAAATCAAAAGAGAATATGAATATGGATTCTAAAAATAAAAGAAACATATAAAATAAAATGAGTATATAGTTAGGGTATACCAAGATCTCAAATGAAGGTGATTGAGGTGGCCTTGGCCCCAGGTAGTGGTGACAATGGTACTATTGCGTGCGGTAGACAATGAAGATGGTAACCTGTGAACTTAAAAATTCCAAATCATAAATTACATGAGTAGTGGCGACCATGCATCTTTAGTAGAACAAATAAACAATACCGGGTCAAAAGAAATTTTCAATGAGAGAATAACAAAAATATGTCAAACAGCTTATTTAGTAGTGCGCCCAGCGCCCATGTATCGCACGGCGTGAATTTGGTTGTCCTAACTCTTCATAATTCAACACAGCATAATCCCAAGTGAACAAAATTGCATAAAAGATACTCTTCCTTATGGCCTCCAGATACCAAGCAGTAGCATAGATAATGTCTTCGTAACTTAGATCATAGTTTGAAATATAATTGTAAAAGAAACAAAAAGTGGACAAATGCATTTTTACGCGTAGTTGCTATAAGTGAACACTCGTTAAAAAAAACCCAGCATATTTATCTTAGTATTGCAGCACTTACTCCCAATCAAACTCCGTTACATGAAAATCTTCCACGATAAATGAATCGGACTTTGCTTATTGAGTTAATTTTTACAATATAATATGTGAAGTGTGGGACAAAGACCATAAATCAACAGGATGACCTTCAAAACATCTAAGTTGGGAGCTAATCAAGTGCAGTACAATATAATCCCAACTCTCAACCCCGGAAGTTATCACATATGCCAAGTTAAAATATCAAATTCTCATGGCAAAACGATCATCAGTATAAAAAATATCATTAATTAATATTAGTGTTATGTGCATCTTGCTGTCAGTAGACCTTTCCTTACACTATGATTCATCATCAGACCTTTCACAACACATGGTACATCTTCAGAAGCTTTCCAGCTCTCCTGGCCCTTTCCTCCCGTACTACCTTTACGCAGGAGCTTCTTAGTCCAGGTTTTACATCCCAATTATATTATCTTAGAAAGGGACCGTAACAGGTGAAAATCTCGAAAATTCGTAACGTAATTTGTCTTCTAAAAGCAATTACTACACTAATAGACAGTAAGAGGCAAAAATAGTATTTAGAAAACACGGTTCAACTGTATCTTGTATTCTTGTTCTTGAACATCTACTATTACCTTCTAGTAACGTTATTTTATGATAAGTCCATCAAGTTTTCCACCGATACATAGTGTAGAACATACAAATTGCAAGACACGTGGGATAAAAGAGGCATACGATTTTTGAATTTTGTTGTATTAGTATCTAGGTCTACATGAAGGAGATGACAATAATTCACTGTCACCTGTAACAAAAGCAGCCATATGCAAAAATGGGGAAAGTGTATAATAAGGAGAGTAAAAGGTACAATGATAACAAAAAGAGAACCTTAAAAACTACAGAAACACTTTTTATGACAATTGATAGTTGATACCTTCACCATACGTTGTTGTTCTTAAAATTGAAAGGGCCATTATGCTATCCCAGCAAATCAGAGCGCCTAATTTTATACATGAACGGTATCTACCCTAAGTCATTTTCCATATCTATTATCAATCCTTGTGTTCACATTAGATGAACTATACCATTACTTATGTTGTTTGTTGCAATCTTTGAATGCGAATACAAATTTGACACTAAGCTCATGTCATTATCCAAAATAATACTCACTGCAAGAATGGCATGTAAACTTAATAAACACACGCTTCGGAAGGTATAGGCCTACAGAACAGTAGGCACAATTTCTATGTACATAAAAAAGAAAATCAAACCATATGAGAAAACTTAATAAACACACGCTTCAAAAGGTACTGCCCTTCATGAGCGCGACAATGATCTGTTTATTGTTACAATAGGGTTAGTGTATTAAATCCTAGTACATATATGATCAAGTACAGGGAACATTAAAAAAAGAAATCAAATTATATGAGAAAACTTTCGAGCTTGGATTTTATACGTAAAGTGAGGAAAGAGGAAAGAAACACGCTTAGATTTATAAGAAAAGTGAGAAAAGAACCCAAGTTTGGATCGATGAGAAAAGAAACCCAATTTTGGATCGATATACATACCTTGATTGATAGATAACAGATACATTGGGACCTGGCGTTTATTTCTGATTATGTTTGTACGCAAATAACGATTATGACAGGCTTCATCTGTTGTCAGTGATGGTGTTGGAGAAGGTTGTATATCTCGGCTTTTTTTTAACCATTTTTCTTTAGAGTTTTAGTAGGGTTTCTCAGGGTTTCTATGAGATTTAGTATTAGGATGGAAGAGATGAGTGACAGGTTATGTTCTGGGCGTGTAGGGATGACTTCACCACTGGTATTTGGTGTGCCCGAAGAATTGGCACATAAATCGGAAACCCTCGATTTCTATTGGTAGGAGTTCAGGAGCTCTAGAATTCAAGTTTCTGGCCTAATTTTCAATGTGAGGCCAACAATTTGTACTTAAATTATATATACAATAAAAATTACTTCCCCCAACCAATAGTATTTGCTAAGGGGTGTTTTTGGGGGGCAAAAATACTAAAACAACTTTCCCTCAAAATAAAAATCTAAAAACTTAAAATCAAAAAACAAAATCATATCCCCCATTTCCATCTTCACTTCTTATTAATCTCTTTGAGGTTAGGGTTTTGATACCCAAATATTCCCCATTCCCTTTCAAATTCTAAATTTTCCCCACTTCATTTCAAATTCTCTTATCCTTCTCTGCCGGCTTCTCACTTTGAAAACGATTTCTTCTTTTTTTTTTTACATTCAGAAGTGATGAAGACCATGCCGGAAGTGATGAAGATCATGCCGGTAGTGATGAAGACATGCCGGAAGTGATGAAGACCATGCCGGTAATGATGAAGAAAATGTCGGAAGTGATAAAAACCATGCCGGTAGTGTTAAAGACCATGTCGGAAATATTTTTTTACATCACCTGAAGTGATGAAGACCATGCCGGGAAACGGTGTCGGCATGCTTGGTAACTAACATTCAATGTCGTAACTAAATGTCGGCATGCTCGATAGAAATCTATCAATGTCGATAGTCAAGTGAAAAAAATTTAAGTTTCCTGAATACTTTACATCATGTGCCGGAAAAAAAAAATTTAAGCAACATACTATGCCGGTAGCAGTACCGGCATGCTCGAGAATTAATTAACTGTGCCGGAAGACTGGTTAAAACCAGAAAAAAATTCAAAACGGAATAGGTTTTGAATTTCAAAACCAAAAAAATATTCTGGAAGGGGCTACGCCCCCTCCCCCCGCCCCCCTGCATAGCATATCGACATAGTTTTTTGGTTGAATACTATGCAGGTTTGAATTTCAAAATGGCGGATAAGCTCAGCGCCGACATGGACGTGGTAGGAAAACCATGCCGGTATGGCTGCTTCCGGCATTGTATTCATACTACGTCCATGCGGGCACCGAGCTTTTTCAGCTGCAAAAATGGTGGATTCAAAGAAAAAAAATCAAATTTTGAACCTCTTAACAACAATTCTCTCTTCACAATCATCCTCCGTTTTCACCAAAAAAATGTTCCATTTCAAATACTTTTTCCATTTAACAAATACTTAAGATTTTTCCTAATTATAATTAATCACTAAACCTGATTAGTGAGGGTAGATTAGGTATTAGGTAACATCCTTAGATGAGGGGTGATCCTGATTTGATATTTGGATTCCGTTTTTGCCCTTTTCCTCTATCCCCAATTAATTTCAATATCCCCCAATCGCGCGTTCTTAAAATATGAGCATATTTTCTTGAGTCATGCTAATAGGAGAGAAAGAACGGATTTGAGGAGGGAAGGATTAAGAGGAGGGAGTTACAATTTAGGAGGAGGGATTGACTTTTTACAAAAATACTGAAATATATGAAATATCCTTGAATCTAAGCCAAATGAAACCTAAAATCAACCCGACCCTTACAGGTTTCCTATAAACCCTAATTTTCTTACCTAGCAAATAACACGAACCAGATCGCGAAATCGACATCCAAACCTTACACTTTTATTTTTAAACAGTAAAGCTTATTGCAATTGAACAGAAATGATAACGCTTTCTAAAAATTGGATAAAATAATGTATGAAATTCATGTTGCACAGTTGTCCGTGCCAAAGAAGGAATTGGATAAACCTCCAAAGCTAACATGGTATTTCACGAATCCAACTGTTGAACTCTTAGTTAGTAAAGAATGTTGTTTCCGTTGGATTATATGATTTGAACAATCAAAATTATTTTAGTCAGTAAAGAGATTTTAAATAAGCCATTTAAGCTTTGCTCTTGAACAATCAAAATTATTTTAGTCAGTAAAGAGATTTTAAATAAGCCATTTAAGCTTTGCTCTTGACCATCATACATCTCTTTTGATTTTTCTTCTGGTAGTTGGAGACATGAACGGAAAATGTGGAGAAATTGTGAATATACAATTTTAAAAGGCTTAGTTGATTACTTTTTCTGATTAGAAAAAAAAGTGTTGGTTGATTACTTTTTGATTTCTAAGACTGTTTAATCACCATAGGTTTATCAAACGGTGCCATTTATGATAGGAATAGTTGAAGATAAGCAACGAAAATGGTACTCCATCTGTCCGAAATTATGTCCTAATTTCTATTTTAGTCTGTGCGTTCTATTTTTACACATATTTTTCCCTTAAACTATCAAATATACCCAACTTAATTCAAAATTTTAAATATTATCATCATATATGAGGAAAAAAACTTACTCAATATCTTTGTATTAATTGTCATTCCTTTTTTAAATAAAAACATTTATGGATAGTTATAAAATTTCTACTAATGGGTGCGGGTTAACATGGATATATACATGAGAAAGGATCAAAAAAAATTTATGACAAAATCTCAAATTTATGGTCGAGTATATCTAAAGAGGAAATAATCTACAATTTCAATTTTTCTCCCTCTCAAATAAAAATTCCCAAGGCTCCAAAGTTTTAGTGCAGGAAACCAAAATCAAATGGAGGAAAAAAAAAATCTTATATTGTGGATTTCATAATAAAAGCAATATTTCTTAAAATATTTCCTAAAATAATAATACTATCCAATTTAGATTTTTAACACTAATAAATTTGGTTTTGGTAATAACATAACATAAAATAGGCTAGTCAAGGGCTAGTCATGACATTTTATACGATTTCCTTAATACCTTGATAAAGTCAAAGCGGACTGTTAATTTAGGACGGAGGGAGTATTTTACTTTAACTAGTTTTCAATCTTCTGATGAAAGAAGACGATGTTGCTGAGGGTACATATAGTAATTTAAGATAATTTAAAAATTATTTATTTCCATTTATTTTGTTTAGTTTTGATTCGACATTGACCAAAATTTAATCATTTTCTTTCCCTCCTCAAATCCGTTCTTTCCCTCCTAATAACATGACTCATTTTCTTTCTTGTGATATAGAAGACAGAGAACAAAAGACATAAAGTAGAGGAGAAGAAGAAGGGAGAAACTTTATTCATAAGTGTATATTTACAAAGGTTTGGGACTCTATTTATAGAGTTACATACTTGGTGCCCAAGTAACGGGGTCCCACTAAAGTGGGCATCTACCTAATAAACTTCCATTTATAACACTCCCTCTAGATGGCCACTGTATCTAAGCAATTGCCTCATTAAAACCTTGTCAGGAAAATCCAAAGGGACAAAACCTGAACGAAGGGAAAATAGTACAATTATGAGAAAATTTAGAACAGAGATGGACATGCATATGTTGCCTCGTTAAAACCTTGACAAGGAAAACCCAGTGAGAAAAACCTTGATGAAGGAAAAAGAGTACAAAATGATAGTCCGGTAAAATACCTTTAACTATGATGCTCCCCCTGATAAGTACTTTAATTAAATATTGGCTTGCAAATCTTCGAGTCGACACTTCCCAATTTCGATAGACGAATATCTTGAATGCTGGAGATATCAATGATTTGGTGAGAAATCTGCCAGTTGATGAAATCTTCTTTTGTGTTAGTCTTCTAATAGTAGTGCTCTCGAGTCTTCATGTTTATTTCAATACAGTAAGTAATTGTGTCTTGGATTGCTAATTTCTTAGAGATGATTTGCATAAATAGTTGATGTAGTTTCTTCAACAAAGTGCCCAGATATGAATACCTTATCATACGTGAACAAAAATCGTATTAGTGAGAATGAAATCCAAATTCTTAGGAGATGACTAAGTGGATTTGGTTTCATCAAATGTGGGCATCCACTAAATAACCAAAATATATACAACTCCCCCTTGGATGACCATTGTGTTGAATTAAATTGCCTCATTAAAACCTTGCCAATAAAACCCAATGGAAAAAAATTGGACGTAGGAAAAAGAGCACAATATCAACATGTTAAATAAAAATCAAATGTCAACGAGACGTTGCCTCGTTAAACTTTGTCAGAAAAACCACATAGGACAAAACCTGAAACGAAGGAAAAAGAGTACAACTTTTGACGATTTAAGGATGCTAACTCAACTATACGAGTAAAAGCAACCATCAAAACAATAAATCTAGTATATCTCAAGGACGAGTTTAAGCTAGCATAATTCTAACTGCAGATTTAAGAAAGAATGAAAAATAAAATAAAATATATGCTGCTAAAGCGTGTGTTTTTAAGGACTCCTCAAGAGACCCAAAAAGTTGATAGAATCAACTAATTAATCCGGATTCTTGGTTTTATACTAAATTCTAAAAACACATAGAGGATTGTTCAACCTGACATAATCGAATCAGGTGACTGCCATAATATAATTTTAAAATCCTACTACAAGGATAACAAATTTGAATATGTTCCCAACCACATTTCTTTTGTAAATGCAATACGAATCCTTCAAGGACTACCACGCCAAAAGCATTACATAGGGTGAACAATGTAATATTGAACCAATCTTGGGGTTTGAACATATAACCCTTAATCGCTTTTAAAACGATTTATTTTTCTAAACACGCAATATGACTAACACCAACCTGTAATTTTCAGGCTTGGCACTCTTATGTTGTCAAGTCTATCTAGGATCCTTATATTGCGTCAACCAAGAAATAAAAATAATCCAATCTAATTTGGAATGGATGCCAACCAATCACATATGTTGATATATTCAGTAACTACTTTATATTAATATTCAACAACATATTAATGACGATCCTACACAATTCTCAAGTGTATGCATATCTTGAAAAAAATTCAAATAATTGATGGTACTAGCGCCCGCAGGCAATATAATCTCCCCATCTTCCAGTGAGGAAATATGAACTATGAGAATGTGGGATTTTTGGTAGACTCTATTGGAGCACTATCTGTAGCCTCTTATAAATGCTGCGTGTTTTTTTTAGATGTGATTGGATTTGCCTTTCCAAGAGGCATAAGCTTATAAAAATCATAATGAAATATTTTCGCGCCTTATTTAAGATGGCAGCCTTTTGTTGATTTGATCATGATGGGGGAGAAATTTATATAACTATTGAGTTGATGAGCATCAACATCTGGTAGTGTATAGTCTTCCCCTGATTATGGCGGAAATATTTTCGTCTCACGTATGAAAACAAGTTTCTTAAAATATTATCCGATTAATTCGAGACATATACTTTATTATGAAACTAGGGCTTCAGCACGGGCATTATGCATTTTCCGACATATATGAATATTAAATACTCCCTCCGTCCAAGTTTACTTGCCTAATTTGGATTTTGCAAAAACTTGAAAGAAATTCAAATTACTCCCACATACACCATCGATCTTCCAAATGTTTGTTTAATACACTAGTTTTCATATTCTAGTTTTTGTTTCTTTCTAGATAATTATGAAATTTTAATGGAATATATACCAATTTTTTGGTACAATTTTACTAAAAAAACACAATTTAGGTAAGTAAAGTCGGACGGAGGGAGTATAATATTTATTAATATCAAGTTTACCCTTCTTATCATTACAAAAGTAAAGAAAAACCCGATAAATATTTTTATTCTTTACTCCACAAATCCTTTTCATCATTTTCCGCCTTGACATTTTCGCATACCATGACTATTCTTTCTCGAGTTGCATCCTCAATCCAGCCATGAAATTATATCGGAATTAATTTTTACATATTTTGTCCCCCCCAAAAAAACGTTATTTTATATGTTTTTTAGTTGACAAAGATATCTTATCGATCCTTTGAAATGGTATTAACTTTCTGCATCTTCCTTATTTTAGTGAAGGATGTTAGGATCTTCATGGACCATATGAACCTACTATATATGGGCCAACCACATAGCACTGATGTTATCCCTACTTGACCACTTTGGGATAAGAGGTGTGTGGTTTTAATATAAAAGGCCTCGGTGCTACATAAGGAGATGCCCAAGCTTATTAAGCTCCACATGTACTCCTCTTTCTTCCATGTGGGACTATCCCTAAATATACATATGTGGTTTTTCGCGCCACATACTCCAACAATCTCCATCTTGGCGAGATTTGACCACTTCACCAGTCCAATCAGACTCCATCATATGATTACCATCTGTATATACTACCCATCGATCATGATTATTGTCACTACGCGCCTTGGAATCCTACTCCACCTTGAGTTAATGAGAAGGAAAGTACTAACTCCACCTTGAGCATTTTCTTGCCCACCTAAAATCCTTTTCCACTTGAGAATTAATGTGTGACATTAACTCCACCTTAAGCATCAGTTCAACCTTGAGCATCTCCTTGTCGATCTAGAATCCTGCTCCACTTGAGTTAATGGGTGAGACACTAACTCCACCTTGCACGCTAGTACAATTTTGGGCCTTGTCTGCTTCACCTTGAGTCTGACTCCACTTGCACCCTAAACCGGGTGACATCCGCAACCACTTGTTAGGATCTTCACTAACCATCAGACACTACTCAGGGCCCGACCTCATAACCCCGAACCCCATTTGACCGCCTTGGGATAAGAGGTGTGGGGTTTTTCACTAAAATGCCTTGGTGCTATGTATGGAGATTTCCAAGCTTATTAAACTCCACATGTATTCCTCTTTATTCCATGAGGGACTATCCCTAGCTATACATATGTGGTTTATCGCGCCACATACTCTAACAGCCGAGCGGTACCAAAACATTAAACTATGTAAGTTGTAACAAAATTGCAGCATCTGAACTCATTCTTCTCAAGAATAATTGTGTAGATATTAACAATGTTCGGATCCTTGTTGTGTTTTTCCCCTTTAAGAATAGTCTAAAAAGAGTAAAACCCGGAATTGAATCAGCAATACATAACGTAATTTATGTTTTTACTATTCCATTGACATAATAAAAAGATAATTCATTCACTTAAGCTATAATATTTTAAAATGTTAAGTCATTTCCGATGGCAACCATTTTAATCATATACGATATATTTCTAGTTTTTCAAATTTTCCAGATATATTATGTACATAATTCAATTCGTTGGGAAGAGTTCACCGAACGGAATATAGGTAATGACTTGTCCTTTCGTAACACTGTGGACTTTTCAACATAGTTGGATCCAAATTTGGTAAAAAGCCCTGTATTTTGCGTTCTCGGGTGAGAGTAATCTAGGTATGTCTACCTTCCAGAAAACTGCTGATGGATGACTGCATCAGTATCAGTTGAAAATCCCACACTTTCGGATAACCGCAGTGACTAAGTGGGGGCAATATTCGCGGAGGATCGGGTCCTTACAAATGGTATTATAGTCGACCACGGGTTACCTGCCGAGGGTTAAAGAGTATGCTTGACGGATTGTGTCTGGAAAGGGTCTCATGAGTGAGAAAAAATGCCAGAGTCAAGGATTGAACATATTCCGGAGTCGAGGGCGGATCCAAATTAAGTTGGTGGTACTATAGTACTCCGACTCGGCAGATAGGATTCGTCAAATGGAATATAGGTAATGGTTTGTCCTTTCCTAACACTGAGACCTTTCAACATAGTTGGTTTCATATTTGGCAAAAAATCTCTACAGTTAAGCATGCTCGGTATTGAGTAATCCTGGGATGGATAACCGCAACGCTAGCCATTGAAAACCCCATACTGTCAGATGACCGCAATGGCTAAGTGAGGACATTATCGGTAGCGAGTCATCCATTACATTCTACTACATTACGCTTCCAAATATGAGGTTATTTTTTGCATAAAAATATTAAAATCATGACAATACGCTCTACGAACAATAACAATACGCTCTACTAACAATAAACTCTGTTATCCATCATCATTGAATAAAAATAACGTGAAACCATTTATCAAGAAATACGTGAGACGATGCGAAATTACTCACCGGGCACCAATACTTGCCACCGTCATTATGGCCCACTTATATAATTGTTGGCCAATCTAACTAAGTTTGATACTGCTTTTTTCTTTCAAAAAAAAGTACTTTGAAAACATATTTATAGTAATATTTTTTTCATCCTAGTGTTTAACAGAGATTTCATTAAGTGTTTTTTATGCAAAACACTTCCAAAATCTATAATTTTAAAAGCGGAGGAGAAGGAGCTTTTAAAAGCTTCAAAAGCAAATGATATAGTTCACCCTAATTTCATATTTTATTTTCCAATTCTATCCCATCTTTTTTTATAACCGACAACAATTATCCTTGAATCTATATATCACCAATTTTTATTCGTTTTATTTTATTTTTTTAAAGATAATTATTTTTAATATCAAATTACATTTTATGTTATACTTTATCATTGAAATATACTTTAATTTATCAACAATAAATATTAAGCAATTATTGATTTTTAAAAAGTGGTTAAGAAAAATAATACTTTTTAGTAATAATACTAATTAGAAAATTTAATATTACATATATGTATGCTTTTGTCATTTTCTCACTAATTATAGCTAAACCTGATGTTTTCCCATTAGAATAAATTTGAGCTTTAGTTTATAATTTCCGATCATTCAATTGCTTTTTTCTACATAGCTCGGCACATTAACGTACATCGGAAACTAGGGCTGCACATGGTCCGGTACGGCCCGATTCTCTTATCATCAAACATTATTTATCATGTTTAATTAAGAAAAAATTTATAATGAAAAGAATTAATAGATTATTTATTATGAGCAATTAGTGAACAAACATTATTATGAGCAATTAATAAATCATTCATTATCATCAATTAGTGTGAAATACTAATTAGTTAGGTATTTATTATATAGAAATCATTTACTATATTTATTATATTGATTTATCTTTTCGAGGATATGTCTTTCGACATTAATATATATATATATATAGACATACATATAACGATCAACCATGGATTGGTTTTTGAAAATAAAATAAAAATTATAAGTCAAAATCAAAAGCATTGAAAATATGCAAACAAATCTCCAATAACTTCATGACCTCAAGGGCCAACAAGATAATGATTTAGATTGAAGTGATGAACACTTTCTTTGTCAAAAGAAAATTAAATCAAGATCAATATAATCACTACAAGGACTAACGATATTGGCTAACAAGCCGGGTGTACCCGTTGATCTTTTATGTCCTACCATATTCCAACATCAAGTTGAACGGTCTGAATTTTGGAAGTAGCATTAGGAAAAAAAAAACAATAATATAAAAAAATTGCTCAATATCCCTTGGGAATGCGGCAATTGGTGTTTGCAATTGTGAATACGTAATAATCAATTTCATCCTTTTAGGATCCTTAGAGAAATCTAATTCCAGTTGGTTTAAATGATTCTTTTGAGAAAAATAAAGAAATCACTATCGTATTCTTTGTAAAGAAAAATCTACCTTTTGGTTGATGAATATTTCTTTAAATCAATAACCAAAGCTGGCTAAATGTTCTTAAAAAGCCAATTTTTACATCTATTATAGAAAAGAGATGGGACAAAACCAATATCAATTGGTTTGTACAATTAATAGTATTGTACCAACGAATAAAGGATATCGTCATTTTCATCACCGCATATGGAAAATCCATCTTACGTATGACGGATGGTTTCTTGTAAATAAATGGAAACCAAAAATAAAATCACATGATCTAAATCCAGCGGATAAAGATACCAAATTTAATTGGTCGTAGGTTTTTCAACCATGCATATGATGCATTACTGTAAAGGTAGTCAGATTACGACAACACTATTACAGTTTCATTAGGATAATAGAAACCGTAAACCATCGTTTGATGGATTTTGTTTTTCTTTCTCTATGTAAAAAGATTAGAGAAGAAAGGAGATCAATTTACTTGGTAAAATCGATCACCCACGACCCATAATTATGAACCAATATTTTTAAGATTAATCTAAAAGATTTTAGCTGCACCCAAAAAAATAGCCATCCAAAAGAGAAGGTATTATTGGCCATAATATAGTCATTTTCCGAAAACAAAATAAAATTAATTAAGTTAAGAAGACAGCGTAAGATTCAAAGACAGAAAATAAAGAAAACAAACTCTGTGCAACAAAGAGTGACGCGTTGTGTAGGTGGTTGGTGGCCTTCTATCAGTTTAGTTCTTATGATCCCGTCGAGATAACAGGAGTCTGTAGCCCGAATATGCAAGCGTCTGTTCACCCTTTCACGGGTAGTTAACTATGTGCTCTCTCTGGTCGCCATGTAAGAGACCATAATAGTTAAATCAACCTAAAAAAAATTCCAGTGAAACATAGTTAAGATATGTTTAACAAATCAAATCAAATAAGAAAAATTAAAAAAACTAAAATCAAACCAAACGGAAAAGTTTAGTACAGATGAGTTAATCTTCTATGCTTTTGTTTCTTAACAGTGACTCCAAAGCTCATCGTAGAGCATGCTGATAACGTCTTGTGATTATAGAAGACAGCGAACAAAAGACATAAAATAGAGGGGAATAAGAAGGGAGAAACTTTATTTATAAGTGTATATTTACAAAGATGTGGGACTTTAGACTTACATACTTGGTGTCCAAATAATGGGATCCCATTAAAGTGAGCATGTAACTAATAAACTTCCTTTTATAACATTCTTGGTATTATGATATATATTTTTTATTTTCTTACCATTCTCAGGGATTTCATTCTAATTTTAACATATCATTTACTATTTTGATTCTGTGTTATTGTCTTTTTGCGGAACGGAGCTAGTTCCATTCGACAAATTCCCCAGGACATTGGATAAAGCACATGGCAAACTAGGAAGCCATCATAAACAAATTCTCAAATTCGAGGTCCATGAGACAGAATCTTTTTTTTTTTTTTGATGCAAGGAGAAAGATTTTATTGCTTGATGAAATAGAAGTACTGAGTTTTCCTCTGCCTGTATTACATTAGCAATGAAATTTGGTGGTAAACCCATCCAAGACCTACTAATTTTAAAAATTCTAGAATGCTTTGCCAGGCTATCTGCTGGCTTGTTATTTTTACTCCTAATGAATTTGCATCTCCGTGTTGGATGATGGCAAAGTTTAGACCTAATCTGTAAAACAATGGATTGATTCTCCCAAGCTACCTTTTCCAAGTCTTGAGTCACTGCTTCTACCACAGCTTGCGCATCAAGTTCCAAGCATACATGCTGCAGATGTAACTCTTCTGCCCACTCTATAGCTTTCAGCAGTCCCTCGCATTCAACTTGCTCCGCATTCAGGTGTATGTCTGCATAGGTGCATTGAGCTTGTTCAAACTGCCCTGCAAAATATCGGAGGAGTAGTCCAATGCCAGAATGGTTCAAATCAGTTTTTTTAAAAGCTGCATCACAACATATTGAATAGAATGGACTTTCAGGTGGTATCCAATTAGTTTGAACTGGGATATTGCTTATGTCTGTCATGTTTTCACAGACATTCATCTTTCTCATTTTCCTGCCAGTGGTCGAATTAAGCTGCTGAATATTTCTTATCACTGTGATGTGGTTTGGCGTGATATTGTCAAACACATTTCGACATCTTGCCTTCCAAATCTCCCAGACCGTATGTGCCATCTTAGTTGTCCAGTCTTCATCTAGTTTATTCATATCATCCTCAAACCAGCTTTGGATCCAATCAAAAATGGAATTATTAGCTCCTTGTACGCTTCTTCTTGCTCCAGGAATTGATAGCTGTATTGCGATTGAGAAAGAACACTCCATCAACATATGTGTTGTACTTTCCACACTTTGCTGGGAAGTTTTGCATTGCGCACCAGTATGCTGCATTGGCCTGGCAAGCCTCTCATTACTCGGAACAATATCAGTAGCACACTTCCATGAGACAGAATCTTAAGTGCACTTCTTCATTCTCAGTTACACGAAAAGTTACTCCTAATGTGGAGTAATAGAGTTTTACATCTGTTTCCATTCATTCCTTTTCTTGTTTGATATGGATAACCAAACTTTTCTGTACTTCATCAGCATACAATCCAACTTCTCTACTTGCGGGGAACTTGTGCATAGCTGAGAGGCATTGTTTTTCTAAGTTTAAGGGTATCTGTAACGTGTTTTTGCAGAAAGTTTTTTGGTTGTATTTAGGTCCCCCCGTAGGGCACCAATCTCTGAGCATGTTGTCCATTTTGCTTCCTCCCTGTAATGGATGTGGGAAAGCTCATGAAACATGGGAATAAAATGGCTACAATTTTTGGGGTTGTGTTTTGGAAGGTTCTCCATAAGTTTGGAATCCTATTATTGGGGATTCAATCCTCTGGGATTTGGGGACTTCATAGGATATTTAACACCTAGTTAGCAATTCGTGATAGGGATACGTACGGGTATTATACAGATTTGTGAAAATGGATTTCGGTCAAAAATCCGGTCAATGGATCGTGATTCGGTAGTAATACGGAACGTCATACTATATATAATTCGTTTTGAACATATGAATTCGGGACGAAAAATTTGGCAATACAGTAATTGTAAAAAAATATATGTATACCAAGAAATTTGGGGAGAATACGATTTGTTGTAATAAATATATATATATATTAATATAAGTACCATTAACACCAACAAGCCGTTGATTCAGTGGAGAAGAAGCAATTTCAAGGAGTACTGCTGCTGGGGTTAGACTCCCTCTACCGAGAAACTTTTGGAAAAAATGGAAAATAGATTTTGTGCCTTATAAGAGTAAGCCCAGTAGATAAATCGCGGAATTTGCAAAAATCAAAACTAGGACAGGCGTAGAGATCGGGAACGACCGTTCGCGAATGATTCAGCGAATTTCTAACTAGGATCTAACATCCTAAGTGTGGACAAGGGGGACTTCGTTCATATGAAAAGTCAAATTTATCCTTTAATCATTATTAAGCCTAAAATCAAAACTAAATCAAATTTCAAAACCAAATTAATTCACCAACCCATTTTCCTCTTCTTCTTCTTAAAATTAAACAACAAAACCTATGATAAAAAAGTTTAAATCTTCATCGATTTACAAGAATATTTATTAAGATTGATTCACGGTATAACAAGATCAGGACGATTTGTACTGAATCCATCATCGACTTGTTATGATTCTAATGTTTATAAAAATGTTGATCCGCAAATTTAAGATTCGGTGAATGAATCTTTCCAAATGAATGTGTCCAAACACTAGAATTTGTTAACAATCGAAAAACCCACCGTTTTTTTAACCGTTAGATTGTCTTAATATGTAAGATTGATGAATTAAGGGTTTAGGAAATCTTCTTATGGGCTGATTACGGCTAGGAGTTCTAGTCGACCAAGCCGAAAATGGGTGGCTACGGTTAGGAGTTAAAGAACTCCTAGCCGTGAAGTATCTTACGCAGTTGAGACTATTGTAGCTGTTAGTTTTTCTGTATCTGCAGAAAACTAGAAAATTTTCTTGACCTCGGCTAGGAATCCCTCACCGTAAATTTAGAATCCCAACTGTGCCACCAATTTTACGTTGTATTACAACCTCAGATCGAGGTTTTTTGCAGTTTTTCTAACCGTGAGAAATTTTGGCGGTTGGGTTGGAAAGCATTTTCCAGCCATTAAGCCGAAATACGGATGGGTTTGGTATTATTTCCTAACCGTAATGGTCTGAATGAAAGTTAATTGTTTCTCTATTCTTATATAATTGTGCCATTTTTAGCAACGAATGAAAGGGAAAGACCATACATATTTCATAGAATTTCATTGAAACGAAAAGGCATGTGTATTTCATAGCATAAAATTTAAAGAAAAGATCATTACATTGTGAACATGGTCTCAATTATAGTGATTGAAATCAGTATAAGTACTTTCTTCTAAGATATGATAACAACCGTGAAGGTCAAACTTCTTTCCATAGCCATCCTTATAATCGGCTATCTCGGACTGAACAAAAAAAAACAATTCTAAGTTAGTATTATTCAAAACAAATTTATTATTGACAAACTTACTCTTTGTACACGTGGCATATTGGGATTGTTTTCCTTTATGGTTTTCATTTCCTCTTTGAAAGGTTGTAATCCTGGAAAGAGCTGCTTGAATCTTTTCTTAATGAGTTTTATCGATCTTCCATTACGATTTCCGTCTAACGCTACAAAAACAAGACGCACACGGTTCCAAAAGAAATCAGAGGTTTCATCTATATAAATGTAAACATCTTCATAATACTTTGCTACCGTAAGCCACACCCTGACGATTGCAACATCCTCCTTGGTAGTGTAGTGACCACGTTTCTTCCTCTCTTTTTTTGCAACAATTAGAGGTTGGAAGTTTGTGAAAGGGAGAGTTTTTGCACAAATTCTTTATTGGAGAAGGAATATTTTATAGCAAAGAATGACCAAACGACTAGTTTTTTCAAAAACTAGCCGTTTCTCAAAAAACTCAATGCAATAAGTCAATGCAATTGAATATTTACAACCAGAAAACATGGAAAGACCAAGAAATAAATTGAATGTCTGCTGGGTTTTAACCCTGACCAAGCCGTAAATCTGAACACAGGTATCACAGGTGGCTGTGACGTATTTAAATCGGTTGGGAAAGTTCAGACTTACGGCTGGATAAGGGTTGAAATCCAACCGTCAGACCTAATAGGGAATGGTCATTCCATGAATCCTGACCGTAAATCTGGGATTTTATAAGATTGACATGGAAAGTTGTAGATGGGGAAAAAACGATTTGTTGGTTTTTAGGGAAGTGAAGAGACGACCGTGCGGACGAGACTCCTCAATCGAGCAAACTGCTTAACCTCAACCAGATGCACTACACGGGAGTGCTTTGAGTTCGATAGATCAATCCGTAGGACTCCGGCCTAAACCAAGTCAATGGTCGTTCCAGAGTCAATTCGGTCACAAAGAGGGAGATGGGTTGATCTATAGGAGGGAAGCTGGGAATTGTGTGGGATCAATGATGATCAAGGATTGTGGATGTATTGTGGGTTTCTGCAAATGATGAATAAGTTCGAATGATTGAGAGAGTGTTGCTCACACGATGATTCTTGGTTAGACGATGGATTGTCTGTTCAATATCTCGTGGATTTTTTGTGTCTTGTTCAATCATGGATTCAGAGACTTATTTGTATTTTCAGACTAGTGAACACATTGATCCCAGTAAGTGTGACGGTTTCTGGAAAGTGGGAAATCGTGGTAAAGTCAGTTCCATGTCGTGTGGAGACTTGACTGATCGTACACCCACTACTTTGCTAACTCCTTCAACCGTTTGCACGACTTGCTCACATTTCTCGTCGTGGATGAACACACGTGCCGTAGGCCGCCAGACCAAAACCCTAATTGATACCCCCATGTAACGTGATTGATATCTCACGAACATGGAGTTTGTAAGGCAAACGTGTATTAGGTCAGTTGTTGACTTTTAGACAGTGAGTCTAAGTTTTGTTGAATTGAGCATGTGTGACGAATGCTCAGTGATTCATGAATTGAACACACATATAGTTCTTATGTTTATATTTCTCGTCTGAGAAAATATTATAAATTCGATCAACTGAGCAAGTATTGCTCGATTCGATGTTACTGAATATTGATAGGTCGATCAATATTCAAGCAACTGAGCAAGTGTTGCTCAATTCGGCGAATTATTTATTGGTAACGTGACCCAATAAAATATTAATTAAAATATTGGTAAACTATCAAATACTATATGATTAATCCATATGTTCGATCAACATAAATTTATTAGTGTTTGAACTTGCTTAAAATGATGATTTGTGGAGCGTTTGTTCGAAACCCTAATTTTTGATCAATTGTTCGTCAATTGATGAATTGCTGAAAATAGGTCACGAGTGAGAGAGGGACCAACCACATGGGATGATAGATGTCCATATGGTGCCCAAGTGCTCAAGTAAGCATGAACCAGGGTCCTCAGTTGACCGGTTGGTGAAAGAATGATCAAATGCTGGTGTTGAACATTTATTAGTATAGTGCTCGTTTGAGCATTAGGTGATGAAACCTAATTATGGAGAAGTGAGGGATTGACCAAGGGAGCATATAGAAACGTTCCCTGATGGTGTAGGACCAGCTGATGGTCGATTGAGCAAATTTCAAGTTGGTTGGAAAGAGGTTGGACCCAATATGAACAATTAAGCAAATTAGGTCAAAATTATAAGAATGTGTGGGACCGGCTCCTTGCAATCCTTAGGGTGTCCTTGGTCGGTCAAGGAAGCATGCCTGTGTCACCATTATGTCGGTGTCTCAATCCTGAGAGTTTCGGTATTTTCTGATGTGCGTTCGAGCAATATCTTGGATTTTCAGAAGAGTTTGATCTTTGACTGAAATTCTCGAATTACTCGAATGAGAAAGTAGAACTTTTCTCTTTCGATTAATATTTTGAGAATATTAAAATAATAATAATATTTTTCGTGAGTAGCCTAGTCGGTCTGTAGATGGTGTATTTTCAACAAAGGGAAAAACCGTAAAATCATGATGCAT
The DNA here is from genome assembly GCF_003573695.1 of Papaver somniferum. NCBI lineage: Eukaryota > Viridiplantae > Streptophyta > Magnoliopsida > Ranunculales > Papaveraceae > Papaver > Papaver somniferum. The sequence goes on along the minus strand of NC_039368.1, from coordinate 94,688,761 downwards.
GTTTCTGACATGGCTTTCAGATGAGCGAAAATTCATATTTTACGAAGCCACGGTGAATATGCCTTTCGAAAAGCATCCACTAGCTGAGCGTTCGATCCTTGGCATTTCGTCGTGCCCTCTATGTAGAATAACATAATTGGGCGGTTCTCCGTAAGATTGAGAGCGATAACGCCTTCAGGACGTCGGTAACACTCACTGTTCTCTGACTACATGAGAGAGACCCTCCTTTACACAGAAGAACGATTGGGCGGTTCTCCGTAAGATTGAGATCAATAACGTCTTCAGGACGTCGGCAACACTCGCTGATTCACTGACTATACGCAAGAGATTAAATTCTACCGTGACATTCACCATTGAATTCCTAGAAGATAATCTATCTTATCTCACTACTCCTATTTTATGATCGAAATGGTAATAGATAAATGTAATACTCCGATTTCATGATCGAATCCACGGCTGATCTCATGAAATGGTAATAGATATTACTCCGATTCCATGGTCGAACCCACGGCTGGTCTCATGAAATGGTAATATCACCACTTATTTTATTACTCCGAATTCATGGTCGAATCCACGATCCCATGGAATGGTAATACCTATTTTATTATTACGAATTCATGGTCGAATCCACGGCTGATCCTGTGAATTGATAATAAAAAAGCTACTCAATTTTATTACTCAGTTTTATGAATCATTCTCCACTGAATTTCATAAATTAGTGATAAATACTCAACAATCGGGCATCTGGACTACCACTGAGTAAGCCCCATAAAATAGTGCAAGTGTACTCAACCATGATGCACGAACGAGCACCCAAATGCGCGAACGAGCATCCAAAATATGGACAAATGAGGAATCCCGCACAAAACAGGAGAGAGAAAATAACAATATTAAAATAATGGAGAAGCGCCCATGGCCCGGGCCCACCGGCCGGCCGGCCCTGCCCTAGCCGTGGCCGGTCCAATGCTTCCTCCATTATTTTTCCTTATTTTTGTTGTTTTCATAAACTCATGAAGACTCCTCCATCTCAGCAACTTTCCTTGTTTGAGCAAAACTCATGGTTTCTCCATATTTTTTGATTTCTCCAATTTTGTGTAATTTCACAAAAAATAATAATAATAAATAGGGAAAGGTGTTGCGGGACCGGGAAACTTGGCCGGCCGGCCATGCCCTAGCCGTGTCCGGTCCCACACCTTGCAATCCCTAATCTTTCATAAATTGTTATTTTTCTCATCTTGTGAAACTTCCCAAAAATCGTGGTTTCTCCATATCTTCTCAAATATTGCGCAAATCATGAAAAAGCCAAAAGTCAACATGGTCGCATGATCGACTGGGCTATTCACGAAAAATATATTAAAATATTATTATTTTAATATTCACAAAATATTGATCAAACGAGCATACTTGCTCATTCGAGCAAAATCGAGGATTTCAGTCAAAGATCGAACTCTTCTGAAAATCCGAAATATTGCTCAAACGCACATCACAAAATGCCGAAACTCTCATGACTGAGATGCGAGCATTATGGAGACACGGGCATGCTCCCTTGACCGACCAAGGGCGGCTCTAAGGCTTACAATAAGCCGGTCCCACACGTTTTCACACTTTTGACCTAATTTGCGCAATTGCTCATATTGGGTCCAAACTCTTCACAACCAACTTAGACGTTGTGCAAATACCCATCAGCGGTCCCACGACCACCAAGGTCCGGTCTCATGCCATCCATCTTGGTCGGTCCCCAACTTTTCTATAATTAGGTTTTATCACCTAATGCTCAATCGAGCACTATTTCAATAAATGATGAAACTGACATTTAATCGTCATTCCTTCACCAACCGGTCAACTCAAGACCCTGGCGTACGCTCACTTGAGCAATTGGGCATCACATGGATGTCCATAGTCCCATGTGGTCGGTCCCTCCTTCTCTCATGACCTATTTTCAGCGATTCGTCAATTAATGAGCAATCGATCAAAAATTAGGGTTTCGAACAAACACTCCAAGAATCATCATACTGAGCAGGATTCAAACACTAATGAATTTATGTTGATCCAGCAATCATCATCTGGATTAATTATATAATATTTGGTAGTCTACCAATATTTTAATTAATATTTTATTGGGTTACGGCATCCATAAATAATTTGCCGAATTGAGCAATACTTGCTCAGTCCACCAAAATTCAGTAAATTATCAGTAATTTGTTAAATTGAGCAATACTTGCTCAATTGCTCGAATATTGATCCATATCAATATTCAGTAATTTATCAGTGATTGCTCGAATATTGATCCAACTATCAATACTCAGTAATTTATCAGTAATTCGTCGGATTGAGAAATACTTGCTCAATTGCTCGAATATTTATCTGACTATCGATATTCAGTAATTCGCCGAATTGAGAAATACTTGCTCAATTGCCCAACTATCAATATACCAGTAATTTGTCGAGCAATACTTGCTCAGTTACTCGAATGTTCCACTGAGAAATCCGTCATTCATGCTCAATTCAACAAAACCTAGACTCATTGTCTAAATCAATCAACTTGACTAATTAAATATATGCCTGTCATGCAGACTCCACAATTCGTGAGCCATCAATCACATCACAAATGGGGGATATCACTTAGGGTTTTGGTCTGGTGGCCTACAACACGTGGATTCATCCATAACGAGAAATGTGAGTAAGTCGTGTCAACGGTTGGAGGAGTTAGCAAACTAGTGGTTGAGTGATCAACCAAGTCTCCGCACGACCTGGAACTGGTTTCACCACGATCTCCCACTTTCCCACTCTTTCACTCTAGAAATCGTCACGCTTAAAAGGATCAGGGTGTTCATCATTATTGCAATATAAATAAATCCAAAATCGAGGACAACAACATTATCATCGATCATCATTCGTCAACAACTCGATAAAAACTTATTCACAGAACTCAACTTCAGCAGTTCACCATTATTGCAGAAACCTTCAACACATCCACAATCCTTGATCATCACTGATCCCACATAATTCTCAGTTTCCCTCCTACAGATGAACCCATCTCCCTCTTTGTGACCGAATTGACTCTGGAACATCCATTGACTTGGTTTAGGCTGGAGTCCTACAGATTGATCTCTCGAATCTAAGCACTCCCTTTGCAGTGCATTTGTGTGAGGTTGAGCAGTTTGGCCGGTTCGAGGAATATCCATCGCACGGTGATTCCCTCATTCCCTAAAAAACCAGCAAACCGTTTTTTCCCATCCACAGATTGGCGACCACAGTGGGAGATTAATCTCTCGGTTGCAATCTCACATTTTGACAAAAATGGTCGATCTTGGGTCAGGTTCAGTTACAAATCCTAACACGAACATCGCAAGCACTAGCAACGATAACAATAGTGGTATTCCAGAAACCATTCCTGCTTCGAACAATGGTGGTGACGTTACTCCTCCTGAAATCAATGTGGAAAATCATCCACTATTCGGTCGGCATCCCGAAGAAATCATAGAAAATCCACCCACTATCGTTGATCTCATGAAATTTCAGGAAGTTCTCGCCAAGAATCAAACTGATTGGCTGCTACCCAGAAGGAGCTATGTAACTACCTCAAAACTCTCACTGAAAAGATGTCAGATAAAGCTCACGAGAATGGAAAAGACAAGGAAATATCTCCAATTAAAAATCCCGAAGTTATTCCAGTTCTTGACGACGATGAGATCCGCAAAGATGTAGAACCTGAACCTGCCGGCTTCATCATCCATGAAGACCTGGAACGTTTTATGGAGAATCGAGGAAGGGGCCATACACCAACCGTGCACCGCTACCAGCCTCCGTACACTTCTGACACACAAAGGATCCCTCTCCTAAAAGGCTACACTTCTCCAACGTTCACGCTCTACAATGGAACAGGAAATGCTCGAGAACACGTTTCTCGATTCCTTGAAGCATTAGGAGAGCATGAACACAACTATGTTGTCTGTTTAAAGGAATTCTCAAAATCCCTAACGGGTCGAGCATATACTTGGTACAACAAAATCGCACCAGGAAGCATAGCTAATTGGGGAGAAACGATTAATGCTTTCTACAGGAAATACTTCTTTGTCTCTGAGCAAATTACTATTTCTGACTTGGGAAGGATGGATCATAAGAGCGCCGAAAGTCCGAACGACTATGTGAAGAGGTTCCGGGTCCAAGCTCTGGATTGTCATGACCCCAACGTTACTGAACAACAACTGGTGGACTTGTGCATTAATGTGATGATCCCAGTCTACCGAGCTTTGCTGTAAAATCTTCGTTTTCAAACCTTCTCAGAACTTCATGAAGCATCCAAGCGATCAGCGACTACCGCTCTCGCCTTGCTAGAAAGAACGAAAACTGTCAAAGTAGAAGAATTGAAAGACACCCGAAGCAACACTGTCAGGCATCTAATCAACAAGCAGTAAAATGTTGAAACTTCCATGAATGTTGCTGAAGAGAGCAATAGAAAATCTAAGACACAACAACACAAGAATGCTCCAAAAGCACCAAGGAAGGACAACCAGACTAGAAACGCACAACCACCAGTTCAGAATGATCAGGAAGTGCCTGATTTCCCTTTTCCCATTGAAGAAGTGATCAAACTATTAGAAGTCTGGATTCAAGATGGTGCAATCAAACTACCTCCCGTAAAAAAGGAACCCACTGCGGAACATATGGAAAATGCACTCTACTGCCATTTCCATAGGTATGTAAGTCATCCAACAAGTGATTGCATAAATTTAGAACATATTCAAAGAGAAGGCCGACTCAGGGGAACTGGGGACTAAAGGAGTGTACATAAATCCTCTCCCAATCAGCACGTTCGCACTCTCCGAGAAGCTAGTGAAAGAAGCAGTTCAATCCTTAATTGAACATGTATGCGAGTTGTTGTACTTGTCAAAGGCCCAAAGATAAGATATGTTTGCTGCACTGAACCAGATTGTGTCAGGAAAATGACTGACAATTCAGGAAACACTCCCTGAACCTCAAGCAATAGACAAAGAGATGTATGACTGGGGACTTCTCACTACAGTCTATCTCAAGGGAAATGAATTCAAGTGAGTATTGGTCGACGTTGGCACTGCTGTCAAGATCATCCCGTTGAAAACCCTCAGATCTGCTGGCATCACTCAACAGGAAGCAACTCATGCTCCCATCTCAGTCAGAGACCATGAGGGAATCTCCAGGGATGCTTACGGTTATGTCATTCTCAATATAAGAAACGATTCGAACTGGACAGAAACTAAATTGTTCATAATTAAGGAGGATCCGGGATATGACATGATTCTTGGGAGAACATGGATTCATGATGGAAGAATTGTTGCGGTATCTTCATCCTCAGTTGCCCAATTCTCAATCGAAGAAAGTTCTGACTCGGAAGATGATCAACCTTTCGAACATTTGGAGAAAGTCCAAACCTTAACAAAACTCACACAAAAGCCTGAGGAAAGCGCACATGAATTTATCAGGAGATTCCGCACACATGAAAGTTTTATTCCCCCTCATAATTTCATATTAGCAACTTTCAAATATGTTACCTTTATCCGGGGACTCAATCATACTCATGACCAAGATATCATCAAATTCTATGAGTGGGTAGTCTCGCCTCAGCAGTATTACACTAAATGGTTGGAATCTCTCCGAACTGAGGACCCTATTGGAAGGTTCATCGCTGAAGAAACTAAGTTCCACAAGCATTATCCAGCATACTCTCCTATACGTGAGTGTCCACATGTGCCACAAAATTGGAAAGATCCACCAACTTGGAATCCACGAAGAATTCCAAACCAGTAGAAGATATTCAAGGCGCGCACCACCAAGACTAACAAATTCCAGGAAGGAGATTTAGTTCTTAAGGCAGTTAAACGTAATCTCCATTCTGCAAGGAGATCCAATTGGGAAGGACCTTTTATGGTTGCAAGATCCATAACTGGAGGATACTACAAGCTAATCAACATGGATGGCAGGACCATGCCAGTAATTCATGAGAATTGGCTCAAGAGTTTCGACGCATGAAGCATTCAACATTGGGTGTTCTATGTCTAAGGAAAACGCTCAAGACATATGGCGTTTTCTGCATCTTAGGATTTTCTTTACTTGTATTTTCAATTCCTCCAAAACGTGTGCATACTTGCACTCAGTATTTGAAAATTCAGCAATTTATCAAAGTTCTTTATTTAAGAAAAATCTCTATCAAAACCAAAATCCAAAAGAAAATCCTCAATCACTCAAAAACTCAAAACCTATCAAAAATCAAGACCCAAATAAAATCTCTCAGAAGTTTAATTTTCATGAGATTATGGAAAGAAAAACTAAAGAAAGCCATCAAAGTATGATTTCTGTTTCTCAGCATTCTCCAGGACTTGCAAGGCCACTTTCTCCAACTCCATCTTTTCGGTCAGCTCAGCAATCTTAGTCATTTTCTCCATTACAACATTACTAGTAAACGGGATGTTCTTCACTACTGCATCCTTGATGATGTTTATCTTCTGACAGAGCCACTTCAAGTTGAAGCCAAGTCTCTCACAATTCTCCAAGTTGTACTCCCAATCAAAGAGTACATCTCGAGTAACAGTATCTTTGGCCCTGGTTCGTATATCATCTATAACACGCAATATGTTTCCTAATTGCATTGTCAAGAAGTAGATACGTTCAGGGTCTCTTGTAATGACAATATGGCCATACATCTTCCACAACTTCTCATACATGTTGGCATACCTTGTGGGAACGCTGAACCCGCCAATAGATACGTGATGTGGAAGTAGCACACCAAAGGGAGGCTCGCAAATAATCCCTGCATTGGGATATTCGTGTATTATTATACTATTCTCAACTACTGGACCAACCTCTATTGTCATCGCAACATTCTCTTCTGGGACCGTCTGTTCTGTTCTTGGCTCATTTTCAACAACAATTGGATTCTCAGTCTTCTCCACGGCTTTAGCAGCAATATTCTCATAACCCGGAGGTGCAAAACTCTCTTCTGTTCTTGACTCGGTTTCGGAAACAATCGGAGTAGCTTCAACAATGATATTATCATAACCTAGAGGTGCAGAGCTGGTGATGCCACTACTTCGATTCACCAGATTGCTCGAATTATCAACATTGATTCCGTCACTCTCAACTTCAATATTTGGTACCTTATGTGAAGATTACATGGGATTAGAATGATTCAAGCATGGAAATCAAAGACAACCATAAAATTCATAATGTAAGTGAACTGACATAATCTAAGTTCCTTATTATTCACCTAAGCAATGCGCAAATAGCGTAGAAGCCATGAAACACGTTTTCAAACAAGCTCAGCTGAAGAGATTTTACACTGCCCTATATTCAACAGCTAACTGGGAGAAATTGGTAAGCAATTTAAGGTTGGGTCATATACCATTCTCTTTTAATGGATTTTATCTACAACATATCAAAATTTTATAGTAATCGGATGAACGAGCTAGGATATGTGTCCAAAACATCAGACAACATGCAATCTGAAAAAGTTCTGAAGGTCTCCTGGAAGTTCACTATTTCGCCTTTTTCAGGACCTAAACATGATCAAAGTTCAAAAATCTTATTTTCTAAATCTTGGAAATTTCCTGGGCTTGAAGATACGTATGCAAACCACGAAAATCTGATCTCAGACGAAGATTCTACAGCGTTTCTAATAAAATCTGAAGTCTGAAATTTTCTGGTGATGTATTTCGGCAAAGTTGTCCATAAATTTACATGGACTCACATTCATTCATTCAAAATCGATGATTTCATACTTATATGAAGAAATTACATGAGATATACTTACTAGAGGAGTCTTTAAATCATTTGAAGGCTCAGCAATGCTGGAATCTCCATTAGCAACTCCGCCATCTTCATTCAGTTCGGGATTTTGGGAAGTCTCCATATTCTCATGTCCCAAAGGAGAGTGTGATTCATCAACATGCTGCTTATCCACAATGATTTCCTCCTAGATACATCAACAACAATAATCATTATCATCTCATTCGAAGAAATGCCGAAATCATTTACACGAAAGGATACTCATATCAACCTCTCCATCGATGCTGGATTCCCGAATTGTTCGTATCAAGGAAACATGAAGACCGTTAATAACCGAAGGAGCAAAAGTCTGAAACAAATTAACTGCATTCTTTAGAATCCTAAGTGCATGGATGCGAAAGTTGCAACGAAAATGCTAACAACTTACCAAAAAAGCGGTTGGAGACTGCGTATTATTCGCTATCATTCTGTAATTCATCCTGCTTCTGCTTTCTCCACCCTGGGGACTGTCTTTCAATTCAGATAAGTCTACATGAATTCGAGGCTTCACAGCACGACCGCCCTACAATGAGTTGATTGAAACAATCAAAGGTGCGATTATCATGCTTTTACCAAAATCGTAAGAGAATATCTACCTGTGAAGATTCTGGAGATGTCTTCCTTTTGTCACCACTGGAAAGAGGTTTCAACCACGGGCGATCCAAGAGAATTTCATCAAAAGGAAACACTCGTGTCAGAGATTTGACATCCACTGCAAAATTATATAAGCGTTCGAGTTGCTGATTCCAGAATGTTGCATAACCTGGAGTTACGTAAACATCTCGGTCGGTAAAAGAAGACACATAATCATTCGCTTCCACATGTGTGTTATCAAAATGAGCCTTCAGATACTCAACCGATAGCTTATTCATTCGATGACCTGGAGCACACTGGTCGAGACCCATTTGTCGAGCCGCTCTGTCGATATTATATTCTTCCACCTGGAATTCTCCTTGCATCACTGACACTATGTAACCAGGAGTGCAACTCAGCATAAAATATTTCTCTCCTTCACTCAACTCAGTGCCAGACTTCAAAGTGATGATTTCTTTAGTATCATTGAAAGTGATCAATTGCGAGAAGAAAGGAGCAACTGTCGTCCATAGACGAAAATTGAATTCAGATTCAGTGTCTAAAATACTAGCAAAGAAGGTCTTTTTCCGTGGTCTCTTTGTAGACCAGTGTATAATCCTAGCATTATCTTTCTCAAGGATGATATGATGTGTATCTACCTTGGGTCCTTGCAAGAGGCTACGAGGAGTTGGAGCATATTTCTCAAGGTGCTCCCACATTAAGGCTTGTAGGAATGTGGTATTAGCATATGTATCAATTTTCATGAAACCATTGGAGACGCTGGAATCCATGACTAAAGGATCCAGATTAGCAAACAGTGAGCCCAGAAACAAACTACCAATGGGGAGTTTCTCACCTTTAGCCATTTTTATAGCAAAACGGATCACAAACGGCTTCAATAAATGTCCACTGTCTTCAAGTATGTCTCGGGAGAGCCACAAACATAGAAGAGCAGCAATGTTCAACGTTTCAGGTTCTTCAGGAATCACGTCTCTCGGCCACCAGTGTTTCAGCCATCGAGCATAGCAAACTATAGGAGACTCATTAAGCTCTTGCATCTTGGCTTCTAGAACACCAGATATCGCATTTTCCTCCAAGGTGACAGTGAATTTTCCCCATCTGCATATGAATGTGTGAGTAGGAATGCACCAACGAGCGAGCAGAGCCACCATACCTGGTATGTCATGATTGATCACCAAATCCCCAGTTGCTTGAATAGCTCGTGTCACCTGTGCACGATCCAGCATAGTTCTTACATGACTATACATATGACGTGCCCATCCGGAGAAATGTGCCATGGGTTTTAGAGAAAGTTTGAGTTCCACATGAGAACCCAAATAGTGCTTCCCACTGAAACATAACCTGATTATTGCTTGAGGATTTACCAGCTTTTTCTGAGTAGTGCTTCTCGGATTTATGAGCAACCGGAATGCATAACCTGGAGGACGCCTTTTGGGTTTATACTGAAACACGAAGAACTCGTCATTAGCATTTGGGATGTTCTTGGTTTTATCCTCCTTTCTCTTATAATCTCTAGAATCATCATTTCTGGAAGATACATCAGCAGAAGCATCCTCTCCGGAAGAATCCTCTATAGAAACATCCTCTCCATAAGTATCCTATCTGGAATCGTCCTCTCTGGAAGACTCTTCCCCAGAAGCATCTTCGGAAACGTTGTCGTGGTGATCAGTCATTTCTACAAAGTCGCTGTGACATCCACACATAAATTTCATCAGTGGAATTAAAGTGAAGGAATAACCATGATCCTCACGTCAACTTCTGCAAAAATGGTAATCCTCAACTCTTACCTATTTATGATTTCACGAACTTAGTGATAACAACGTAAACTTTGAAAACTTGCTCGCTTCTTCAAACCTGCAAGGAAGAGCAAAATTTAAAGTCAAACACCTGACTTTACATGAAACCATGAATGATCCATATAACCTTCCATATGAACATTCGCTGATTTTTACGTGTACACACGCTATAAAATTACCAAACTCATGCGTTCTACGAGTTAACAAATTCACCCAATATTGTTAATTTCAACAATTTTTCATAAATCAACTTTTGATTTCGAAACAAAAACGTGAATAAGTCACGTAATTTTCAAGAAAAAAAATAATAAAATTTCGTGAGCTAATAACTCACGTGAACTTTTATAAAAAAAAAAAAGAAGAAGCTTTTTTACTCACACGAGCATTCGTCAATAAAACGAGGGTTTTACTATTTTTGTGAAAGTCTACATGTTCCAAACAAAGTTTTGAAAGTTCATATATAAATTTTATCATGAACTACAGGTCTTTTCAAAACTTCCTCTAACTCTAAAGATTATTATTTACTGCTTCTATTACGAACGAACCTACGTTCCTAAAAGTATTTGTGAAAGTTCATATTTTTAAAATAAACTTGGGGTTTTCATGAACCCTCATAAACAAAATTTTCTCTACTGCAACTAGACCATGTCTATTCAATAATATATGTGTCTCTTTCATATTAGGGATTTTTGCTCGTTTCTTAAACTATTGAACGAACGTCATACGTATTTTCAAAAGCAACAAAATTTCATAAAACCTACGGATACATGCACACATGGAATTTTGTTTTGAACAACTCATGGAAAATTCATGAAAACACACAGCAAAAAAAATCCGGACTTACCTGGTCGGTGTTGGCCGGAATTTGGCCGACGGTGGTTGGTGACGGTCGGCGGCGACTGAAGTCCGACGAAAATCTTCCTTCCCTGACGCTACTCGCGTGAGAATGGTGAAAGGAGGGAAGTGGTGGGTCGATCAAAAATAAAATTTTTGAGGGTTTCTTCCCTTTTTTATCAATTTTATTTACAAAACCTAATAAAACATGGGTTTCCTTTTTTGGGCTCAGGTCCATAAATCCTAAATTGACCAAAACTGGACTTTCCACCAACCAAATCAGCGATGCTTCACCTCTCAGTACTCACGGAAATCGCACTCAATCAACTATCAGAATCCTCGCTCACGTGCTTGCTCGTACATGACATCATTGGAGTAAATTGAGGATTCTGAAACTACCTTTGTAGACTGAGTTCAACCACTGATCTCACGTCGATTGAAAATCACCATTTAATGCTTACTGCGGAACATGATTGTTCCTCACTAAGCAGGGGACTTAATGTAGATGGTGGAATTTCAACAAAGGGAAAAACCGTAAAACCATGATGCATGTTTCTGACACGGATTTTAGATGAGCGACAATTCATATTTTACGAAGCCACGGTGAATATGCCTTTCGAAAAGCCTCCACTAGCTGAGCGTTCGATCCCTGGCATTTCGTCGTGCCCTCTATGTAGAATAACATAATTGGGCGGATCTCCGTAAGATTGAGAGCAATAACGCCTTCAGGACGTCGGTGACACTCACTGTTCCCTGACTACATAAGAGAGACCCCCCTTTACATAGAAAAACGATTGGGCGGTTCTCCGTAAGATTAAGAGCAATAACGCCTTCAGGACGTCGATGACACTCACTGTTCCCTGACTATGTAGAGAGACGTGTATAGACCCAGTCGGTTCTCCGTAAGATTGAGAGCAATAACGTCTTCAGGACGTCGGCAACACTCGTTGATTCACTGACTATACGCAAGAGATTAAATTCTACCGTGACATTCACCATTGAATTTCCTAGAAGATAATCTATCTTATCTCATTACTCATATTTCATGATCGAAATGGTAATAGATAAATGTATTACTCCGGTTTCATGATCGAATCCACGGCTGATCTCATGAAATGATAATAGATATTACTCCGATTCCATGGTCGAACCCACGGATGGTCTCATGAAATGGTAATATCACCACTTATTTTATTACTCTGATTTCATGGTCGAATCCACGATCTCATGGAATGGTAATACCTATTTTATTATTCCAAATTCATGGTCGAATCCACGGCTGATCATGTGAATTGATAATAAAAAAGCTACTCAATTTTATTACTCAGTTTTATGAATCATTCTCCACTGAATTTCATAAATTAGTGATAAATACACAACAATCGGGCATCTGGACTACCACTGAGTAAACCCCATAAAATAGTGCAAGTGTACTTGACAATGATGCACGAACAAGCACCCAAATGCGCGAACCCGCATCCAAAATATGGACAAATGAGGAATCCCGTAAAACAGGAGAGAGAAAATAACAATATTAAAATAATGGAGAAGCGCCCATGGCCCGGGCCCATCGGTCGGCCGTCCGTGGCCAGTCCCATGCTTCCTCCATTATTTTTCCTTATTTTTGTTGTTTTAATAAACTCATGAAGACTCCTTCATCTCAGCAACTTTCCTTGTTTGAGCAAAACTCATGGTTTCTCCATATTTTGTGGTTTCCCCAATTTTGTGTAGTTTCACAAAAAATTATAATAAAAAACAGAAAATGGTGTTGCGGGACCGGGCAACTTGGCCGGCCGGCCGACCATGCCCTATCCGTGGCCGGTCCCACACCTTGCAATCCCTAATCTTTCATAAATTGTTATTTTTCTCATCTTGTGAAACTTCCCAAAAATCGTGGTTTCTCCATATCTTCTCAAATATTGCGCAAATCATGAAAAAGCTAAATGTCAACATGGTCCCATGACCGACTGGGCTACTCACGAAAAATATATTAAAATATTATTATTTTAATATTCACAAAATATTGATCAAACGAGCATACTTGCTCATTCGAGCAAAATCGAGGATTTCAGTCAAAGATCGAACTCTTCTGAAAATCCGAAATATTGCTCAAACGCACATCAGAAAATGCTTAAACTCTCATGACTGAGACACGAGCATTATGGAGACACGGGCATGATCCCTTGACCGACCAAGGGCGACTCTAAGGCTTGCAATAAGCCAGTCCCACACGTTTTCACACTTTTGACCTAATTTGCGCAATTGCTCATATTGAGTCCAAACTCTTCACAACCAACTCAAATTTTGTGCAAATACCCATCAGCGGTCCCACGACCACCAAGGGCCAGTCTTATGCCATCCATCTTGGTCGGTCCCCCACTTTTCTATAATTAGGTTTTATCACCTAATGCTCAATCGAGCACTATTTCAATAAATGATGAAACTGACATTTAATCGTCATTTCTTCACCAACCGGTCAACTCAAGACCCTGGCGTACACTCACTTGAGAAATTGGGCATCACATGGAAGTCCATAGTCCCATGTGGTCGGTCCCTCCTTCTCTCATGACCTATTTTCAGCGATTCTTCAATTAATGAGTAATCGATCAAAAATTACGGTTTCGAACAAACGCTCCACGAATCATCATTCTGAGCAGGATTCAAACACTAATGAATTTATGTTGATCCAGCAATCATCATCTGGATTAATTACATAATATTTGGTAGTCTACTAATATTTTAGTTAATATTTTATGGGGTCACGACATCCATAAATAATTTGCCGAATTGAGCAATATTTGCTCAGTCCACCAAAATTCAGTAAATTATCAGTAATTTGCTAAATTGAGCAATACTTGCTCAATTGCTCGAATATTGATCCAACTATCAACATTCAGTAATTTATCAGTGATTGATCAAATATTGATCCAACTATCAATATTCAGTAATTTATCAGTAATCCGTCGGATTGAGCAATACCTTCTCAATTGCTCGAATATTGATCCGACTATCGATATTCAGTAATTCATCGAGCAAGTATTACTCAATCCAAGTCGAGTAAGTCGTGTCAACGGTTGGAGGAGTTAGCAAAGTAGTGGGTGAGTGATCAACCAAGTCTCTGCACGACCTGGAACTGGTTTCACCACGATCTCCCACTTTCCCACTCTTTCACTCAAGAAATCGGCACGCTTACAGGGATCAGGGTGTTCATCATTCTTGCAATATAAATAAGTCCAAAATCGAGGACAACAACATTATCATTGATCATCATTCGTCAGCAACTCGATAAAAACTTATTCGCAGAACTCAACTTCAGCAGTTCACCATTATTGCAGAAACCTTCAACACATCCACAATCCTTGATCATCACCGATCCCACACAATTCTCAGCTTCCCTCCTACAGATCAACCCATCTCCCTCTTTGCGACCGAATTGACTCTGGAATAGCCATTGACTTGGTTTAGGTCGGAGTCCTACAGATTGATCTCTCGAATCTAAGCACTCCCTTTGCAGTGCATCTGTGTGAGGTTGAGCAGTTTGGACGGTTCGAGGAATATCCATCGCACGGTGATTCCCTCATTCCCTAAAAACCAGCAAACCGTTTTCCCCCATCCACACGGTCATGTGACCTTTTGACTTTTTGGCTTTTTCATGGTTTGAGCAATATTTGAGAAAATACGAAGAAACCATGATTTTTTTTACAAACCGAGGAGTTTCATAAAATTAGGGAAATAATAATTATGAAAACAAGGGATTGTAAGGTTGGGACCGGTCACGGATAGGGCACAACCGGCCGTTTAGGTATCCCGGTCCCGCAACACCTTTCCCTATTTTATTATTTTTCATGAAACAGTGAAAATATGGAGAAACCGTGAGTTTTGCTCAAACAAGGAAAGTTGCTTGAATGAAGAAGTTTTCATGAATTTATAAATAAATAAAATATAAAAATAAGGGAAGAGGCTTGGCCGCCGTGGCCGGTCGGTCGGTGGGCTCGGTCCATAGGCGCCTCTATTTTATTTATTTTTTATTTTCTCTCTCATGTTTTTTGTAGGAGTCCTCATTTGTCCATATTTTCGAATGCTCGTTCGTGCATCATTGTTGAGTAGACTTTCATCATTTTATTGGGGCTTACTCGGTGATAGTACAGATGTCCGATTGTTGAGTAATTATTACTAATTCATGAAATTCAGCGGAGAATGATTCATGAAACGGAGCAATAATTGTGAATTGTGCATCTACTGCTAATTCATGAATTCAGCCGGGGAATTAAGGGAACTGGGTAATGAGATGAACTGGTTATCTATTACTAATCCATGGAGTCAGCCGATGACTCATGGAACGGAGTAATGAGATATAATAGATTATTTTATAGGAATTCAGTGGCGAATGTCACGGTAGAATTAATCTATTGTAGAATCGAGATATGAGATAGTTGAAGCATCATACTCGTTCTGAAAGGTTCATAGTCAGGGAAAAACGTGCAACGTTGTTAACGGTCCGAAGGCGCTTAGCCCCCTCAACAAACAATTATGTAGGAGAGCCGCCTGATCTATACACAGTCTCTCTACATAGTCAAGGAACAACGAGGGTCGCCGACGTCCTGAAGGCGTTAAGCCCTCTCAACAAACAATTATGTAGGAGGACCACCCAATCGTTCTTCTATGTAGAGGTGGGTCTCTTTATGTAGTCAGGGAACATCGAGTATCGCCGACGTCCTGAAGGAGTTAAGCCCTCTCAACAAACAATTATGTAGGAGGACCGCCAAATCATGTTATTCTACATAGAGGTCATGATGAAATACGCAGCATCGAGCTCGCAGCTAGTGGGAAGCTTTCGAGAATCATATTCATCATGGATCTGAGAGGAACTCGATCAAAGATCGTGAAATGGTTCAGGATAGTAATATATGAATTGTCACATGCGTTCCTGAAGCCGGGTCAGAAACATGCAGTATCATGATTTCACGATTTTGACCTTTGTTGAAAATCCACCATCAATATTAAGTCCCCAGCTTAGTGAGGGATAATCATGTTCCGCAGTAAGCATTACATGGTGATTTTACAGTCGACGAGATAAGCAGTTGAACTCGGTCGTACAAAGGTATTTTCAGAATCCTTGATTTGCTCCAATGGTGTCATATACAAGCAAATGTTCAGGTAAGGACCCTGATAGTATGGTAGAGCGTCATCCCTTGGGCGCGGAGAGATGGGGCGTTGCTGATTTGGTCAGCCAAAAGTCCAGTTTTGGTCGGTTTAGTGTTTACGGGCCCGAGACCAAAAAAGGAAATCCAAATTTTATTAGGTTTTGGAAATAAAATTAATATAAAAGGGAAGAAGCCCTAATTTTTTTTTTTAATTTTTGATTGACCGACCACCCTCCATCTTCACCACTTTCACGCAAGCAGTAGGAGGAGAAAGGAATTTTCACGCCGGAATACCAGTCGCCGGCGCCACCGACCACCGTCCGGACAGTTTCCGACCGGCACCGCCCAGGTACGTGCAATTTTTATTTTTTTGAAGTTCAGTTGTTCATGATTTGTTCAAAATAAAATTCCATGTGTGTATGTATGCGTAGGTTTTATGAAAAAAATTTTAGAAAACATATGCCCGTTCGTTCGTTAGTTTAAGAAACGAGCATTAATAATCCCTAATATGAAAGAGATACATGAATCCTTGAATAGACATGATTTAGTTACAATAGAGATTTTTTTTATGAGGTTTCATGAAAACAAATTTTTTATTTTGAATACAAAGATTTTCACACAAGTAGAAAAGACCCTCGTCTCGTAGACGAATGCTCGCTTGAGCAAAACAGAGATTTTTTTTGTTTTTAAATAATAACTTACGTAGAATTTTTTTTTTTTGTACGTGAGTTAAAAATTTTTGTTGAAATCAAATTTTGATTTTAAAGTAATTATTGAAAACAAATAATATTTCCATGAATCCGTAATTTTATAGTGTATGTACACTCGGTAGAAAATCAGTGAATGTTCACATGAAGGGTTATGTGAATTATTCATAATTTCGTAAAAAGTCAAGTGTTGACTCTAAATAATGGATGTTGCTCATCTTTGCAGATTTGAAGGAGCGAGCAAGATTTGAACGAGTGTCGCCGACGTCCTGAAGGCGTTTTTCCTTCTCAACAAATCATTATATAGGAGGACCGCCCAATCGTTCTTCTATGTAGAGGTGGGTCTCTCTATGTAGTCAGGGAACAATGAGTATCGCCGACGTCCTGAATGCGTTAAGCCCTCTCAACAAACAATTATGTAGGAGGACCGTCCAATCATGTTATTTTACGTAGAGGTCATGATGAAATGCGCAACATCGAACGCTCAGCTAGTGCGAGGACTTTCGAGAATCATATTCATCATGGTTATGAGAGGAACTCGATCAGATATCATGAAACGGTTCACGGATCGTAAAATATGAATCGTCACATGTGTTCCTGAAGCCGGTCAGAAACATACAGTATCATAATTTTACGATTTTGACCTTTGTTGAAAATCCACCATCATCAAAAGTTCAAATTTAAGGTTGGGCCTTTCCATGTTTCCTGGATGTAAATGTTCAACTGCATTGAGTTTTTTGAGGAACGACTAGTTTTTTCATAAACTAGCCGTTGGGCAATTATTTGCTATAAAAAGACCCTTCCCAAATAAAGAATTTCTGCATAAACTCTCAAACTCTCAAATCGTTGCAACAAAAAAGAAGAAAAATTTCTACTCGATACACTACCAAAGAAGATATTGCAATCGTAAGAGCGTTGCTCATGGTGAGAAAGAATGACGAAGATCAAGGAATTAACGTGGGTGAAAGTGACGATTCTTAATGGAACCGTGTATTTATGGTCTTTGTTGCCATAGATGGTAATCAAAATGGAAGATCAGTGAACCAAATAAAGGAAAGGTATGAGGAGATCTACCTAGAAATGCAAGTTTTAAGGGGGCAATTGGAACGAATGAAGGCGATGAGTCCTGAAATGTTCTTTTCCAAAGGAGTGAGTATGTGCAAAAGTTGTTGGTTAAGTAAGTTTTCAATAAAATACTAACTTAACCTTGATTTATTATTTTAGGAAGCCTGGGCTCTTTCCCGATACCAAGCTATTCATGGCAAATAATTTGAGCATGGACAATGATATTGGATCACGAGAGAGTTTATTGAGAATTTCAACAAAGCTTAATTATTTAAGTGTATTAGTCTAATTTTTCTTTTTTCCATTTGGGTATATGTAATACGGCCTACTTATGTAATGGTTACGTTATCAATTAATTGATGAATGAAAGCGAAAAAATTGATGAATTACTGCAACAAAATTTACAAAACCAACCAGATTTACGGCTAGGTAAACCAGCCGTTATTGTGGGAATCTTACCTAACATCCAGAATATCCTATCGTAAGTTAAATCCCAGGCGCAATTTTTTTTTCCAA
The DNA here is from genome assembly GCF_003573695.1 of Papaver somniferum. Taxonomy (NCBI): domain Eukaryota; kingdom Viridiplantae; phylum Streptophyta; class Magnoliopsida; order Ranunculales; family Papaveraceae; genus Papaver; species Papaver somniferum. Next base: position 94,670,305 of record NC_039368.1, on the reverse strand, counting down.
ACCATATATGCTTCTGGAAGACAAGTTACGGCTCGGAAACTTTAAGGACCCAGCCGATATATAGGTTACAGTTTAGTCAGGGTCCGTTATCCAAACCGTAAATCTAAAACTTTCAGTTTTCTGGCAAAACAGCTAGGTTGTTTGTGCATAAAACCTAGCCGAAGTACTTAAATTTTTTCAAACTATTCATTTTTTCTTTAAAGAAATTGAACAAACACAAAACTCAATAGACCAAAATGGTTTTTTATTCATGGAATCGGAAAATCATATATCTTTAGTAACATTAATAGGATAGATCATAACATTTGAAATATACACTTATGAACTGCCTCATATTGGCGTCGGACCCTTGACTACTGAAGAAACAAATCCTTTATGTTAGATAGTGTTTTTTAAAATTATTTATAATGAAACAACTTATTAAAAAGATTAGTCTTATAGCACCCATCATAGTGGGATTGGATTCCTTCATGGCTTTCATTTCCTTTTGAAATCTTGGCATTCTTCAAAGGCTTTCTCGAATATTTCCTTAGTGATTGCTAAAGTTCTTCCATTACGATTTCCGTTTATTTCCACAAAAATTATGAAAATACGGTTCCAAAAAGATAGGGATATTTCACTTATGTTCATGTCTAGATCTTCATCATGTTGTCTGATCATTACCCATGCACTCATAACAACAGAATCTTCGTAATAAGGGTAGAGTCACCATAGTGTTTTTTCTTCTTTTTTTGGATGAGAAATAAATGAGAATGAATATGAAATCTTATAACTAGAATTTGGGTGAGGAAGAGATGATAGAACGATCTCCTTTTATAGAGTTTAATGACCCAACGAATAGTTTTTTTTTTGAAAACTAGCCATTTGGGTCATCATCAATATTGGTCCAAGTAAAAAAAATAATAAATAAATTGGTTGAGAGTGTCGACACGCAAAAACGGATGTGTATTCCAGCCATTAATGATCTTCACGGTTGGGTTTACAACCGTGTGTTGATGGTCGATTTTCGACAAAGGCTAAAATTGTAAAATCATCATACTACATGTTTCTGGCCCGGCTTCAAGAATGCATGTGACAATTCATATTTTATGATCCGTGAACCATTTCACGATCTCTGGCTGAGCGGACTTCCTCTCAGAGCTATGATGAATATGTTTCTCGAAAGGCCTCTCAGCTGAGCTTTCGATGCTTCACACATTTCATCACCACCTCTACATAGAATCAAAATGATTGGGCGTCTCCTAGACATATTGCATGCTAGTATAGAGCCTAACGCCTTCAGGACGTCACGCTGCTCGTTGTTCCTTGACTACGTAGAGAGACCGTGTATATAATCTCTTAATGATTGGACAGCTCCTAGACTTACTGTATGCTAGTATAGAGCCTAATTCCTTCAGGACGTCACGCTATTCGTCGTTCCCTGACTATACACCCCTCAAAACGAGTATGATGCTTTAATTATCTCATATCCCAATTCTGCAAATAGGTTAATTCTAGCGTGTCATTCATCAACTGAATTCCTATAAAATAATAAATTCCATCTCATTACTTTGTTTCATGGCTGATCCTCAGTTGGATTACATGGATTAGGTAATAGATACTCAACTTATTTTATGACTTCGTTTCATGAATTATTCTTGAATTTCATGAATTAGTAATAAATACTCAAATAATTTTTAATTAGTTGAATTTCTGAATTATTCTCAGCTGAATTTCATGAACTAGTAATAAATATTCATTGATCGGGTATCTGGGCCACCACCGAGTAAGCCCTGAGAAAATGGTGCGAGCGTATTTAGCAATAATGCACAAATGAGCACCCGAATACACGAACGAGTATTCAAAAATATGGACAAACGAGGAAAATTGTGCAAATAGGGAGGAAAAATAATATCAATAAAATAATAAAGAGGCGCCTAAGGGGACCGGGCCTACTGTCCGGACGGTCCTGCACCTCTTTCCATTATTATATATTAATTGTTACTTTTCCTCGTATCATGAAGACTCCTTCATTTGAGCAAACTCCCTCGTTTGAGCAAAACTCTTAGTTTCTCCATATTTTCCTTCACAAAATAGGAAAAGGTGTCACGAGACCGGGCCACCTATCCGGACGGCCATGCCCTAGCAGTGACCGGTCCCACACCTTATAATTCCTTATTTTCTCAGATTATTATTTACTTCATCTCATGAAATTCCTTCGTTTGAGCAAAAACCCTAGTTTTTCAATATTTTCTCAAATATTGCTCAAACCATGAAAAAGCCAAAAAATCAAATGGTCATATGAATGACTAGGCTTCTCAAGTCAAAAATTAAAATATTATTATTTTTATATTCTCAAAATATTGGTTGCACGAGCAAATTTCTACTTGCTCATTCGAGCAAAATTGAGAGTTTCAATCAACATCAAACTCTTCTGAAAATCCAAAACATTGCTCAAACGCGCATCAGAAAATACCAAAACTCTCAGGAATGAGACACGGGAAGTATGGTGACACAGCCACACAGGCATGCCACCTTAACCGACCAAGGTCGTCCCTTAGGATTGCAAGGAGCCGGTCCCACACTCTTTCATAATTTTGACCTATTTAGCTCTCAACAGTTCATACTGGGTCCAAACTCTCTCCAACCAACTTGGAATTTGCTCAATCGACCACCAGTCGTTCCCACGACCACCAAGTGCCGGTCCTCATATCTTCATAATTAGGTTTTATTACGTAACGCTCAGGCGAGCACTATTTTAATAAATGATTAAACCAGCATTTGATCATCCTTTCACCAACTGGTCAACAAAGGAATTTGGTGCATGCTCACTCGAGCACCTGGGCGCTACATTGTCGTCCATCATCCCATGTAGTCGGTCCCTCCTTCACTCAGTGACTTATTTTCAGTAAATCATCAATTGATCGGCAATGGATCAAAATTAGGGTTTCAAACTGAATGATCTGCAAATCATAATTCTGAGCAAGTTCAAATACTAATAATTTTATGTTGATCCAGTAATCAACATCTTGATTAATTATATAATATTCGGTCCAGCTACCAATATTTTAACTAATATTATATTTGGTCATGCTACCAATAATTCATCAAATGAGCAATGTTTTGCTCAGACGAGGAATATTGATTCAACTATCAATATTCAATAATTCATCAAACGAGCAATATTTGATTCAACCATCAATATTCAGCAATTTATCAAATGAATAATATTTGCTCAAACGAGGAATATTGATTTAACTATCAATATTCAGTAATTTTACTCAGACGAGCAACATTTGCTCAGAGTATTAATATTGATTCAACTATCAATATTCAACAATTCATCATACGAGCAATATTTTCTCAAACTATCAGTATTCATTACGTTGATTCAAATATCAACAACATTCATTCGAGAACTATACGTCCCAGCAGAAATGTTCAATCCATGAATCCTAGAGCACTCGACAATCATGCTCGACTGAACAATAATTAGATTCACCGTCTAATCAAGTCAACGACTGACTAATCAAATACATGTCTGCCTTGAAAATTCCATGTTCGTAAGACATCAATCACGTCACATGGGGGATATTAATTAGGGTTTTGGTCTGGCGGTCTACGACATGTGTGGTCATCCACAATGAGAAATGTGAGTAAGTCGTACAAGCAGTTGAGGGATTTAGCAAAGTAGTGGGTGGACAATCAACCAAGTCTCTGCACGACCTGGAACTGGTTAAACAATGATTTCCCACTTTCCCACTCTTTCACTTGAGCAACCATCACACTTACTGGAGATCAATGTGACTATATTCTAGCAATATAAATAAGTTTTTGAATCCACGATTGAGTACAAGATTGGTTGGACAGACAACATCCATCGTCTAATCAAGAATCATCGTGTGTGCAACAATCTCTCTCAATTGAGCAGAATTCAAACTTATTCGAACCCAGCAGTTCATTTGCAGAAACCTACAACACATTCACAATCTTTGATCATCATTGATCTCATACATTTCTCATTTTCCCTCCTACAGATCGACCTTCTTTCCTCTTTGTGACCGAATTGACTCTGGAACGGCTGTTGTCTTGGTTTAGGCCGAAGTCCTACAGATTGATCTCTCGAACTCAAAGCACTCCCGTGGACTGCATCTGTTTGAGTTTAGATAGTTTGCTCGGTTGAGGAGTCTCCGTCGGCACGATCGTCTCTCCACTTCCTAAAAAACCAGCAAATCATTTTTCACCATCAACACCGTGATATAGACACAGGTGACTCTGGATGTGGATTCGGCCAGGAGTTCATCACCAACTAGCCGTAAACTAAACTTACGACCATGAGTTCCTACATTTATGACTGTAACTTGGAATAACGGTTTGGAAGCGAGCTTTTTCCCGACCGTTTGTATGTATTACGGCTGGGACGACAAACTATCCCAGCCGTAACTGGTAAAAAAATCCATATTTTCCCCTGTTTCTAACGGATTTGAATCAATTGAAATTGCTAATGGGGGTTGATTACAAGGTAGCCTGCATGCACCAAACAGGTCTCTGCTGCCCCCATCACATCCTTGTCAGTCAGACTCATCCTCGCCGTTGATCTTGGATCTTCCTCGAGATGGAATAAAATAGGCCTTTGGGTGCTCTTCAGTACTTCGCGATGCTTAGTTCTTTTGGTACTCCTTAACTCTCCGTCGTAGGATTAACTCGATGATGGGTAGATGGGATGATGCGAGTCTCTGGCGTGTTGGGTTGTGGGATCATATCTTGGTGTCGATGTGCTGCCAGCCCTCCACGTGCGATTATCTTTACATGTGGGAGATGTTGATTTATGTGTGAAGAAAACTATCTTCATAATTTGCCCCTTTTCTTCTTAATTTGAAGTTGGTCAAAGTATGAAGAAAACTGTCTTCATAGTCTCCTCGTCTTCTCGCAATAACTTCCCCTAGATTTTAGGGCACGTTTCCCACTTCTAGCAATAACTTCTCCTTGAAACATGGGACAGTTACTTCTCTTGGGTTATAAATAGGAGAGAGGCTGCTAGTGAAATAAATTTTATTCCCTTCTTCATTCTCTTCTCTGAACCTCTTCATTCTTCTTTTTTGTTCTTTTGTTCTTAACTCCAGCGGTTATTGCTTCAAGTTGAAGCTGATAGAACTTTTCACTTCCTTCTGTTGCTGTCGCTGTTCATCAGATTCTCATAGACCACTTTCGCTCATTTGTAACGCCTCTGGTTCAGGCTTGGTGTTCTTATTAGTGGATTTTCTCGATTAAATCTTTCTTTTCTGCTGATGTTATTCATCCTTGATTGTGAATTCAGGATGGATCTTCCTTGGTACCTTCTTGTGATGCTATTTGATGATTCTTCTGCTATTGATTTCTAGTAAGTTATTCTCTCGAATCTGTATGTTTTCCTTTCTGTTTCTCCTTATGTCATGATCCTAGGGTTTGTGATAAAAAACAATTCACACGACAGTATATATACTTGCCCCTGTTTTGTATCGTAAAATCTAGGGTTGCTGGTCCTTTCGATGTGATGAAGTACTTGATATGGAGGTGTTTTTGTTTGTGATGATCATAGTTCTGATTGATCTCTGTTGAACTCACATTCCGACCTTTGTTTTACCTTCGTGCCTCTTGCAGGTATGGCGGATCGTCCTCGAGTGTCTTATAATACTCCCCCATCGAGTCCTTATAGATACCCTCCATCTAAAATTAATGATAAATATCCGTCGAGGAGTGGTCAATCCCGATCTTATCAGCCCGACCCTCGTACCTTCAAGACTTCGTCTTCATCGGATCCTAGGGTTTCTTCTCAGAAAAAGGGAGATCCAACCAGAGGTTCTCGTTATGTTGTTAACCGTCCTTCATCGAACCCTTCTTCTCAGTATTCGGAGCCGTTGAATGTCCATCCCCTTCGTACTGGTTGTTCCCTCTATTACAGTGCCTTCTCAAAAACCCAAGGTTATACAAACCCCTGCCTTGGTGAAGAATCTTTCTTCGAAAGGGGTTGCATCGAAAGCGGATTTGTCAAGGAATTCTGCAATCAAAAGAAAGGCTTCAGAGGTGAGTCCTTCAGAGAAACCATCGTTGGCAATGCCCACGTATTCCGAGTCCGCTCCAGTTATCCGAAGCATTTTGGTTTCGAAGAAGAAGAAAAAGGTGACTTACAACCATGTCGATCTTGAAGTTTTTAAGGCGAAGCATGGTCTTGAAGCTTTTGATGTTAAATTCTACGACAAAGGAGATGATCTTACTTATGACATGATCATGAACTACAATTACGACGCCTTCCATCTTTTGACGACCGTGGGGGCCTTCGAGGCAGGCTTATGTTGCCCTTATATAAATCAGGTGATTCTTTCTACTACGACACCTGGGCACGTCGCGCAGGATCTACTTCTCATACCCACTGTCGCTCAATAGTCCAATTGAGTGGGAAATATCTTCGGACACTTAAAGAGTGATATCTTCGTAGCCATGGCGAAATAATGATGACCTGCTATACTCCTAATCCTGCGGAGAAGAACTGGTATACTCCTGAAAACTTCAATGCCTCTTTTGGGGATTATGTAAATGGCAGGAACCGGAAACCATGGAGTGTCGGTTTTCGCACGATAGAAGCTTCTCAGGGTGAGGTTCGTCTTCTTAGTGAAGCAAGTGACTCGAAGCTTCGATACGTCCTTGGGACCAAAGGAACTGGAAATATGAAGCCTTTTCCGAAGAATGAACGCCTCAAACATGATCACGACTATGAGTGGCACGCCACTCCTCTTGAGATAATCGGCCCTTGGGCTCATTGTTGGGTGCCTGGTCCTCATGGATGGCGTCCTACACCTGAAAGCCAGCCTCGAGATGGTGATCCCTCTCGCTATGGTGATTTCTTCCCCTGGCGGCTAAACTTTGCTGGTATGAACTTTGACTACGCTGTTGATGTTGCTGAGGCAGATGAAGAGGGGAGTTCTGATGCAGTTCTTCCTTCAAAGAGTACTACCACTGTCAAGGTATGATTCCATATACTTAACGCATGGTTAATGTGTGCTTGCCCCTGGAATCAAAGATTGATCATGTGTTTGTTTCAGGCTTCGAAGAAGAAAAAGATTGGCCCCGTTCAGTATTCTACCGTTGGTGAAGAGGAGAAAGAAATTACTGGGGTTAATAGTCCTGCGAATGATGAAGAAAATTTCGATGAGGATGTTACCGATGATGAAGAACGTATGGATACTTCTCCTATTGGCCATGAGGATGGTGAGAACGCTGATGAAGCTACTGGTCACGAAGGTGACAAGAACTTTGATGGTAAGAGTGAGGACTTGATTCCTAAGGATGGAGCGAGCAATCCTCCAACCGCGGATATTGATCCTCGAGAAACGGTCCTTAACCAAGAGATCTCCTTTGGTAAGATTTATTCCACTGGGGGTCCAGTCGATATTACTGCTGCTATGGAAATGGCTGCTTATTTTTCTATACTCTCACCAAATGATGAATGAGATGTTCTTGCAAGTGGGGGAGGTGAAAAGGTAGCCGACGAAGGGGAGAAGGTAGCTGATGAGGAAGACAACTCTGATGGTGAAGATGCCGAGGTTCGTGCTACTAGGGAGGCTGAGGCATGGAAGAATTTTGTTAGCCAGGGAACCACTGCTGGTGATGGGGTCCCTGCTAGTGCATCTTCTGATAGTTTCGAAAGAGCTGCGATGTGTGATGGGGATGATGCAACCTTTGACTGGTTGATGAAGAAAGGCTTAATGTATGTGCCCAACCCTGCCCCCGTGATGCCTGGTGAGAAGGATTCCGATGCCTTCACCCGTCAGAGAATACAACTAGCGGCTTCTGATGAAGTTGCTGAGGCCTGGGAGAAAGATTTGGGAGCTACCTCGTCTAATATTTTGGTCGATCTTCCTTCTTCTATTGCTCAAATGATGGATATAGCTGATGGGTATCAATATGGTTATCCCCAACATCGTCTCCTCGAGGTAGGTGATCGTAGATATCAAGTTGAGGGATCTGGTATCCTTTTCCCAGTGATTTTTATGTGGTCGTTTCTTATGCAGCTGGTGAGGAGCGAGCACTGCAACCATACCTTGTATCAATTTTTCAAGGCGAAGGCTCTTAAGCTGGAGGGTAAGTTGTGCCATAGGGAGGAGGAGCTGACTTCTGCTGAGGCTTTCATCGCTGCTAAAGACAAAGAGATATTGGAGTTGAAGAATCGTCTGAAGGGGAAAGAGCAGCTTGGTGCTTCCGGAGAGAAACTTCGTCTTGAACTTGCTCTCGTTCGTAGTGAGCTGGATAAGGCTCGTGAAGACGCTTCGTCTTATAAAGGTTCATCTTCATCCTTACACTTCTCTTCGTATCTCTCTTTCGTCTTCCTAGTGTGTTGTCTGAGTCTCCCGGCCCTATCTTCAGCGGTCGATATCCGAGAGTTAACATGGCTTCCGAATGAGAAGACTCGTCAAGCTTCTCGGATTAGGGAACTAGTGGAGAATATCAAAGATGAGGCTGATAAGTGGAATGCTCGGGCAGATGAGCATAATGAATTGATGGTTCAGTATCGACAACGACGGGAGCAGATGGTTGATATGCAGAATCGTTACAACTCTGATCGTCGTCAGTTTGATGGTGCTCTGTTGTGGACTCGTGAGAATCTACGTGAGCTCTTGAGGGAATTTCTCGTTTAGAAACCAAGATGGAGAGCTTGGAAAAGGAGTTGCGCCAAGCTCGTTCATCTCATGATCCTGAGATTCGGGATTATATACAACGGATCGTTCGGGAGAGGGACGATGCCAGAGCCGAGGCCCATGCCCTTAGTAATGATTTAGATGCTTCTCGGGAAGATGTTGCTCGTTTAGTGGACTCTGAGAAATACCTTGAAATTAATATGTACAGGATTACTAAAGGGATAGAAGAGATGAGTAACGAAGTCAATCACCTTCGACATTTAGACTCCATGAAGCGGGTAGAGTTGGATGAGTGTCAGTTTGCTCTCACAAATCTTCGATTGGATTATAAGAAAATTTCAGACGAGTATGATTTTCTAGACGATGCCTGGGACGCAGTAGTAAATGAATATGAAATATCTTCGGCTAATGTCGAAGGTATACATTTGTTTGGTCATGAGCAGCTTCATAATTCTATTTTTCTAACCCATTTGTGTTCTTTTTCAGAGTTCGAGGGACAACTTAACCTTGCAAATGAAAGGCTTGAAAAGGCTCAATCTGACTTAGTGCACCAACATGGTCAAGCTAAGTACTACGAATGGCTGGACGGATCTCGGGACGAAGCAGCGAAGGAGGCAGCTAAGGAGGTATCCCAATTGAAGTCTTCGTTGTCTTAGTCTGAGCTCAAGGCCACCGTTATCGCACATAAGGCTCGTTGCCAGCTTGCTGAAGAAATTAATAAAAACCTAACCAAGATCGAGCAGAGCCTTCTGAAGGATCACGATATTGTTAAGAATTATCCTCGTCGTCCTATGTCTGATCCCTTAACTTATTCTTCCGGTCCTTCTTCGGGAGGAAGCGTCCCTTCGTCTCAGAAGAATCCAGCTGATCTCGTTGGGTCCTCCACAAGGAAGTAGGTTTTCGTGTTCGTTATAGAAAGTTGATCTTTGTTGATTACTTGGCTGCGGGCCATTTGTTGATGTATCTTTTGTGTTTCTTGTTCAGTTCTTCGAACTTATAATCAACTTTTATGGAATGGATCATCGTTTGTTTGGATATGTAAAATTTTGTCTTATCTGCATTGTTAGTTCAGTTGTTTAGATAGCGAGTAAATTCAGTTATTGAAAAATGAATTAAGCAGGGTAATAAAAAGTGTTTGATGACAATGACGAAGATATGCACCTTCGTTATTGACTTTGGACCTGTCATCCCGCTGGCTAACCCTTGGCCAGAGGATCGCCAAACGGTGAGGGTTGGTGCAACGTTCCCGGATATGTAATGCGTTATTGAAATATTTACATGCATTCATTCCGCTGAACCGTTGTATTGTTGATTGGCTGGGTATCTCTTTCTGCTGGAAGCCTTCCCCATGGTCCTACACTTATAGACGCTGATAGGGGAGTCCCGAGAGATTGTATATGGTTACTTTCCCCAGTATTCGTTTTCAAAAATCTTGTTTGATTGATAAGGTGAGGTCTGCTACTCCTCGACCATAGATAGAAACATGTCAAGCGGGTATGCCAGCTTTTTCTTCTTCTGGTACTCTTCATGCAGGCGCAGAACTGCATTGCTTCATCGGTAGTATGGAGTGAGGTATTTTGCATTCCAAGGGTGCCTGAGGACTTCTCCTTTCAGATTATGCAGGTAGTATGATCCGTTCCCCGCGATGTCATGTATGATAAATGTCCCACCCCATGTTGGTGCTAACTTGCCCCATTTTTTCTCTCGTTGCTATTGTGGTATAGTTCTTAGCACATATTGCCCTTCTACGAAATTCCTAAGCTTAACTTTCTTGTTGTACTCCCTAGCCAACCTTCATTGGTAATTCTCCATTCATTGCAACCTGTCTCCCTTCGTTCTTCCAGGTCATCGAGCCTTTCCAACATCATATCCGTTGTTAGGTTCTTCTCCCAAGCTTCAGTCTTCGTGGTTTTCATGATGATTTCCGTTGGAATAACAGCTTCGGCTCCATAAGTAAGGAGGAACGGTGATTCACCGGTGGCGTATCTGCGTGTGGTTCGGTATGCCCATAGCGCATTATGCAGCTGTTCACACCATCGACCCTTGTGTTCATCTAACTATTTCTTGAGGATGAGAGCCAGAGTCTTGTTCGTGGCCTCCGCCTGTCCGTTACTTTGGGGGTATATGGGAGTTGATTTGTTCTTCCTGATCTTGAAAGTATCGGAGAGCATATTTATATTCTTTCCTTGTAGCTGCTTACCATTGTCTGAGACAATTTCTGCGGGAATGCTGAACCTGCAAATGATGTTTTGAAAGATGAATATGAATACGTCAACATCTCTGATCCTGGACAGAGCCTTGGCCTCTACCCACTTGCTAAATTAATCCGTAGCTACAATCAAGAATCATCTTTTCCCTGACCCTTCGATCAGGGGTCCAATAATATCTATCCCCCATTTTGAAAATGGCCATGGGCTGTCTACAGAATTTAGCTTTGTTGCTGGGGCGTGGATTCTTTTAGAAAAACGTTGACATTCTTCACATATTCTAGACATCCTGGCTGCATCTCGTATCATCGTTGGCCAGTAATATCCTTGCATCTTAGCCTTGTCGGCTAGCGACCTCATTCCGTTGTGGTTACTTGCGTCACCTGATAGACGCATTTATATGTCTATTTTGATCTCAATTGTATATATTGATAGTACCCGATTTTGCATTAATTTGGTTATTTTATGTTTTTGTAGGTGTTTTTGGAGAAATACGCTCTTTCCCGAAAAATGGCTCGAAAAGTGATATTTGCGCTCGTGTGAGAAAATTACTATTCGGACCCTCGGTTTGGATAAGGGGTAACCTAATTACTCAGGGGCACCCAGATCACTATTCACCACCAACTGCTATTTTCACCCCCATTTCTGTTAGGGGGACTTCACCTTCTTTACGTGAGAATTGAAATTGGCAAGAAATGTCGCGTTCAAAAGAGCTGCTCATCTGCGTATTGCCTGTGTTGGATTTTGGTCGACAATCTCGTTGATATCTTCATGGTAATGAATTGGTATGATCCTGTTATGACAAAACAGGCGAGGTAATGGGTGTAGAGTCGGAAATCAACGGTTATAAACGACACAGAGAGAAGAGGGTTTATCGGGTATTTTGTTGGCTTTTATTTCGGGAAGTTGCGCGCAACAAAGAGGAGATATGGTCGGACTTTCTCTAGGGAATGATTTGATTAATTCAAAACAAGATTAGCTACGTGTGTTTATTCGAGAATATTCAAGTTTCCATACTCGTCTCATACAGGGAAGACATATTCGGAAATATTCTATCTTAATTATGGAATATACGTGACCAACATGAAGGAAAATATTTGTTTGCAGATTTACTATATCAATGAGAGAGATATCTACAGCAACAGACGGACGGACAACAAGGTAAGAAGTTATCCCAGAGAGTTATTTTTCGTGGAAAAGAAGAAAATATCCCGTGGATTGTGGGTGAAGAAAACGGAGATTAACTCGAGTGATTTGGGGAACTGTTGAATATATAAGGAGTTGGGATAGGTCAGAGAAGGGGGTCGAGACTTTGGGGTACGCTGCAGAGCTAAAATTAAAACTGCAGGAGTAGCAGCAGCAGGAAGAAGACGAAGCTGAAGAACATAAGGATGTAAAGGACAGTCGTTTCTTAGGGTCTTAAATTCAGAATCCTGTAACAGTCCATTAATAACAATTATCTTCAGTTTGCAGCAATTTCTGTAACAGTTGACTCTGTAACAATTATATCTGTTACAGATTCTGCTGTAATACTATTTTCTTCAATAAAACACCTATTCAGCCATGAGTTATTATTTTGAGCGTGTTTTCACCATGAAGAGCTAAACCCCAATGCTGGGACGACGGAGGAAGCCTTATTTCACAATTGTTTGGTAACTATATTTGATTTTTTATGACTTTTGCACTTGTTTTAATTGATTTATGATTTTTCTTGATTAGTTGTGATTTTTTATGATAGCGTATGCTTAGTCTAAGAACTCTTGATGCGCTACGCTTATGATTTACATCTAATTCTTTATAAAATCTACTTTTGACAAAGAAAGGAGTCGACAAAAGAGCTAGAATTGTTATGAGTCATTATATGAACCAATTGAATGTGATTAATGGTGGAAACCCAAGTTCCAGTTCTCTCGATAAATTGTGACAATATTTTCTAGTATTTTATATTTTTAAAGTCTAAAATCAATCTTTACAAGTCTTTGAACGAACTTTTACTACCGCTATACAACATCAATTTAAAATCACATCAATTTTTGGTGCCGCCGTCGCGGACTTGTATTTAGAATTTTTTTAGGTTTCTTTTTATTTTTATTATTTTTTGTTCCTTTTTACGCGATTTGGTATTTTTCGATTCTTTTCAGATTTGGAGCGAAGCTACAAGGGAAGAAAAGTGTTATAAAAGGAAAGCATCGCCAAAGAAGGAAAGAAAAGAGGAATCCGAAAGGAGTGAGGAAGAAGATTTTGTATATAGTTATTTTGTTTTATTTTTAGAAACTGTAAATAGGGTGTTATTTTGTAATTTTTCTTTTCCTTTTTGGACATTTTTATTTTTGGACGTTTTGGACATTCTTGGACATTATTTTTAAACCCTAAGGAAGGGTTAAAAATTAAATATAAACTGTTTGCAGGGAAGGACGACAGTTACAATACTGTCTCGGCCCCTCGGGTTCGTACACTGACATCGGAGTCGGTGGCCTGAGTCGACTTCAACGGTTCATCGCCCGTCTGGTACGGGAGGTAGATTCTATCCACCCACGAATCCCCTGTCAGTGGGTTTTATTTTGTGTGATAACTCACACCCCTGCAATAGAATGTCGAACTGGTATTACAATAACCAATACAACGAATATCAGACTGAGTTTCAAAATGGACGTTACTACTTTGACCATAGTGTGAATAATGGTTGGGAACATCAGCCTTTTGAAGGTTATGGTCCATACCATGGTGAGCCCAATTACTATCCACATGCCAACCGGTCATACGAGCAAAATTCCTCTCTACTAGAGTCGACACGTAAATTAGCTGAGTCGACACGTAAGTTAGCAGAAATGAATAACTTAGTTATGGACGAAAGCAATGCAACGAGTGAACTTTCCTTCCTAGATTCAATCAGGAAGTCATGCGAGTCGACTCAAAATATTTTGTTAGAGGCCCAGAACATAAATGCTCTTAATTTCCAATATAGTGTTTCCAATAATACCTTTGAAAATGAAGATAGTTATTCACATAATCAAGATGACGAGGATAAAATTGGTAACACTACTTGTTTAGATGAGGTTTAACCATTTTCATGTTATTATAATGATGATTATGATGAGGATAGTGTTGATGAAGAATTTGAAATAAGTAGGCATAATGATCAGGAATTTGTTACTCCAATTGAGCTTAATAATGATAATGTTTCTAGTTCAAATCCAAATAATTTTAATAATTATTCACCTATTCAAAAGGACGAGGATTTGATAGAGATACTCCCGTTTTAGACGATGTAGTATTTCCTTTTGATTACGAAGCTAATAATGGTTTAGAGGAACGAATTTATTCTGAGAATACTGTTTTAGAGTCTAGCGATTTAGAAACATTAGTCTTAGACAAAGAAAGTGAACTCGTAGAGATGAGTGAGGATGAACCTGACTTAGAAGAATCAATTGACCATTTTCAGGAATCATATGACCTTGAAATTAGGGAAGTTGTGACTAGTCTTTTAGAGACACTGAAAACTCTAAGTTTGGGGTGATTATCATTCTCCATGTGCTTTAACTATTAGAAAGGTCCCTCACTTGGGACTTGACATATGTGCCTCAACCATTTTACAAGATTATCTTCATACACGTTTTCCTGAACCTAGTGATGTCCATAAGGAAGTTCAGTTGTTAGAAACCCATCCTCTGGTTGATGTGGTTTACCCAGGCTATGATATCCAGATTGACTTTGTTTTCCCACCAAATATTTTTCAACCGATTGTGGGAATGTGTAAGTTTCATATGTGTCAATTATTAAGTTTTGAGACTAAACCTAATTATTAGGAGATTAGGGTCGACACATTTGTTTAAGGAAGACCACCACTCTCATTGTGGTCAGCTGTGTGAGTCAAAACTGATTGACTTTAAGGATCCACAATTATTCAGGTTATTATTATGTGCTTCTAAGTTTTTACTTGAGTTTTTCCAGACTCTAATACCTGAACCGGACCTTAGCTTTGAGGAATTCCAGCGCATGAAAATATTTTATCTAGACCCTTTCATAGAGCCTGAACCTGAACCACAGCTAGATGTAGTTGTCTTAAACAGGAAACTAGACAAGGGTGCGCTTTATTTGTTAATTTTCTTGGCATGTTGCAGATTCTTTTACTTGTGATAGCTCTATTGGTTTGATGACCCACAAATATTTCGACTTACTTTATGATACGAGGTGATTAATCCTTTCTTATGTCTGGCTGAAGACGTTAAACTTAGCACTTCTTGGGAGGTAACCCAATCTCATGCAACACGGTAATATCTTTCCTTAACTCTTTTGCTTCAATGGTAACAGTTTCTCCTTGTTCATGCTTTTAATTTTATCTTTAGAACATTGAGGACAATGTTAGATTTAAGTTTGGGGGGGGGAGAAACTTTTTAGTTGCAATAAATAAACTCCAGAGCCTAGAAATTTATGCCTATTAAGGATTGCACTAACCAATCTAAGTGGATGGAAGCATTTTGTTGTAGGAGTTGAGGAACCAATCTGATTAGATGGAAACATCTAAAGAGTCTATTCATAAAAGCACAGAGCTCAGGTGTTAGAAATAACATGGTAGTTTCGCCATATCTCGTTGAGTCCTTTTCACTTCTTTTTTATTTTTCTTTTTAAATATGTTTCTAAGTGATTTGGTGGGGCTCACGATTCAAGTTGTTACCAATGCTAGGGTGAATTAGAGTGATTGAGATAATGAAAAAAGTTAGCAAAAAAAAAAAAGATGAAAAAAAAAATGAGACCAGACCATTTGACCAAAAGGAATAAATTCAATAAAGTCGACCACTGGTACCTTGTTCCAGTTGTGTTGACCTAGAGTTAGGTTATCGACCACTGGTTCCCTTGTATATGCCAGTGTTGATATTAGTCAGACTAGTATCTCAATCCATTAGGATAGGTTCATTTTGGCGGAGGCCTTCAGACATATGGGAAACGCGTTCACTTAGTAAACATCAAAACCATCTATGTTTTTCTCTATATCCATCTTCTTGATCTATCCATGTGATTAGTTTTGACTCCGGATATTGATGTCCATAGTGCGACTATCTGAGTAGAGATCTGTCACTTATATATGAATTTTAGTATGCTTGAGTGCAAACTCGTGTACAACAATTGGAATTTCGCATCGGTACTTCCTCTTATAGTCAATAAGTATGCCAACCAAGGAGATTCTTTAGTGCCTTCCAAGGTTCTGCGTAGATAGTTAGGGTCTGGAGTAAAGGTTTTGTGGGTATATCTCTTGTAAGCCCTCCCGAGACTATAACTCGGCCACTAGGGCCACCTAGGGGTTTAAAGGCTTGTTGCATACGCTAAATGCAACCGACGATGCCTGCGACAGTGAGTTAGGTTTTATTTTCTATTTTTGATTTGCTCGAGGACTAGCAAATAATAAGTTTGGGGGTATTTGATAGACGCATTTATGTTCTATTTTGATCTCAATTTATTATTGATAGTGCTCGATTTTGTATTAATTTGGTTATTTTATGTTTTTGTAGGTTTTTGGGAGAAATAAGCTCTTTCCCGAAAAATGGCTCGAAAAGTGATATTTGCGCTCGTGTGAGAAAATTACTATTCGGACCCTCGGTTTGGATAAGGGGTAACTAATTACTAAGGGGCACCCAGATCACTATTCACCACCAACTGTTATTTTCACCCCCATTTCTGTTAGGGGGACTTCACCTTCTTTACGTGAGAATTGAAATTGGCGGGAAATGTCGCGTTCAAAAGAGCTGCTCATCTGCGTATTGCCTGTGTTGGATTTTGGTCGACAATCTCGTTGATATCTTCATGGTAATGAATTGGTATGATCCTGTTATGACAAAACAGGCGAGGTAATGGGTGTAGAGTCGGAAATCAACGGTTATAAACAACACAGAGAGAAGAGGGTTTATCGGGTATTTTGTTGGCTTTTATTTCGGGAAGTTGCGCGCAACAAAGAGGAGATATGGTCGGACTTTCTCTAGGGAATGATTTGATTAATTCAAAACAAGATTAGCTACGTGTGTTTAGTCGAAATATTCAAGTTTCCATACTCGTCTCATACAGGGAAGACATATTCGGAAATATTCTATCTTAATTATGGAATACGTGACCAACATGAAGGAAAATATTTGTTTGCAGATTTACTATATCAATGAGAGAGATATCTACAGCAACAGACGGACGGACAACAAGGTAAGAAGTTATCCCAGAGAGTTATTTTCGTGGAAAAGAAGAAAATATCCCGTGGATTGTGGGTGAAGAAAACGGAGATTAACTCGAGTGATTTGGGGAACTGTTGAGTATATAAGGAGTTGGGATAGGTCAGAGAAGGGGGTCGAGACTTTGGGGTACGCTGCAGAGCTAAAATTAAAACTGCAGGAGAGTAGCAGCAGCAGCAGGAAGAAGACGAAGCTGAAGAACATAAGGATGTAAAGGACAGTCGTTTCTTAGGGTCTTAAATTCAGAATCCTGTAACAGTCCATTAATAACAATTATCTTCAGTTTGCAACAATTTCTGTAACAGTTGACTCTGTAACAATTATATCTGTTACAGATTCTGCTGTAATACTATTTTCTTCAATAAAACACCTATTCAGCCATGAGTTATTATTTTGAGCGTGTTTTCACCATGAAGAGCTAAACCCCAACTGGGACGACGGAGGAAGCCTTATTTCACAATTGTTTGGTAACTATATTTGATTTTTTATGACTTTTGCACTTGTTTTAATTGATTTATGATTTTTCTTGATTAGTTGTGATTTTTTGATAGCGTATGCTTAGTCTAAGAACTCTTGATGCGCTACGCTTATGATTTACATCTAATTCTTTATAAAATCTACTTTTGACAAAGAAAGGAGTCGACAAAAGAGCTAGAATTGTTATGAGTCATTATATGAACCAATTGAATGTGATTAATGGTGGAAACCCAAGTTCCAGTTCTCTCGATAAATTGTGACAATATTTTCTAGTTTTATTTTTAAAGTCTAAAATCAATCTTTACAAGTCTTTGAACGAACTTTTACTACCGCTATACAACATCAATTTAAAATCACATCAATTTTTGGTGCCGCCGTCGCGGACTTGTATTTAGATTTTTTTAGGTTTCTTTTTATTTTTATTATTTTTGTTCTTTTTACGCGATTTGGTTTTTCGATTCTTTTCAGATTTGGAGCGAAGCTACAAGGGAAGAAAAGTGTTATAAAAGGAAAGCATCGCCAAAGAAGGAAAGAAAAGAGGAATCCGAAAGGAGTGAGGAAGAAGATTTTGTATATAGTTATTTTGTTTTATTTTTAGAAACTGTAAATAGGGTGTTATTTTGTAATTTTTCTTTTCCTTTTTGGACATTTTTATTTTTGGACGTTTTGGACATTCTTGGACATTATTTTTAAACCCTAAGGAAGGGTTAAAAATTAAATATAAACTGTTTGCAGGGAAGGACGACAGTTACGATACTGTCTCGGCCCCTCGGGTTCGTACACTGACATCGGAGTCGGTGGCCTGAGTCGACTTCAACGGTTCATCGCCCGTCTGGTACGGGAGGTAGATTCTATCCACCCACGAATCCCCTGTCAGTGGGTTTTATTTTGTGTGATAACTCACACCCCTGCAATAGAATGTCGAACTGGTATTACAATAACCAAACAACGAATATCAGACTGAGTTTCAAAATGGACGTTACTACTTTGACCATAGTGTGAATAATGGTTGGGAACATCAGCCTTTTGAAGGTTATGGTCCATACCATGGTGAGCCCAATTACTATCCACATGCCAACCGGTCATACGAGCAAAATTCCTCTCTACTAGAGTCGACACGTAAATTAGCTGAGTCGACACGTAAGTTAGCAGAAATGAATAACTTAGTTATGGACGAAAGCAATGCAACGAGTGAACTTTCCTTCCTAGATTCAATCAGGAAGTCATGCGAGTCGACTCAAAATATTTTGTTAGAGGCCCAGAACATAAATGCTCTTAATTTCCAATATAGTGTTTCCAATAATACCTTTGAAAATGAAGATAGTTATTCACATAATCAAGATGACGAGGATAAAATTGGTAACACTACTTGTTTAGATGAGGTTTAACCATTTTCATGTTATTATAATGATGATTATGATGAGGATAGTGTTGATGAAGAATTTGAAATAAGTAGGCATAATGATCAGGAATTTGTTACTCCAATTGAGCTTAATAATGATAATGTTTCTAGTTCAAATCCAAATAATTTTAATAATTATTCACCTATTCAAAAGGACGAGGATTTGACTAGAGATACTCCCGTTTTAGACGATGTAGTATTTCCTTTTGATTACGAAGCTAATAATGGTTTAGAGGAACGAATTTATTCTGAGAATACTGTTTTAGAGTCTAGCTATTTAGAAACATTAGACTTAGACAAAGAAAGTGAACTCGTAGAGATGAGTGAGGATGAACCTGACTTAGAAGAATCAATTGACCATTTTTAGGAATCATATGACCTTGAAATTAGGGAAGTTGTGACTAGTCTTTCTAGAGACACTGAAAACTCTAAGTTTGGGGGTGATTATCATTCTCCATGTGCTTTAACTATTAGAAAGGTCTCTCACTTGGGACTTGACATATGTGCCTCAACCATTTTACAAGATTATCTTCATACACGTTTTCCTGAACCTAGTTATGTCCATAAGGAAGTTCAGTTGTTAGAAACCCATCCTCTGGTTGATGTGGTTTACCCAGGCTATGATATCCAGATTGACTTTGTTTTCCCACCAAATATTTTCAACCAATTGTGGGAATGTGTAAGTTTCATATGTGTCAATTATTAAGTTTTGAGACAAAACCTAATTACTTTAGGAGATTAGGGTCGACACATTTGTTTAAGGAAGACCACCACTCTCATTGTGGTCAGTTGTGTGAGTCAAAACTGATTGACTTTAAGGATCCACAATTATTCAGGTTATTATTATGTGCTTCTAAGTTTTTACTTGAGTTTTTCCAGATTCTAATACCTAAACTGGACCTTAGCTTTGAGGAATTCCAGCGCATGAAAATATTTTATCTAGACCCTTTCACCTGAACCTGAACCACATCTAGATGTAGTTGTCTTAAACAGGAAACTAGACAAGGGTGCGCTTTATTTGTTAATTTTCTTTGCATGTTGCAGATTCCTTTTACTTGTGATAGCTCTATTTTGTTTTGATGACCCACAAATATTTCGACTATTACTTTATGATACGAGGTGATTAATCCTTTCTTATGTCTGGATGAACAAGTTAAACTTAGCACTTCTTGGGAGGTAAACCAATCTCATGCAACACGGTAATATCTTTCCTTAACTCTTTTGCTTCAATGGTAACAGTTTCTCCTTGTTCATGCTTTTAATTTTATCTTTAGAACATTGAGGACAATGTTAGATTTAAGTTTGGGGGTATGGGAGAAACTTTTTAGTTGCAATAAATAAACTCCAGAGCCTATAAATTTATGCCTATTAAGGATTGCACTAACCAATCTAAGTGGATGGAAGCATTTTGGTTGTAGGAGTTGAGGAACCAATCTGATTAGATGGAAACATCTAAAGAGTCTATTCATAAAAGCACATAGCTCAGGTGTTAGAAATAACATGGTAGTTTCGCCATATCTCGTTGAGTCCTTTTCACTTCTTTTTTTATTTTTCTTTTTAAATATGTTTCTAAGTGATTTGGTGGGGCTCGCGATTCAAGTTGTTACCAATGCTAGGGTGAATTAGAGTGATTGAGATATTATGAAAAAAAAAAAGTTGAAAAAGAAAAAGAAAAAAAAAGAAAAAAAATGAGATGAAAAAAAAATGAGACCAGACCATTTGACCAAAAGGAATAAATTCAATAAAGTCGACCACTGGTACCCTTGTATATTCCAGTTGTGTTGACCTAGAGTTAGGTTATCGACCACTGGTTCCCTTGTATATGCCAGTGTATTGATATTAGTCAGACTAGTATCTCAATCCATTAGGATAGGTTCATTTTGGCGGAGGCCTTCAGACAAATATGGGAAACGTCGTTCACTTAGTAAACATCAAAACCATCTATGTTTTTCTCTATATCCATCTTCTTGATCTATCCATGTGATTAGTTTTGACTCCGGATATTGATGTCCATAGTGCGACTATCTGAGTAGAGATCTGTCACTTATATATGAATTTTAGTATGCTTGAGTGCAAACTCGTGTACAACAATTGGAATTTCGCATCAGGATACTTCCTCTTATAGTCAATAAGTATGCCAACCAAGGAGATTCTTTAGTGCCTTCCAAGGTTCTGCGTAGATAGTTAGGGTCTGGAGTAAAGGTTTTGTGGGTATATCTCTTGTAAGCCCTCCCGAGACTATAACTCGGCCACTAGTGCCACCTAGGGGTTTAAAGGCTTGTTGCATACGCTAAATGCAACCGACGATGCCTGCGACAGTGAGTTAGGGTTTTATTTTCTATTTTTGATTTGCTCGAGGACTAGCAAATAATAAGTTTGGGGGTATTTGATAGACGCATTTATGTTTCTATTTTGATCTCAATTTTATATATTGATAGTGCTCGATTTTGTATTAATTTGGTTATTTTATGTTTTTGTAGGTGTTTTTGGAGAAATAAGCTCTTTCCCGAAAAATGGCTCGAAAAGTGATATTTGCGCTCGTGTGAGAAAATTACTATTCGGACCCTCGGTTTGGATAAGGGGTAACTTAATTACTAAGGGGCACCCAGATCACTATTCACCACCAACTGTTATTTTCACCCCCATTTCTGTTAGGGGGACTTCACCTTCTTTACGTGAGAATTGAAATTGGCGGGAAATGTCGCGTTCAAAAGAGCTGCTCATCTGCGTATTTCCTGTGTTGGATTTTGGTCGACAATCTCGATGATATCTTCATGGTAATGAATTGGTATGATCCTGTTATGACAAAACAGGCGAGGTAATGGGTGTAGAGTCGGAAATCAACGGTTATAAACGACACAGAGAGAAGAGGGTTTATCGGGTATTTTGTTGGCTTTTATTTCGGGAAGTTGCGCGCAACAAAGAGGAGATATGGTCGGACTTTCTCTAGGGAATGATTTGATTAATTCAAAACAAGATTAGCTACGTGTGTTTATTCGAGAATATTCAAGTTTCCATACTCGTCTCATACAGGGAAGACATATTCGGAAATATTCTATCTTAATTATGGAATATACGTGACCAACATGAAGGAAAATATTTGTTTGCAGATTTACTATATCAATGAGAGAGATATCTACAGCAACAGACGGACGGACAACAAGGTAAGAAGTTATCCCAGAGAGTTATTTTTCGTGGAAAAGAAGAAAATATCCCGTGGATTGTGGGTGAAGAAAACGGAGATTAACTCGAGTGATTTGGGGAACTGTTGAATATATAAGGAGTTGGGATAGGTCAGAGAAGGGGGTCGAGACTTTGGGGTACGCTGCAGAGCTAAAATTAAAACTGCAGGAGTAGCAGCAGCAGGAAGAAGACGAAGCTGAAGAACATAAGGATGTAAAGGACAGTCGTTTCTTAGGGTCTTAAATTCAGAATCCTGTAACAGTCCATTAATAACAATTATCTTCAGTTTGCAGCAATTTCTGTAACAGTTGACTCTGTAACAATTATATCTGTTACAGATTCTGCTGTAATACTATTTTCTTCAATAAAACACCTATTCAGCCATGAGTTATTATTTTGAGCGTGTTTTCACCATGAAGAGCTAAACCCCAATGCTGGGACGACGGAGGAAGCCTTATTTCACAATTGTTTGGTAACTATATTTGATTTTTTATGACTTTTGCACTTGTTTTAATTGATTTATGATTTTTCTTGATTAGTTGTGATTTTTTCTGATAGCGTATGCTTAGTCTAAGAACTCTTGATGCGCTATGCTTATGATTTACATCTAATTCTTTATAAAATATACTTTTGGCAAAGAAAGGAGTCGACAAAAGAGCTAGAATTGTTATGAGTCATTATATGAACCAACTGAATGTGATTAATGGTGGAAACCCAAGTTCCAGTTCTCTCGATAAATTGTCACAATATTTTCTAGTATTTTATATTTTTAAAGTGTAAAATCAATCTTTACAAGTCTTTGAACGAACTTTTACTACTGCTTTACAACATCAATTTAAAATCACATCATCACTGTAATGGATGTCGTTCAGGATACGATGGCCCTCTTTCCTGAATATGTACAGAACTAACACCTCCTCGGGATCTGGCTTCTGGAGGATCGGGATCGTGGCCAGGTACTCTTTATCTTCTGGAAGGCTTCTTCGCACTCTACGGTCCATGCAAACTTACTTCCTTTCTTGAGGATGTTAAAGAAATGTTTGCATTTGTCCGACGATCTGGCGATGAATCTCCCTAGCGTTTCCAAGGATCCCTTGAGTTTTTGGACTTCTTTCAGGTTCTTTGGGGATGGAATTTCCACAATGGCATGGATTTTAGCAGGATCGACTTCGATGCCCCTCTTCGTCACTAGATATCCAAGGAACTTTCCCGGCGTGACACCGAACGTACATTTTTCTGGATTCACTTTCATGTTGTGCTTCCTCATAGCGTCGAAGATGTCTTTCAAGTTTTGATGGTGGTCTTTGCGCAGCTTACTCCTGACAAGCATATCATCGACATAAACTTCTAGAGTGTTCCCAATCCATGGTTTGAAGATAGCATCAACCATTATGTGGTACGTTTCCCCTGCGTTTCTCAGTCCGAAGGGCATCCATGTATAACAATATAGGCCATGCGGGGTGTAGAATGATGTATGTTGTTGATTTTCTTCTACCAGAGCTACCTGGTTATAACCAGAGTGTCCATCCATAAATGACAGTCCTTCGTAACCTTCGACGGATTTTACCAATTGGTCGATGCTCGGGAGTGGATAACTGTTCTTTGGGCACGCTTTGTTGAGGTTGGTGAAGTCGATGCATATCCTTACTCCTCCGTTCTTCTTTGGTACGATGACCATGTTCAAAATCCAGGTCGGGTACTTCACTTCCTTAATGAAACCTGCCTCCAGTAGCTTACGAAGCTCTTTCTCGATCGCCTGGTGGTACCCTGGTGCCACTTTTCGTACCTTATGCCTGAATGGGGTCGTACCTAGCTTTATGCGAAGCTCGTGTTGGATTATCTTTGGATCGATTCCTGGCATGTCTCCTAGTTTCCATGCAAAGATGTCTGCATACTTCGTTAGCAGCTCAGTGAAGGCCATTTCTCGGTCCTTGTCCATCAAAGTACTTATCCTGACCATCTTCGGGTTTTCTTGGGTCCCTATATTGATCTCCTTCGTGGGTTCTACAGGTGTGAATGTAGGATTTGGTTCCCCCAAGAGAGGGACGTTTTTTAATTGCTATTTGGTATGCTCTTCATCCCTCTTAGCTGCGTAGGTACCTGCCTCGGTATTTAGAACGATGCTTTCCTTTGTCAAACTTTTTCTCGAGATTCTTCGAGATAAAGGTCAATCGCTTTTTCCTTAGCAGCCGCTTTGTTTTTTCTTCTTCGGGACTTCCGCTGCTCATCTTGTTCATTGTTGAGTTGGTTCTGCAAAGCTTGGCATTCTCGAGCGATGACCTGATCTCCTTTAATTTCCATTACCCCTTCGGGTGTCGGGAACCTAAGGTATTGGTGATACATTTCTGCTACTCCTTTGAGTTTGTGAACCCACCTTCGTCCGATGATGGCATTGTAGGGAGAAGTAGCATCTACCACGCTGAACCGAGTCTCAACCTTCATTGGTCCTGCCTTTACTTCTAACATTATGTCCCCTAGAGGCTTCGTAGGTGCACCGTTTAATTCATAGATGGTATAATAAGAGGACATTAGTTGTTCATCATTCAATTCCATTCGTTTGAATGTATCGCAAAAGAAAAGGTTGACGGAGCTTCCACCATCGGTCAGGATCTTCTTGACGTTACATCCCGCTATCGGCAAAGTGAGAACTAGTGGATCGTTTTGGTCCGCCATGTCATCTTCGATAGAGCGTCGAATGTTATTGGTGCGTTCATCCATTCTTCGTGCTCATCAACTTCGACCCCATCAATCTTGTACAGTTCGCAGTAGTCCTCGAATTGCTTTCTTAATATCTTTCCTATCTGGGCAGTTAAAGAGGGTCTGTTGGATTCGGAGCAGGAAACGGTATTGAGTGTTCGATTTCCTTCAGGTAATTGGAATTGCTTGCTTCGTTTGGCCCTGTCATCGGCTTCTTCCTTTTGAACGTACTGCTTGAGGTTACCGGCGTCAATCAGTTTCTGTATCATTATCTTGAGGTTCTTGCACTTTTCGGTCTGGTGCCCGTTGAAGCAGTGGTACTCACAGTAGTCTCTAGACTTCTCGGACCGTGGTGGTTGCTTTCCTTTGGACCAAGGCCATTCTGAGTTCTCTCGATCCTTAATCTCCCTTAGGATGCGATTGTAGTTGGTGTTAAGCTTCGTGAAGACTTGGTTTTCGAATTTTCGATCATCACGTCGTCGATCGTCCCTTCGTCCTCTTCTATCTTCGTTGGGACGTTCCGCTGAATTACCCCTTTTTGATCCGCTGGCTTGTTCCGCTGAGTTGGTCTGATGAGATCTTTGTGTTTGGGCCCTCTGATTTTCTCGCTGAATTTCTTCCAACCGGGCATGTTTCTCGATGATGACTCGAAGATCTCCTTCAGTTGTGGGTACAATTCCATGGATCTCGACAAACAGCGGGCTCATCCTATCTAATCCCCATTTGTAACAGTTGATGATGACCATCGGATCCACCTTACCTATTGCTTGGAAGATTCTATGCCATTTATCTGTATACGTTGATTTGTCCATTCCTGTGTTGACGGCCTTGTTGTACATGTAAGTTCTCAGGAATTTCTCGGTGAGCTGGCTGTAAGAGTCGATGGAGTTTGGTGGTAGGTTATCGAACCAGGATAGTGCTGACCCTTCCATACTTGAAGGGAAGTATCTTGCAGAGGACCATGTCGTCTTGATCCCATCGAGCCAACATACGATTATAGTACCGAAGGTGGGCCGCAGGATCGCTGGATCCATCGTAACATTAAAACGCTGGTATGGGACACTTTTGTGGGATAAGAGCTTTGTCTAGGTGTGGAGTTAGTGGTGTGGTGCTGGCTTCTATCATTACTTCTTCTAGTCTTCCTCCTCCTTGTCTCGCTTTCAGTTGCTTGATTTCATCCATCATCTCAGCACGAAGGTCCTCCATTGCCCGTTGGTGATCCTCTCTTCCTGTGGATCGTCTAGCTCTTCGGTTTTCGCTGTCAAAGTAATCTGAATCTTCGGGGATAAAATCTGGATCGGACAATCTACTCCCTCTGGCAGGGATTATATCCAATGGTTCTGGATTGTTGACATGAGTTGCGATTATTTTTCGGTCACGGTTGGGCTCCTGTGCCTTTGAAATCCCTTCGTCATGTTGGCGCGCCGCTCCTATGCTTTGGGCGATCCTATCCTTGATCTCCTGGTTTTCTCGAGCCAGCAACGGCACTGCATCCGCGTATACCCTCTGGTTCTTCTTTAACTCTTCGAGCTCGGCCATCAGTTGGGGGGTATGGTTCGATCCTTGATTTGGGGTTCCGGTCCGCACCTTCCCTCCAATGGCCATTATGTGACCTTCGTCCACTGTATGGATTAGAGGGGGGAGCGGGTCGGTCGCAAATATTGGCAGATCCACGCGTGGGGGCGCTGGCTGGTTTACTATCAGCAAAGGTTGAGTGACTGGCAGAGCTTGGTTTTCTTCGTTTGTTGGCGGCATTCCGAATGTCGGTTGGTGCATCGATGATTCTGCAAACCCTTCCCGTTGTTCATGAATTCAGGTAGCTGCCATCGTATTTGCTGCATCGGTTTTGGCTGCTGCAGCTTTGAGGGCCGCCGCTGCTACGACGTTAGCACCCAAAACTGAGGTAATCTCCGTGGCATCTTTCTTCTAGTTGGTTACCTTCGATTTCTCGCCTTTTTGCTTGTTGCGAGTCACAACTGGGGTAGTCCTTCGTGTTTTTTTTGACGAGGCTTTGTTTTTTCCCACCTCCTTCGTTTTCTCCATCTTTAACTTTCTGCAAAAATAAGACGTAGTCGAAGAAACAGAATCCACGTTGATTTTGTTAGCAAATTTTGTTCAAATAAAGGGCGTAGGCCAGTGTGCATTAAAAAGTTTTCAGTGTTTTCAAGGGAAAATGTAGATTCGACCATTGTAAACATAGTCATGCTGATAGGTTTAAAAATATTCTGTGAAAAATAACAAGTCCACGGGTTTTATATATGAGCGCATAGTCTCCGCGTATTTTTTGTTAGAAAATACATGAGGACGATGAAAACTTAAATGAAAGGTTTTGTCATGGAAATCATATTTCCTGCGAGGAAAAATATGGATCCGAAAAGGAAAACACATATCTAGAGTGCCTTTTGCAAAAGTATACGCCGATCTAATAGGAGACATAGATCCAGAAGGTTTTTCAAAGAAAACGAGGATGAGCTATTTGAAACTTAAATGTGAGCTGCCCAAAACACTATTATAGGGGGAATAGCGCTGAGAGCCAAAAAGTAAATCACATGGAAAGATAATTATTTTATCGGGACTAGAGTCCCTGTTTCTAGCGCCAGATTGTGAGCGCAGAAATAACGATGGTATCTAAGTGTTCACAAACAAGGTTCGTAATCATAATGTAACAGATGAAATAAAGGTAACATGATTGAAGTTGCTTAAAACAGTAAAAAGATGGAAGCTCTGAGCCTTAGAGCTCGTCCTTTCTCATTATCATAGGGATTCCTATGATCATTCAAAGGATGCATGAAGCAAAAAGTACGAAGACTGTAACTGCAAAATGTAAAAGAGGCACAGATTTACGTGGTTCAGCACTAAGGCCTACGTCCACGGGGGTTGGTGTTTCACTATGTATTTGAAGATTACAAAGGTAAGTATGATGACTTTGAGTGCGGAACGAAGCTATGGAAGACAAAGAACTCATACTTACTTCTTACAATTTCTCTCTCCTAAGCTTTCTCTAACTTTCTCTAACACGAAATGGTCCACCCCTCTCTCTTAGTAGAGAGGGGTATTTATAGGCTTCCTTGGTGGGGCCCTCTTCTATTGACAGCTGTGTCCTTATCGTCTTGGTTTATGTGTCAATCTCGATGGTATCTTCGTTCTCTTCCGAAGACTCCAACGGTACTATAGGGTAACGATGGGTCACCTTTTTCTTCTCCACAGGGCATCTGACACGTGCCCCATGTTCACAGTGTTTAATGCGGGTGGTTGGGTAGTCTGCATGTGCCAGAAAGGTGTCTGCTCCCCCCATCACATCCTTGTCAGTGAGACTCATCCTCGCCGTTGATCTTGGATCTTCCTCGGGATGGAATAAAGTAGGTCTTTGGGTGCTCTTCAGTACTTCGCGGTGCTTCGTTCCTTTGGTACTCCTTAACTCTCCGTCGTAGGACTAACTCGATGATGGGTTGATGGGATGATGCGAGTCTCTGGCGTGTTGGGTTGTGGCATCATATCTTGATGTCCATGTGCTGCCAGCCCTCCACGTGCGATTATCTTTACACGTGACAGATGTTGATTTATGTGTATACAAATATAATAATTATTACTAATTCAATTCAGGATGTATTAGGCATTAAAAAAATAATAGGATAAGGGATTATTGCATTCACTATTTCATGACCCAGCGAAGTCCCCAAAAACCAACCTGTGTGCAACCCCGATAATAGGATTCTAAGTTTATACTAATATCCTTCTTGTGATTTGTTTTAATCATAAATAAATGAATATAATTTGTTAATAAAAACTAAAGTTTACCGTCCTATTCGGATCCCAATCCTAATCTAATATCCGACAATCAATTTCATGGGGAAAACTAAACCTAATGATCAACGGTGAACTTGTTGAGATTCCCTTTCCAAAAAAAAAAAAAAATTTGTTAATCGAAGTCCCTAAAGGCTTTGCTTTATAGAAACCGTGGCGCCAATGAATTTCAAGTGAGAAGTTGATCCTTGTGAATGTCGTACCACAGTAGATGCCGAGTACTTCAACACGAGAATATTAAAAAGTAGAAATATTTTTCCTCTTTCTCCCCACTCTCACTCCTTTTTCTTCTTCTTCAACAAAACAATCAGCAATGACTCTTCTATGTTCCGATATGGTTCATTTAGGACCAGACCTGAACAGATTTCTTTTCTATTTCCTATTTTTTAGGATAGTTAGTAGTTTTAGCTTAATTTTTATTATGTTTTCTACTTATCTACACCATTATGGTGGGTTTATCTATTCTTTTGAAGCTTATATTCGCTTTAATAGAGGTTTTTGGTTATTGGGTTGGGTTCTAAGATCGACAGTGATGCTCTCCAACGACGAAATCTTCATCTCCATCAGTGATTTGTTTGACGACAGAAGCTTCATCACTAGTTACAAAAGATTTGAGCAAATCACTCCTATTTTGGGAACATATCTTTCTAAAGAAGAAAAACAAACTAAATGTTTGGGATTTACTTCCGAGAAAAACCATTCTTTCTCCAATTTAATCGGATCTTATTCATACTTGTATTTGTCTTATTCCGGTAATCCTTCTCTTTCTCTTGTCGGATTTCTCGGTATTGTACTTTTATGGTATGTTCTTGTTACTTTGTATTCTATTATTTTCGATCTTAAACTCATTGCATCCTCGGATTTTCAATAATGAAAAGGTTTCATGTTTATAAAAAAAAAAAAAAAAAAAAAAAAAAAATGAACGAGAATGGAATGGCTACCATCGACTGCATCGTTTTCAATCCTTGAGCAGGTTGGCAGGATAAATAATTTAATTTTTCATGTTAGTGCTGAAATATATCCACCATTCAGATATAAACTAGTTGGCGAGGCAGAGAGCAGGATTCCTTTTCTTTTCCACAATAAGTTAGTTAAATTTGATGCATTTGTATTTTTCACTTACACAACCAAATAATGTGGAATTGGATAAATATTATAAAAAACTAGTTGGAAAGCGAAGTCCCAACATCGTACTACCACATTAGTTGAACAAGTTGTCGTGATAGTCTACCAGCGAGTCTAGCTGCTCCATGCTCTCGGCTTCGGTAACTCTATCCCCTTCCCCTTCATTTGTAGAATATACAGCCGAGTTCCCAGGTCAAGATTGAAGCATAGTTTGTGCTCTTCGATGAAGAACCAGCCAAAAAAACCGAAACGTATAGGGGCTGAATTCTCCTTAGTTAAGTTTGTTTCGAAAAAAAAAGAAAAAAAGCTAGTTAAATTCTTTCTAAACGCTCCTTGGTACAAATTTGAATTTTACGTTTCTTGCTTTTAATTTAGTACATTAACCTTCGTAGTTCCTCAAAGCTTACGAAATTGAACTTTATGCCAATGGACTGTACATATAACAAAATGCTAACTTGAATCCACAAAAGCGTAACATTTCAATTAAGATAAAAGAAAAGGAAAAAACCATTTAGATTTTGTAAAAGAATATTAAAAATCTGTATGTTAACTACTTAAATTGAAGGTAAGGTTGTTTCTAACGAGGCTTCTGGGAGAAGATTTTCAAACATGAAAGTGTATTTGTAAGGAAAAATTATTGCAAAAACCAAATCTATATATGCCAATACTTTAGTTTTCCCAAAACATTTTCTTACTTACTTTCTTTCTTTCTTTTCATTTAGTTTTTGGGAGGATTTATTAAAGGATGGATATGTTTAATTGCCGGTGTTGACATGGGACTAATTCCCTTTTCTTCTTTTTATGAAAAGGAAATATGAGACTAATTCAATGCAATACAGATCGACTGGGAGAGACAAATGTAAAGAAGGTGAAAGAAGAAAGAAGCGAGAAATATATTGCCCTCATTCTCTCTCCTCTTTCACACTCCTTCTTCTTCTCCAACAAAATTATCAAAAACAACTCTCTTCTGCTCATATTTAGTCCATTTTTGGACTGCATCTAAGCAGATTTTTTCATTATTCCTTACTTTCTAGATTAGTTAGTAGATTAGTATAGTTTTTATTATGTTTACTACTTATTTACACCATTTTGGTGGTTTTATCTACTCTTTTGAGGTTTATCTTCGTTTTAATGACAATTTTGGGTTATTGGGTTGGATTCTAAGATCAAGATCAATAGTGATGCTCTCCAACGACGAAATCTCCATCTTTGTTGTCTCCGGCGACGAATTCTTCATCAGAATCTACATCATCAACTTATTCGGCGACAAAATCTTCATCGATGGTCTTTTTGACGATGAAAGCTTCACCACTATTTACAAGAGATTTGAGCAAATCGCTCATATTTCGGGAGCATTTCTTTTTAAAGAAGAAAAGCAAATTAAATGGTTAAAATTTAATTCCGAGAAAAACCATCTTTCTTCCAATTTAATCGGATCTTATTCATATTTGTATTTGTTTTATTCCGATAATTCTAAGAAAAAAAAAAACAAGAAAAGAAGAAAGAAGAAGGGCGAAAAACTAGAGCAGAAGCTAGATATCTTTTTCATGGTCATGCATGAGTGGGCATCAATTGTCGATTGATACTTCAAGAAAAAAGGAAAGAAACATGACCACCATTACTAACAGATCCTGGTATATGAACTAACATGAAAAGAATTCGAAAAATATTCACGTTATTTTAAAATTGTGGAAGTAGGCAAGCCAAAAGATACGTGCTATTTGGATAAAAGGGAGTAGCCTGAAAACGACATTAACATTAGCTGTTTAGTATGGAATATATCTAAGTTTTTAGGATTTGAATAATTCTTGCATATATTTTTTCTTTTCACAATTTATGCAATTGAAATGCAAAATTCTTTTGAACTGATTGAAAATATACTTCCACCCTAGGTTACTTATTATATAAGATGTGAGGCATATGCTTTCTTCTTTATGTGAAAACGATGAGTACAACTGTGCAGACTAGTTGCTTACACAGGTAAAATGAAAAAAGGATGAGGTGATAACAGCTTGATAGACATAGAAAAGAGCATGGCTGCTACTGGGGACCGGAATTAGCAGGGGATACCGTTTGAGTGATCCGACGCCCATGATCGAATATAATTCTTTTGTTCATATGAAACAATACTCCCTATTAATTTCAGTCCCCCCGTTAGCAGTCATGAAAAGGGAGAAAGATTTATGAATATTATGTAGAATTGGAGGATGAGGAATTGATTCCTTTGTGTTTTTTTTAATACCTACTAGTAGCCTAGTAGGAATATTACTAGAGTTGCTTCCACGCCATCTTTAGAAGGTATTTATTGTCACCGACGACTATATCGACTCATACATGATCAGACATTTAGAGGTGGATTTGTATACAGACTAGGTCCACATGATACGGCCAGATTAATTCTTTGAATTAAATTAAACTCCAGTTAACCGCATTATATTACTTACTGCACAGGCTTACAGCGATTAAACGCGTTGATTATATTAAACTTAAAGTAGGGTTCCCATTAATAAAGATGATTAAGATATTGCACGTTTAAACATACGCGGGGTTTCTCCTTCTCATAATTTATTAGTGGGGAACTTTTTTTCTAGCCCAATTCTATTTTTTTCTATATAAGGAACCCACCAATAAATTTGTATATATGAAAAACCCAAAATTAGTTATAACAAGACTTGTTTACATAAATATCTTTAACTTTTTCAAAACAACACCCCCTTCTCAAAAACTTAAAAAAAAAATCCATCATCTTCTTCCTCCTTTGCTTAGATCTAGTCCTTTTGGGGCTAGATCTGAGGAAAGATTGTTTGTTTTTAGGATTTATTTTGTTGTTTTTAATAAATTTCTTCGCTATTAGGACGAATGTTTTCTTTGCTATTAGGGCGATTATTTTTCTTCGCTATTAGGGCGATTTTATCTACATTTTATAGTGTTTCTTTCTACAGATTTGTTCCTGATTTGGGTTTTGGATACAAGTACATCGGCGATTTGGGGAGGTAAGATCAAGTTCTTCTTCAACACATGCATAAACTTGTGGGAAAATCATTCCACTCTCATAGGAGTATCTCTTTTCAAGAAGAAAATCAATCAAAATGGTGGAATTATGATTTTGTATATCATTCCTTTATCAATCTTTACATACAAGGTTTGGGTGCTACCATTGTGGATCGCTCTTTCTCTTCGCGATTTATTTGCGTTTTGCACCTTTCATTATATTTGTTTCTTGATTATGATGTACTTGCTTTTTCTTAAACTATCATGTAAACGTTTCTTAATGGAACGAAATCTAATGATTTGATTACCAAAAAAATAATAAAATAAAATAATTATAGTTAATAAACGAAAAAAAACGGGAAATTATATACCTCCCTTAAATAAGCTAGATATGGTGAAAATTTCTACAAATCATAATTCCTAAAAAAAACACCAAAAAATATGCCAGATTTGATGACTTTTTTTTGAAATTTTCCCCTTAATTAGTTGGTGAAAATTCCTAAAGATCTTCCTACAAGATAATTACTAGAAATCCTCCTAAAATAACTATTTGACTCAATTCTTTAGGCAGCACTTGTGTGACGTCTTTTTCATTTATCTAATAAATTTGTTCACTTTTTTCTTTATGCATATTGTAATTTTTCACCAAAAATTTAGGTGATAATTTTCTACATCCCATGATAATTTGATTTTCCACCTAAGAAAAGAGGTGATAATTGGATTTTCCACATGAAAACTTGACCTTTCACCTTGCAATGAAAATTTAAATTTCTAAGAATGAAGAATCTTTTGCCGAAACAAAAAAAAAGAATGAAGAAATAAGTTTTTCATCTTAAATACGGTGAAAAATGAAAATTTCCCCAATACTGGTTTGAACATAGATGAAAAATGAGCTTTTCATAATTTAAAAACCTGGCTAAATTGTGGCCTATGCCAATTAATTTGGGCCTATAGATTACTTCATCTACCTATACACAATGATAAGGGGTGTCTAATATTTATGCAAACTACCAAAATTACCCTCAAAAAGTATTAATATTACTAAATTACCCCCGTTAATCCTTAATAAACCTAACTAACAAAAATCAGTTTTCATTTCTAACCTAAAAACCAATTCTTCATCTCCTCTACTCCCTCTTTTTTTATTTTTCTGAAACCAAAATCGTCGATGATCGAAGATTCAAAAACCATTAATCGTTTTCTTTTTTCTATAAAATGCCGAAACCAAGAACTAAGTATGCTACTAAAAGGAATCATTCTAGTGACGATAATCCCGGACTTGTTGAAGCGATTCGAAATAGAATGAAGGAAGTGCAAGAACAATCTGAAGCCTCTCGTATCCCACAAGAGGAAGAAATGGGTCGAATCAGGTACTTTTCTATCAACCCAATCCTCTAAACTAGGTTTTGGTAACATGCTTTAGGTTAGAAATCCAGAATTTTGAAATCAAATTTTTTTAGTGTTCACAGAATCGGGTTACGTTAATGTCGAAGTAACCCGATGCTTGTTAGAAATGGGTTATGTTCTTAAACTTATAAACCGATTGTTCTGCATGTGAAATGGAATCGGGGAACGTTAATGTATAAATAGCCCGATTGTTGTAGCCAATATTCCTGGATCTTTATTTTGGTGGAATCGGATTACATATGTCTTCACAAAACCTGATTATGTAGTTTAGGATCGGACTTTATATGTATATCGAGTAAACCGATTTCTGGAATCGGTTTACATTAGCACTTAATAAAATCCGATTGTTTGATTTATTATGTTAGTAATCGGACTTTATATATGTATTGTGTAAACCGATTGTGTACCTTGATTTAGAAAAAATGCATTCGATTCCGTTGTTGTTTGTCGCTTAACTCCGTATTCTACAGGCCAAACAAGGACAACCAACAAAAGCAAGCCGAAAAGAAATATAAAATAAAACATGACCTTCCTTCTCGTAAGCCTTTGGGACCTCGTCGAATAGACGGTCAAAATTTGAATGCTTCCCATCGAAGGGCCAAGGGGAGTAAAGCCAAAGGGATCAGCATCAATGACCCACCACCTCCAGCGGAGCAACCAACACATGGAGAATCTGAACAAGAAGGTGGTGAGAAGGAGATGAATGTAGAAGAAGAAAGTCGTGGCAAGAAAGGTGTTGAAGAAGAAAGTAATGAGAGTGAAAGTGATGAAGATAGTCGTGGCAAGAAAGGTGTTGAAGAAGAAAGTCGTGGCAAGAAAGGTGTTGAAAAAGAAAGTGATGAGAGTGAAAGTGATGAAGAAGAAGGTGAGGATGAAAATCATGAAGAAGAAAGTGAGAAGGAAGTTGATGAAGAGATAAGAGAAGTCGTTCAAGAACAAGTGCAAGAACAAGAAGTTCAACAACAAGACCAAGGAGGAGACGCTCAAGAAAAAGATAGGAAGAAATAAGGACCAAAGAAGAAGAAAGGTGACCACATGCCCGACCCGCTAAATATGTTTGCTCGCGACCCTGATGATCCACCTTTAGGGATACCCGGTGATCGAGGAAAGGTATTATGGGGTTACAAAGGCATTTGGTCTTCCGTCGTTTACAATACCATAGTAAGTACCTAAACCTTATGCTATATGATGTAAACATTATTATCCGTGTAGTGTTTTGATTGTTGTCCATCGTGGTTGTTTTGTTTTATAGGATCACAAGGATGTCGTTCGTCTTATGAAGCCATGAACGTCAGTGAGTATGATGAGGCAATGGCCACTTATAGCACCAGAATCCACCCTTGGAGAAGTTCCGGAAGTAGTCGATCTAGTCAATTCTACGGGGTTGGTACCTGCGGTCGATAATTTGGACCACCTTGGTTACGACAGACCTCTTTGTTCCGCCTTTGACGAGAGATACTACGGGGAAACAGATACTTTACATCTTCCGTTCGGAGAAATGACGATAAATCCAAATGATGCGAAGTTCATTACCGGGCTAAGCATAGAAGGTAAATCCGTGAAGCAAAAAGGGTACGCGCAAGAGCTTGAGTGGGACAAGATTTATGCGTGGACCAAGGAAGTGTTCCAATGGGATAAGGAAAAGACTAAGAAGGAGATGCTAGTAGGCAAGTCAAAGCAGAGGATATTCCATCTCTCGAAGCTGAGGGACAACTTCATGGGAACAAAGAAGCTTCGTACTGAGGGAAAAGAGTTGACGCCGCAACGTATCATCGCCACGGCCAATGCGTATATCCTCTATGTCATGGGAGATGTTATCTTCCCCGACGTTTCCGGTGCCCGTGGGAGCGCCAACTTTATCCAGCTGTTGCAACAATTTGACAAGATGAACGAGTACTCTTGAGGCACTGCCATCCTTGCACACTCGTTGAAGGAGTTGAGAAAGGATTCTAGGGCTCAAAGGAACCAACTCGGAGGGAATACGGCTTTTCTGCAAGCGTGGATATATTTGCACTTCCCAATATTTGCTAAAAGGGATTTTGAGAACAAGGAATGGGACGAAGAGCATTATGGAGACAAGTACAACTACAGAAGTAATCCGAAGAAACAAAAAATGGATTTTCTGAATTTGAGACGCCAGTTAGACAACTTGACGACGAAGGATGTTGTCTTTGATCCTTATAAGCAGGATTTGGCTAAAGGAAAAGGAAAGAAGGTTGGATGCAGAGAGAAAAGTGAATATTGTGGGCCTTTGTTTCACTCAAGAGGATATGTAATGTACAACCCTACGAGAGTCGCAAGACAATGCGGTTACGTATAAAAAATC
This sequence comes from Papaver somniferum, assembly GCF_003573695.1. Classification (NCBI taxonomy): domain Eukaryota; kingdom Viridiplantae; phylum Streptophyta; class Magnoliopsida; order Ranunculales; family Papaveraceae; genus Papaver; species Papaver somniferum. The sequence goes on along the minus strand of NC_039368.1, from coordinate 94,633,823 downwards.
CCAAAGGCGCACAAGATGTTCAACATCAATGAGACAAAAACCAAATCATATGATAATGATATTGTCATTATTCACAAGTCTTTACCATCATGTGATTATTGGGACGACAGAGTGTTTCACAGATATCCTTTGGATGGTCCATCTCGAGCAGATGACGAGGCAATTCCGGGTTACATACCGTGGTACCTCAAAGTTTCGCATATTCGAGTGATACGAGTAGATGAGAGGCCCAAGATAGAGGACAAAGATACAGCTCTCGATTACTTGGTGCGTATTGTTACTCAATTACGATTTTGTTAATGGTTTTAGCGTTATATATTGAATGTGTGTTATTTGAAATTGAAACAGAAAAGACGAGTCGGACACTTGATAACCCACGCAAAGCTAGAAATCAGGGAAGGGAAAAATGTGAAGGCCAATGAAAAGCTAATTGATGAATTAAACGGTCTTGAATATGTAGAAGCTGGTTCAAAGTTTGGGGAGAAGGAAGAGGATGATGATGATGAGGAGGAGGAGGATGAGCCAAAGAAGAAGAGAAAGAGAGCCCCTACCGAAAAGATGTCTGAAGGTGCATCGAGCAGCGCCCAACCTAGTAAACGAGGACGCGGTGGACGTGGTCATGGCGGTGGACGTGGTCGTGGTGGGGATGTTCATGATTGAATGGTTATACTCATGTTTATGTCTTTAATTATGGAGTCAAAAATTATGCCTTGTCTTAAACTTATTGTCGAATTATGTTTGGTGATACTCCTAGTTTATTAATGACTTAATCTGGTTTACAGTTTATGAATGACTTAGTGTGTGTGGAAAAAATGGAGGATTCCGGCATTCTTTCTGTCAGAATCGGTTTACATATAACTATGTGTAAACCGATTCTGACAGTTTCCCAAATGTTCAGTTTTAGAATCGGTTTTCATCTACCAATATGTAGCCCGATTGCTAAGAAGAAAAGTTCTGTAACTTTTAGAATCAATTTACATGTATAAATATGTAATCCGATTTTTATGAAGAAAAGTTATGTAACTTTTAGAATCGGTTTACATGTATAAATATGTAGTCCGATTTTTATGAAGAAAAGTTATGTAACTTTGACAATCGATTTCCATGTGCATTAAAAAAGCACGACTGTTGGGAGGCACAATTTATATGATTTTGTAAGGACACAATCGGTCTATGTTGACCTACCTAAAATCCGATAGTTTGATTTGAATTTGAAAAAAATAGCCGTTGAGTCCTTATCTATACAAGGACAACCTCTTTCAGCCACTCCCATATCACACACTTAGCCTAGAAAACGGAATAGGAACCGTTTGAAGATTTGTGTCTCGTTAAATCCTTTGTTAATACGTTCCGTGAACGTCTGAATGAAATCTATTCAATGTATTGGAAGAGAGGTAAAGAGTTCTTTTACGGGCGTACCGCGAATCCCAACAACCGCAAATAGAGAGACTTGGCATTTCGGTTCCAATGCATTAAAGAGGCAATGCGAGAGTACGTAATAGTTAGAAATATGGTGTACCACTATCATCCACGAGCTCCTCTTAGGGAAAAAGTGAGTAATACGATCATTTTTATACCTATGTCAACTACACTAGTTCACATACTAACATATAAGAATTCATTGAATTCCAGCTGGAACGTTTCAACGGGATATGGAGAATTCATAATGGGGAAAGAAAGTTCATTCACAACAAAGAATTTACGACGTTGTACCGACGTGCTCAGAGGTTCGTTGACGAGCATTTGATGTGTCAAATTCTAGAATTCCCATATTGAATCCTCTATGTATTGCGTTAATTTCCTAAACTATGTAATGAATATTTTGTTTCTGAAAGTAAGGCATAATCGGATTATATAGATATATATAAAAACCGATTTTGGAAATCGGTTTATTTGGTTATTGTTCAAACTCCGATTCTGGGTTTACTTCGTCACTTCAAAATACTCAACCCAGAATCGGTTTACAAATTAACTAACATAAACCGATTCTAGAACGAGTCTTTCGAAAGAAAATTAAAATTTTTGACAACTGTTGATTATGCATTAATGAAAGTTAATTTCAGGATTAGCTTGATTAAATATTATTTAATAATCCGAATTAGCACTAATTTAACAAGGATATATTAGGTATTAATATAAATAGTGGATAAGGGGTTTCTATGAAATATTTCTTAATGACCCTGTTTTGTGATCTAGCTATAGTCCCCAATTTAACGAGGTTTAAAAAAAGTAAAACAAATCTTTATCACCATAACACTAAGGATGAAAACATAAATTTTCACCTAAAATATGTTGTAATACACAAAACCATCACTATTTCTGGAATGTTGCGTGAGATGTTGGGGTATATGTACATGGTGAGTAATCATTTTTTTACGCCACAAACATTAGCTTCAAAATGTTGCCAATAGCAATACATTTGATTTCAGAGAACTATATCGTTTAAACTTCTTCTTCCCAAACTAAAGCCATCGTTTAATGCATCCAAGTCTTGCAATCTTGCTGGTGAATGAACCTTTTCATTAGGCTTTGATAGGACTGCACATGGGCGGGTTTGGGATATTAGCTAAAATCAACCTCGCACCCATAAATTGCGAGTTTTTATTTTGATAACCAATCCTGCACTCACAAACAGCGGACGAGTTTTGTTATCCGCCAACTACGGGTTGGGCGGGTTTGGGTTTAAACCCGCTTTATATTCAATAATCATTCACACACGTCAGTTTTAAAATTTTAAAGGTTTGCCGAATCAAAAACGGAACTGGCCAATCTCCTAAAGACGAGTCTCTAGCAACTGTCCCATTTCTTGTGTTGGGAAACAAGATTGACAGGCACGATGCAGTCTCGGAGGGGGATCCGAAGTATTATTTAGGTCTCCTGCGTACCACAAGCAAAGGAAAAATTGATTTTGATGCCTCAGTTGTAAGACCTATCGAGGTCTTCATGTGCAGTATTGTCCGCAAAATGGATTATGGCGATGGCTTTAGATGGGTATCCCAATACCTATAAGTATAGGAATTTAGTTTGTGATATAGCTTGATAGTATATTTTCTTCTTTTTTTATTTTTGATTATTATTGTTTTAGCGGGTTTTTCGGTTGAGTTTGGGCGGGTATTAGCTAAAACCAACCTCGCATCCATAGATAACGGGTTTTTATTTTCATAACCAATCCCGCATCCACAACGAACGGGTTCGGATTAAAAACCCACGAGTTTAACGGGTACGGACGGATTTGGATATGATGGACGGGTCTTGTGCAGCCCTAGACTTTGATATCTTCTGCCAACCCATGCATTTATTAGATTCACCAAAGCTTTCCATAGATTCCCCAAACAATCACCAACAGTACTTAGTTTCTCCTGCCGGCATACAAATAGAATAAGTGAATCCCTGATTTCCCAAATGATCAACCAAATAACAAGATCTAAATGAGATACATAATTCGTTTATAATGATAAGGATTAAACTGAGTGGCAAAAACCAAAAAGAGAATTCGAAAAAGGATGAGAGTAAGATTATCACCTTATACTAACTTGGTCGACGGTGGATCAGATTTGCAGTCGATATTTTGAGTTCTGATGAAAGAAAGATTTTAAGCAACCTAAAAGGAAATTACCGAGAAGGAAGAAGAGAATATATTTTCTTTCCTAACAGAATAGATTTTTTACCGTAAATACTGTTGACTGTTTGGGGAGAATTGAGATCCCCACATTTTCGGATCTTTGACCGTAAAATGGTAAATAATATTTGTTTTCTGCTAGTTAAAAAAAGAGAGGATAAAGGTTAATTTCGTCTTGCAAAAAAACGTGTAATAGATATTCAATCTTAAACTACTAATCTTAATACTAGATCTTAATGATGAGTTTACAAAAGAGAGAGAAATCAAATTTGGATTCCTCCGAAATTTCCACATTTATTATCTAAACCTCCCAACAATTTGAAACTCTAACTAACAAAATCGTGAGAAAATGGGTTAATTGTTTAAATATTCCCAAAATATTGTTTTAGTAGACATGTAAACATTAGGAATGGGTGAAACAGACACGAAAGATCCTAAACAGTCATATCCTTATCTTTATGTTTTACATCTTCTTATTCTTTTTTTTCTCTTCATTTTCTTAAACACAAACCATAGCAAAATCCATAACTTTCAAAATGTATATCTAATATTCATAAAAATTTATATTTTTGGAAAGAATCTTAAATGATCTTCAAAACAAGATCCATTGTTGACAATAAATTCGAAAGTTTTTTTCGACAAAAAATACTTGGGATGAAACTGATTATGTCGTGGCTTAACGTAAGATTACAAAAGTTAATCAAAAAATAATTATGCATCTTGACTTAAACTAAGAAAAATAAATTATTCAAAAATAATTTTGATAAAACTAGGTGCATCTTGGCCTAAAAAGATTTGAAGATATAGCGCAACCACCACCGTTGCCAACTTAAACAGTAACAAAACACCATACTGCTGCCACTACCACCTTCAAAATATAAAATGCAACAAACACCATCATCACCTTCAACATAAAATAAAATATCTAAAATGATGAAACCTGATACATCCTAAGCAAACACATGTTTATTTGTCAGAATATGTAAGATGAAACCGGGCACATCCTGACAAAAATATTTTTTGTCAGAATGTGCAGGATGAAACTGGTTTCATCCAGGTTAAAATCTAGATTAAATACCTAGCATACATGGTTTCATCCAGGTTTAAACCATAATCTACAATACAATTTAAATTCTTATCAAGTAAAAATATTTGAGAAGCTAATCAGTTATCTTCTGATTATACCATGGCCACCTACAAAAATATTTCACCACCATCACTAGTGTCGCCAACAACACAAATCTAAACCAATTTTTGATTGGTTAATCTACTCCAATATCGAACTATTAAAAGACAACATAAACCCAACAAGTTCAGGTTTACAAAATAAATATTATAAATGTCGTTCTTTAACTTTGCTTATTTAAACATAAACACTAGTTGTCCAAGCCCTTAAATATACGCCTAAGGAATATTTTAATACAGTTCCCAACAAATTGCTGGTGGAGTTAGAAGATGCTTCACAACTTTAATAATAACCTGTTGCATACCATACTATTAAGAAAGGAGCTATTTGTACAGTGAAATTGAAAGTAAACAAATTGGGTATCGGTGAGATTGGTTCAACCTAAATGGTTTTCATAGTATTTACACCAAATCAGTAATTGGTGTTTGCGTCCAAAACTGTAAACTCAAAACACCCCTATGTTCGATTCAAATATTTAGGAAAGGTTATGGAAGCGGTTGTGGATTTGTGGATTTGGATGTTGAGTAAGGCAAGAATACTGCAAGCTTATAATCAATATAGTTGAGAAGTGGAGAAGTAGGTCAAGAGTGACTCATATCAAAGATTTTGAGAACAACACCAAATACTTTCATAGGATTGCCAATGACAGGAGAAGAAGAAGTTACATTAGCTCCATTAAGGTAAATGACATTTTAACTTCTGATGAGAATGAAATTAAAGATGCTATTGTCTCATTTTTTTCAAAATATTTTTCAAACTCAGAATCCTAGAACTGTTTCTATTGAAGGCAAGCACTTTTCTACAATTTATGGAGGAAAAAGTAATTGGTTAGAAAGAGATATTGAGGAAGAGGAATGTGTTTCTGCTAAGAAGATGCTTGGGAGAAATAAAGCACCTGGTCTAGATGATTTTCTAATAAGTTTTTATTGTATTTGTTGGGATGTGCTCAGGGTGGATTTCATGAATGTTCTTAAGGAATTACAACATGATAATTTTTTGGAATGGAGATTAAAGAATACTTTCATTGTTCTGATTCCTAAGAAATATACTTTAGAGGAAATTAAGGATATTAGACCTATTATCTTGGTTCATGGTGCTTACAATATTGTTTCTAAGATTTTTGCTGAGAGATTTAAGTAATGCATTTGTGGCATTATTTCTTCTGATCAAACTGCTTTCATCAGGAAAAGACAAATTCTGAATGGTGTGTTAATAGCTAATGACTTGATTGATTCAAGAATCAGAAGTGGCAAACCTGGTACCTTGTGAAATATTGACTTTGAGAAAGCTTTTGAGCATGTTAATTGGGATTTTCTTGATGAAACTTTCGCTCTAATGGGTTTTGGTGTTAAATGGAGAGGATGGATTAGAAGATGTGTTGAATATGCTAGGTTATTTGTTCTAGTAAATGGAAGTGCTTCAGGTTATTTCAAGAGTAAGAAAGGCTTAAGACAGGGTGATCCAATCTCTCCCTTTTTATTTTTTTAGTGGGTGAAGCTCTAAATTTTATGATTAAACAGGCTCAAGATCAAGGTATTCTTACTGGTTTTCAAGTCAAGTCAGATGGTATGATGGTCAGTCATTTGCAATTTGCAGATGCCACCCTGATCTTTCTAGATGCTGAAGTGGAACATGTGAAAAGTCTTAGATTGGTGTTGCTTTCTTTTGAATTGCTCACTGGGTTAAAGATTAACTTTGCTAAAATTCAGATATATGGAGTTGGATGTGATAGTGATTTATCTATTTTTTCTTCTATTCTTGGTTGCTATAATGGTGTTCTTCCTACTACTTACTAAGGTCTACCTTTGGGGGATAAAAGTAGTGGTATTGCTAAATGGGACAAATTCATTAAAAGATTTTTGGCTAAGTTGGCTGGCTGGAAAAAAACTTTACTTTCTAGAGATGGGAAAATTACACTCATTAACAGTATCTTGTCTATTCTGCATGTTTACTATATGTCTCTTATCGAGATAACTATATCTTTCATTAAGAAGCTTGAGAAGATAATGCGAGATTTTCTTTGGCATGACAAGAAAGATATAAGAAAAATTCATCCAGTAAAGTACGTTGTTTTATGTAGAAGAAATTTTTTGGTGGTTTGGGAATTAAAAATCTTCAAAAGTTTAATCAAGCTCTTCTGTCTAAATGATCTTGGAGGTATGTTGTTGAAGAAAATGCTCTTCGGAAACCCATTACTACTGAAAAATATGGTGTTAGTGAGGTTTTTTGGGTTACAAAGACTCCAAAATGCTCTTTTGGTACTTCTGTTTGGAAAACTATTATGGAATACAACACAACTTTCCTCAGGTATGTGAAATTTAAAGTGAAAAATGACTCTAAGACTAGATTCTGAGATGATAATTGGATGTATGATTACCCTATCAAAACATGCCACCCAAATTTATATGCCCACACTAGATGAAAACACTTATTTGTTGCTGATATGGGTGTTGCTGTTGAAAATTCTATTATGTAGGACTTCAAATTACCTAAAAGAGTCAATGTTGCTGGAAAGGTGGAGTTGAATATGTTTTCTTCTGACCTAACTTCTTTCAGTTTTAACCAGAATGATGAGGATGAGCTTCAATGGTCTCTGACTAAAGACAAGCAATTTTGTATTAAGTTTTTATATGATAATCTTATTCTGGAAAATGATGTTGTTCCTGTTAACTCTATCTTTGGTCATATATGTAAGTTGAAGTGTCCTCCAAGAATCACTTTCTTCTTATGGCTAATTTCTCATGAAAAATTATCAACAAGATATTTTCTTATTAGAAGAGGAGTGGATGTGCCAGGTACTTGCTTGTTTTACAATGAGAATGAATATGTCTCTCACATGTTTCTTTGTTGCAGTTTTGCTAGATCAGTTTGGGATGAGTTTTTGGGTAAACTGCATTGGTTTTTTCTATGCCTAGTGATACTACTTTTGTTTTAAATGCATCGCATCTTCTGCAACACAACAAGGCTAGTACTGTAGTTTGGAATATGATTCCCGCAAAATTTTTATGGAGCACTTGGAAAAAAATAAATGACAGATTTTTTACGGATCAAAAGCATAATGCTAAAGTTGTGGTGAAGAAAGTCGTTTATTGCTTATTCTTTTGGGCTTTAACTTTCAAGGAGTTTGAATCTATCACCTCCTCATATGTTTTGAAAGATTGGTGTAAAATTTACTTTGATTCTAACTAAGTTTGGTAGTGTGTTACCAAATTAATTTCGTTCCTTTGTTTATCTGTACTTTGTTTAGGGTGGTATAACCTTTATACCCTTCTTTTATCAATATATTCCTTTCTTTACCGATCAAAAAAAAAAAAATTGTGGTAACATGGAACTGTTGAGAGAATTTTTCAGAAAGAGATAGGAAGTCTATGTGTAAATCAAATCCAAGCCGGGAACATAGAGGGGCATATTAGTTGCACTAAAAAATAAAACTTTGGATAAAATACCGGACTAAGAATGTTAGAAAAATATCTTTAATATTCTTAGATATTAAAATAATATCTATTTTTATTCGTCTTTTACATCCATAAATAAGAATTCAAGGATTATTGAAACAACTAGATTTGTGGTTTTTTTCTTCCTATTAATCATATTTTTGATTTGGTGTGCGCTGGGCTTTGCCCCGTCCCTTCGTGATGCATTTTTTATTCAAAGGGAATGCATTAAATAAATATGAAATTTATTTTATTTTTTCCTTTTGTCTTCGCACAAAATTTATTTTTATTTTTTTCCTTTTTTCGCATAAAATATATGGTTTTTTTCCCTTAATGTATTAATCTGGAAAAAAAAACCCTAATACATTAGGTACTCGACTTCCAAATTGAGTTTGGACTTCCATAAAATTCTAAACACGGTAAGTTAAGTTTTTATTTTCTATTAAATTAAGTTAAGATTTTTAAGCAAAATTTTGTATGGAAAAAATTTTCGTCATAGAAAATTTTGTATGGGAAAATTTTTCCACGGGTTAATGGAAATATTGTCCACCTTAAACAGTGTTACTAGCGTATGGTTAAGTATTTAGTGTATACGCGGTGTAAGAAAATTAATTAAATTAAAACTCTCACGGAAGTGTTACCCACCTTCCTTTTTGTTGACGACGTTAATGACGGACGGCATACTTGATGTAAACAAAGTGTAACCCAATTTTTAATATCCCGACCAATAAAGTTATGCCAAGTGTCTTCATCATAACTTCTACTTTAGAAAAGACCTATTTCGGCTAATAGGAGAAAACTTCTACTTTTTGTTTTTCATCATACGTATTATCCTAAAATGAAGATAATTGCATGGAATTGTCAAGGTTTTAATGACAAGAAAACTAGAGATCATATTAGCAATTTGAATAGAGCGCATAATCCAGATATCATTGTTTATGGGTGGAAACTATTTCTGCTGATTTTGGTAATTTTGGGTGTGTGTGGATGATAAATGAATCTAAACCCTAAGCAAATGCACTGCAGGGGAGTGCTTTCTGATTCGAGAGATCAATCTATACAATTTTGGCCTAAACCAATAAATGGTCGTTCCAGACTTGCTTCGGTCACAAAGTGAAGGAGATGGGGTTGATCTTAGTGAGGGAAGCGAAGAAGGTGTTGATATTGTGAAGGTCTTGGTTGTTTATGACTTGTATCCGAATATCGAACCGGCTTGCAATATTAATGTAAGCAATCAGCTCTGGATGTTTTCTGGATACGGATGACAACACTTGATTTTTCTGTGTTCGTATGTTCGTGTTGGTTGGAAATAGGTAAATGACCTATTTATACAAGTCATTGAGCACAACCCTCATCTCGTAGGAAGTGGAGGAAGTGGAGTGATGGAGTAGTAGGGACGTGTAGGTGATTGTCACACGATCACGTCTTTTCCCACTTCTTCTATCATCGCTAACCGTCCATGCTTCCTGACACGTTCTTGTAATGGCTCGTTGCACGATGCACGCTGTAAACCGCCAGACCAATACCCCAGTAAGCATCCCCCAGTTTGTGACATGTTTGATGTCTCGAGTGAGTGGATCGTGGGACCCACAGGAAGTAGCATACGATGCTAAATTAAATAACCGAGTTATTTAGGAAATCGATATTCATGAAATATCGTGTATACTCTATGCATGCAGCGCATCGAATACAATCAATATGTATGAAGCATCGTTGTTTTAAATCTTAACGGAGTAAGTCGCGATTAAGCATCTTAAAACAGCTGCATGCCTAGCCATCTTTGAGTGGTGGTTTGGAGGCCGCATGGGCAGGCCCTCCTTTGGACGATCACTCCATGTGATAGAGTGACAGATAGTGATCACCACGACGTTTCATGGAGTTTAACTCCCAAACTAGGCTTCCCGACCAAGCTGGTAGAGTTAGACGGACGAGATGATCTATGACGCTCATTTGCGACAATCGATGGAGTTTTAGGATTTAGAAGAGGTGCGCAAGCATCACTCTTCATCTTGAACGAAACCAAGCATGGACGATGTTTTTGGTGGGACCGTTCGGGCATGCGTGTAGACAGCTTGCCAGTGTACATGTCCATACCACTTTGTCTCGCGGATGTGCGATCTAGACCACTCAATTTGTCTGGCAAAGATGAGTGGTCGTGATAGATTTGCGGCAGAAATCCATTGCCGTAAAGGATTTGGAAGCTACACGGCATGCCACTTTCGGGCACGCGTTTTGAGGTCGCCGAGTCCTAGTCTACCTAGGAAAACCATCTTCACGCAAAGGTGAGTCCACGGTGATCATGTTGACATGCTTGGGACCTTTTAAGTCTATATCTACACCCTCCATCCAAGATTGCGAAGATGGATGGTCGAGATCGAACTGCGAATGTCATGTAACGCCGCAAACCCTAATTAGGGTTTTAAAACCGCCACGCACACACGACTTCGACCAAACGGTTTGGAAAGTTATGCTCCTATTTTGGAGGGACTGATTGTGTGGGGCCCACGTTGGGACGACGGTGAACTTGTGTGCACTTCTCCAATAGTATTAGGTGCAATCTAAGCCATCCAAACATGCTGGTGAAGTTGGATGGTTGTGATCAAGTTAAGACATTAGTGGAATTCTCGTGACCCTTGCAAAGCATCACACCAGCCATGTTTCGGGCATGCGACCATGGCAACATGACCACGCCGTGAGAAAACCGATCAGGTACGGATAGAGTGGGCCCGCTAATGTGCGTGCTAACGCCTCCTCCATCTTTCATGGTGTGATCTAAGTCGTCCAATCAGGATAGTGAAGTTGGATGATCACGATCATTTTGAGAATGTCTTAAGCAGTCATGCTCGTTCGAGCTTTTTCCAAAGCAGCGTGGCCACCCTATTTTGGGGTTGGCGTTCTGGCACACTGAGAAGAGGAGTATTATGTTCGATCGGATAGGGCACAAACAGGCCTGTTGGTGGTCATCACGGTGATAGCCTGCTCCTGCTGGGGTTCGTCTAGGATGGTTAAATTATGTGGCCAACTTGCGTGGCCGTGATCGTTTCTGAGACTGACATGGACAGTCCAGATTTCCCTTGGGGAATTAAACACGCTCGATCAGGCTAATATAAGCATGCTGATACGAGATTCTCTTTGTCAGAGAATGGTAGGGCATACGGGTATTTCATGCATACCTCACCATTGACACTTGGAGATTCGTGTTATTCTGCTGAGAGTAGACACTTAGTCGTCATGCCGCACCAATAATGAGAGTCCTGCTGAGAACATCACGGGAAATACAAGGAAACTCATGCATTAATTAATAATGCTATAAATTCACAGAATATTTGGGATTTTTGCTACATGCACCATTCTGGGTGAATTTCGTATATTTGTTGAATTGCTTCACATAAATAAAACGAGAGGATTTCTGCGCTCATTGTTTGTCAAATGGATTTATCCTTTGCAGGATGTCAACATATTAAATTTAGCTTTACAATTTTAACCCTGAACTAAAATCCACCATCAACATTAAGTCCCCTGCCTAGCACGTAATGGTTGCACTATTGTGGGGTAGGCATAAGATGGTGACATATATAATCGTAAGAAGACAAAACAAAGGAAGTTTTACCTGGAGGGGTTCACGCCGGTCACATTAGCAATAATCCGCGAGTATGCCAGGCGCGATCATGGGCCTTGGTGGGACCGGTTTCCTCCCTCGAGTGTTCGAGCCAAGAAGGGAATCCCTCCTTTACTAGGATTCTTTAATTATTCATGTATAAAAGGGGACCGACCCTTTTTATTTTCCTTATTTTTGTCATTCGTCTAGCTCCTCCGATCCGTGTCTTTGCTTCTATTGTTGCTGACGCTGCCACCACCGTCGATGCCGCTGGATCTTGCTGCCGTTACTGTCATCAGTCCGTCAATGAGGTAGGCGCTTCACCTTTTTTTTTTTTTTTTTTTTTGCATGCAAAACCTAGCCTTAGGTCGTGACTTGACTCCGCCCATAGAAGAGCCATGCCATGATTATTTTACTTTTGCGTAACTTACATGCAACCCTGGACGAATCGTGGGTCCCACCGTGTGCATGCTCTGGTCAAACGTGAGTCCACTGTTTTTCTGCCACGATCGTTATGCATGCTTCGCTCGAACGTAGACGTGGACGTGGGACGTCGACCCTGTTGTGCCTGCTTCACTCAAACGTGGACGCGGGCCCGCTGTGCTCATATTCTCCCACGACCGAACATTGATATAATTAAGTCCCCGGGATAGAGTCTGGCCTGTTTCTTGGACTAGATGCATTTCTTTTTACTGTAAAGTAGGCCTCCTTCAAATATATTTGATAAGCATTGCTGATCATTATCCCGTATCTGTAGCCTTTATAGACGGTAAGTGAAGACTCCTTTTCTTCCCAGGGTTTCGTTAGTTTGTGGAATATAAAGAATATTCCAAAACTATTTTCGCAGAAGCATCTCCATCTCTCTTCCCGCAGAATCTCATGGAGGCAGCTGGTAAGGATTACTCTGGTACTTATCCAGAAATGAGCTTCGAAGTCAATAAACCTGAGGCCGATGACGCGTTCGAGGAGGTGACGGCTAGAATTGATCTTCCGCTCCGTGAGGTTGATCTTGTTATACGGGGAATGTATGTTCTATACTTGCGCATTGCTCGAGAACGCATTCAAACCCTATTAGATTCAATCGATAGGGAGGAGACATGGCGACATGATGAAGCGTCGCTACTACTACCGGAGAGCGCAACGGCTGAAAGGTTTGCAGCACGGCTGAAAATGCTAAGGGTTGAACATGAACGACCTCCAAAGGAAGATATGCGTGATTATACGATCCGTGATGGTGTGATAATCCTCGATTCTGACACGGATGAACCCGAGCACCTAAAGGTTTTCAGCACAATCCCTGCAGCGGCCCTTGAAGAAGGTATGGAAGTTGTCCCTACTGAGGATGTTATTAAAGCGGAGAACATTGTTCCAGAAACATCCGAATTGGAGGCTGAGGCAGATCCAAAGGAATAAGTGGTAGCGACCCACGATGATAATGTTGAAGCATACTCTAGCGGTGGTGAAGACACAGTCAATCTCCTTGATAGCTAAATCTTCATGTTCCTTCTCTTTTTTTCTTTTTTTTTTGAGTATTTTCTTGTAATTTGTGACATTTTCTCCTTGTACTCAGCGGCGGCTGAGTTCAAGGTCTTCTTCTTACTCGTTTGAACAAGGGTTTTTATTTATGTCATTTTTGATACAAATCTTTCATTAAGACTGCATCTGAGTCTTCTCGGGCGCAGCGGTGCACCTTCATATGATTGCATGTGATTCTTGTGATAAAAGAACTAATGCCATAATAAAATACCACGAACTTGTCTGTGCTCTCCTGACGTAAGTCTGATTATGTTGGAGTAGACTGCTCAAGGTGCTTTCCCCTTTTTCTCTGTACATATTCTATTCCTCCAACGTTTTCAGAAGATATGAAAGATTTCTTTTTAGGGTTTTCTTTCGGGTAATGATGGCTTAGGATGACTCAGAATTTTGTGTCATGCCCAGGGGTGAAGAAATTTTTAAAGAAAATAATACTTTGATTAAAATTGAAACCCTAATAATTATGAAAGAAAACAGTGCAATCATTTTGGAGGAATTACAAACATTGCATTAAAGGGAAATTGTTGGAGGAACTTCTACGGAGAATACTGGAGGGAAAGGGTAGTACAGTGCTTTTAGGTATTATAGGGCTTGAGCCATCGTGAGTGAATAATTACTCCTTCAAGCTTGTATGCGTTGATGAGCTTGCAATAGCCGCTTAGGATGACATCGGCTAACAAATATGGTTCATCTTCCTTTATTGCAGACAACTCAGATTTGGTAGTCATTTTCTCCGCCACGTTTCCAACTTGAAACATGGTCACCTTTACCACCATATCTCCAATTTGAAACGGATTTGGACCTGAGATAATAACTCGATTCTGGGACACGTTATCTCTAACTGCTTCCAAACTCTTGGCAAAACGTTTAAAAAGACCGGAACCCCACTCATATCTCTTAGTGGTAGTCAGGTTGTTGAACGGAACAAGTCCTCGGGCCTTAGTGGGAAGCGGACCTACTGTTCGTAAAAAAGGTTGTTCAATGAGACTTACTTGGGATCGAAACCTCTTAAGGTACGATGGCATGCTTTCTCCAGGAAGTCGCGTCACATTTGTTGATATGGAAACAAATGATTTTTAGGATTCTATGGCTTATTGGAGATTCTTTCAGGTGTTGAAATCAGCAAAAAATACACTCCCAGCGCTGCTTTGTTGTCGTGTATCCACGGACGTCCCAGGACCATGTTGTAATTCAGATCTTCTTTGACTATGTAAAATTTAGCCTGTGTTGGAGCATCACCGATTTTAACTTCAAGGTCAATGCATCCATAGGCGTCTCTGAATTCTCCCTCTGAACTCCTGATCACGGTTGGGTTACGAACAACTTCATGTTTTGAAATTTTTGTGGTTCTCATAGTTTTGACAGTGATGATATTGAATTCGGAGGCTGCATCAATCAATGTACTGTCGAACTCGACATCCTTCAAACGAGTGACGGTCAAAAGTCCCCAGTTCCCCTTGTTGGTCGCATCTTCCAGGAAAGACTGAGGTTCTGAAACTGTTTTCTTTTCTGGATATAAGCACCTGCCTGACACAACCCGGTTGAGGGATGCAAATATATCTTGACGTTGCGCCTTGGAGAAGTATAGGATTTCACATAAATGCTTCATCATAGACTGCACTGTCTTGTGAACAGAATCCCCGGAAATCATGCAGCTCATAATAGGGAGAGGATCCCTATGAATGCCTTCGTTTCCTAACTGGAGTTCTCCTGCTTCTACCTTTCCCCTGAAAATTTGCTTGAGTTTGTTGCAATCTTTGGCGGGTGGTGGACAAACCTATGATAACGGCAATACTTGGGGTTTGCCATTTCTTCCTCAATCGGCGGACGTCTGATAGGAGGTAGCTTGATCGCCTCATCTTGAATCCATGCTTCCAAGAATTCTATGACTTCACTCAGGGGGAATGGAAAGTTCGGAACTGCGTCTCCAGTTTCTTGCACAGGAGCCTTGCATGCCCTCTTTCGAGATGAAGTTGCATGTGCTGGTGTTGCACGCTTGGGTGGTTGTTCTGTTGTTGAGGCTTTCCTTTTTTCGCCTTCGCCCACCACACTCACAGAAGGACCGGTGTTATATTGCTTGTTTATGAGTCGCCTGCTTCCTAGACTCTCACGTGTATCTTCGTTTCGAACAACTCTGGTTCTTTCCAACAACGCTGGGGCTGTTGTGGCCGACCGTTTAGCGGCTTCATGGAGCTCAGAAAATATTTGAAATCCCAAATTCTCTAAAAAATCACGGTAAATGGGAACCATTCCGTTAATGCATAACTCCACCAACTGGCGTTCGGTGACATTAGGATCGTGACAATCCAATGCTTGAATCCTAAACCTCTTAACGAATTCACTGGATGTTCGTTGTCCTGTTGAAAGATTCTTCCCAAGTCTGAAAAGGTAATCTTCTCAGACACGAAGAAATACTTCCTGTAGAAGGCACTGACCATCTCACTCCAATTGGATACGCTGTTAGGTGCGATGTTGTTGTACCAGGTGTATGCTCTTCCGGTAAGTGACTTCGAGAACTCTTTCAGGCGGAGAACATGATTATATTCATGTTCCCCTAAAGATTCTAAAAATCGAGAGATATGTTCACGAGCATTACCAGTACCATCATAAAGGGAGAATTGGGGAGAGGCGTAGCCTCTTGGAAGGGGAATCCGTTGCATATCCTGAGGGTATGGAGGCTGATGTTGGTGCACGTCCATAAAATTCCCTTTGCCCCGGTTTTGAAGGAGTCGCTCTAGGTCCTCACGCGTAACGAAGCTGGATGATTGGTCCCTTTCCCTTGGGCGCCCAGGAGAAACACGAGTTTCTTCTTCCAAGTAGGCCCGCGCTGAAGTTACTGCTCTAGGTGTATTGACTGTGCTCCTTATTGGATCTGGGGGCTGTCGTGACTCCTGTTGAAATCGCTTAGTCAATGTCTTGAGAAAAGTGAGTACCTCTCTCTGAGTTGTAGAAATTTCCGTCTGAGCCTTAGCAAGAACTTCCTGCCTTTCCATCAAATCCACAATGGTGACAGGTGGTTGTCCTGCTCTCGTTCCTACAGTCCCCCGCCCTGATGGGAAAGTGGCGGCTGCTCTAGTGACGACCAAAGGCGTTACACTTGAAGAAATGCCGGGGTTTATGGTTGCTCTGGCTCTAGTGATAGGAGGCGTCACACCCACTGGAATATCTCCTGCTCCACTGGTGTTGGTGGTAGAGGAGACGGCTCCACCAGATGTATTAATCATATTCTGCACAGCAGCCCCACTGACAGGGATATCAACACCAAGAGTGTTGTTGGTGCTAGTTCCACCAGAATTGATCGCTGATCCTGACCTAAGTTCTACCATATTGCAATTTGAACAAATTGAAATGAAATTGAACAAATTGAAATGAAATTGAACAAATTAATCTTGCAACCGAGAGATTAATATCCCACTGTGGTCGTCAATTGTTTATGGGTGAAAACTATTTCTGCTGATTTTGGTAATTTTGGGTGTGTGTGAATGAGAAATGAATCTAAACCCTAAACAAATGCACTGCATGGGAGTGCTTTCTGATTCAAGAGATCAATCTATACAATTCTGTCTTACACCAAGAAATGACCATTCCAGACTTGCTTCGGTCACAAAGTGAAGGAGATGGGGTTGATCTTAGGGAGGGAAGCGAAGAAGGTGTTGATATTGTGAAAATGTTGGTTGTTTATGACTTGTATCAGAATATCGAACCTACTTGCAATATCAGCTCTGGATGTTTTCTGGATACGGATGACAACACTTGTTTTTTCTGTGTTCGTCTGTTCGTGTTGGTTGGAAATAGGTAAAGAACCTATTTATACAAGTCATTGAGCACAACCCTCATCTCGTAGGAAGTGGAGGAAGTGGAGTGATGGAGTAGTAGGGATGTGTAGGAGATTGTCATACGATCACGTCTTTGCCCACTCTCCTATCATCGCTAACCGTCCATTCCTCCTGACACGTTCTTGTAATGGCGCGTTGCACGCTGCACGCTGTAAACCGCCAGACCAATACCCCAGTAAGCATCCCTCAGTTTGTGACATGTTTGATGTCTCGAGTGAGTGGATCGTGGGACCCACAGGAAGTAGCATACGGTGCTAAGTTAAATAACTGAGTTATTTAGGAAATTGATATTCATTAAATATCGTGTATACTCTATGCATGTAATGCATCGAATACAATCAATATGTATGAAGTATTGTTGTTTTAAAGCTTAACGGAATAAGTCGCGAATAAGCATCTTAAAACAGCTGCATGCCTATCCATCTTTGAGTGACGGTTTGGAGGTCGCATGGGCGGGACCTACTTTGGCCGATCACTCCATGTGATAGAGTGACGGATAGTGATCACCAAGATGTCTCATTGGCCGTTTAACTCCCATCCTAGGCTGCCCGACCAAGCTGGTAGAGTTGGACGAACGAGATGATCTATGACGCTCATTTGCGACCGTCGATGTAGTTTTAGGGTTTTGAAGAGGTGCGCAAGCATCACTCTTCATCTTGACCGAAACCAAGCATGGACGATGTTTTTGGTGGGAACGACCGGGCATGCGTGTAGACATCTTGTCGGTGTACATGTCCATACCACTTTGTCTCGCGGAGGTGCGATCTAGACCACTCAATTTGTCTGGCAAAGATGAGTGGTCGTGATCGATTTGCGGCAGAAATCCATTGCCGTAAAGGATTTGGAAGCTGCACGGCATGCCACTTTTGGGCACGTGTTTTGAGGTCGTCGAGTCCTAGTCTACCTAGGCAGACCAGCTCCACGCAAAGGTGAGCCCAGGTGATCATGTTGACATGCTTGGGACCTTTTAAGTCTATATCTACACCCTCCATCCAAGCTTGCGAAGATGGATGGCCGAGATCGAACTGCGACAGTCATGTAACGCCGCAAACCCTAATTAGAATTTTAAAACCGCCACGCACACACGACTTCGACCAAACGGTTTGGCAAGTTATGCTCCTCTTTTGGAGGTACCGATTATGTGGGTCCCACGTTGGGCCGACGGTGAACGTGTGTGCACTTCTCCAATGGTCTTAGGTGCAATCTAAGCCATCCAAACATGATGGTGAAGTTGGATGGTTGTGATCAATTTAATACATTGGTGGAATTCTCGTGACCCTTGCAAAACATCACACCAGCCAAGCATGCGACCGTGGCTGCATGACCACGCCGTGAGCAAACCGATCAGGTAGGAATAGAGTGGGCCTGCTAATGTGCGTGCGAACGCATCCTCCCTCTTTCATGGTGCGATCTAAGCCTTCAAATCAAGCTAGTGAAGTTGGACGATCACGATCATTTTGAGACTGTCTTAAGCAGTCACGCTCGTTCGATCTTTTTCCAAAGCAGCGTGTCCACCCTATTTTGGAGTTGGCGTTCTGGCATGCTAAGAAAAGGAGTATGATGTTCGACCAGCTAGGGAACAAACATGCCTGCTGGTGGTCATCACAGTGATAGCCTGCTCCTGCTGGGGTTCGTCTAGGCTGGTTAAATTATGTGGCCAACTTGCATGGCCGTGATCGTTTCTGAGACTGACATGGACAGTCCAGATTTCCCTTGGGAAATTAAACAAGCTCGATCAGGCTAATATAAGCATGCTGATACGAGATTCTCTTTGTCAGAGAATGGTAGGGCCTACGGGTATTTCGTGCATACTTCACCATTGACACTTGGAGATTCGTGTTACTCCGCTGAGAGTAGACACTCAGTCGTCATGCTGCACCAATAATGAGAGTCCTGCTGAGAACATCACAGGATATACAAAGAAACTCATGCATTAATTAATAATGCTATAAATTCACAGAATATTTGGGATTGTTGTTACATGCACCATTCTGGGTGAATTTCATATATTTATTGAATTGCTTCAAATAAATAAAACGAGAGGATTTTTGCGCTCATCGTTTGTCAAATGGCTTTATCCTTTGCAGGATGTCAACATATTAAATTTGGCTTTACAATTTTAGCCCTGAACTAAAATCCACCATCAACAATCATATTTTTACAAGAGACAAAAATCAGTTCTGATAAGATTTTAAGACTTTCAAAATCCTTAAATTTCCCTTATTCTGCTTTTGAACCATCAATAGGTTTATCAGGGGGCCTCCTCCTTCTCTGGAAGGATGGTTTTCACTTTGAATTATTACACTCTTCTAAAAATATGTTTCACTGCATAGTAAAGAATGATCCCTCTAAGTCAGAATGGCTTCTCTCGTGTTTTATGGATCTTGTAAACCAGTAGAAAAAAGAGAACAATGGGATTTTATAAAATAGCTTGGACAAGAAGTTAATCTGCCGTGGGTTCTTATTGGTGATTTAAATGTTACTTTTAATGAGGAAGATAGAGATTATAGAAAAACTGCATCTAGCTCTAGGTCTCAGTATGTGATTCAGAATATCTATGATGTCGGTCTTACTGATTTGAGTTATAATGGGAAGTCTTTTAACTGGAAAAATAATAAGCATGGAACTGGTAGGATAAAATCTAGACTTGATAGGGCCCTTAATAATGATGAATGCCTTTTGTCCTTCCATGATACAAAGCTTTCTCATTTGACTCATTATGGATCTGATCATACACCTATAATGCTTAGTCTGTATTCTAACAATTTTGTTTCTCGTAGAAACTGGAATTTTTTTGCTTGTTGGATACAAAATTCTTCTTGTAAAGAGAAAATTGAACAAGCCTGGGAAAAGGAGGTACATGGTTCAGCTGCTTTTCAATTGAACCAGAAACTAGTTTTTACTAGAAGGAAGATCTCTTTGGAACAGGGAGGTTTTCGGGAATATTGACACCAATATCAAAAACCTGTATGCTCAGTTAGATACTCTCCATCATAATTTTGAAGCTGCTTCTTTTTCTTCTAGTGGAGCCGATATCATTGCTTCTTCTGTCACTTAGGTGGAGTCTGAGATTGAAAAATGGAAAGATATAAGAAAAGAGTTTTGGATGCAGAAGTCTAGAGACACTTTCTTTAAGGAAGTGGACTCAAACACAAAAGTACACCATGTTAATGCTAACAAGAGGAGATCCAGAAACAGAATAGATGCTCTTAAAGATAAAGATGGACAGTGTCGTTCCGATAGAGAATCTCTGACAGCTCTTCTGACTGATCATTTTCAAAGTATCAGCACAACTACAAACCAAGTTATCAATGAGGAATTGCTAGGTTATGTTCAAAACGTAATCACCGATGAAGATAATGTCTTTCTTACAAGAGTACCATCTGAGAAGGAAACTTATGACACGCTGCAGAGTATGGAACCATGGAAAGCTCCGGGACCTGATGGTTTTCCACCAGGATTTTACAGACTCAATGGAATATCATCAAGACTGAGGTTATTCAAATGGTTCAATTTTTTTTTTTAATTCTGGTTTTATCAGTAAAGAGACTAACAAGACAATAATAATGCTTGTTCCAAAGGTCAAGGCTCCCTCATCTCCTTCAGATTATAGACCTATTGCTCTAAGTAATACTTCTTACAAGTTAATATCTAAGCTCTTGGCTAGAAGATTGAAAACAATTTTAAACAAAGCCATATCTCCACTTCAGTCAGCATATGTTCCGGGAAGATTAATTTCAGATAACATCTCTCTTGCATATGAGATTATGCATACTCTGAAAAGAAAGAAGAAAGGAGTTATTCATCTGGCTTTAAAGCTAGACATGTCAAAAGCCTTTGATAGGCTTGAGTGGGACTTCTTAATGGAAGTAATGAAGAAGATGAGTTTTAGTGATCAGTGGTGTTCATTAATTCTTCAATGCATTAGTACAACAGAAATTTCGGTTTTACTTAACGGGTCTCCTTGTTCTTCATTCCATCCTTCTAGGGGTATTCGCCAAGGTGATCCAATTTCACCTTATTTATTCATCATCGCAGTGGAAGTTTTTTTTCGTGCTATGGTAGCAGCTGAAACATCTAAGAAGATCAAAGGAATAAAGATTGCGCAAAGGGCACCACAGATAAGTCATTTCTTATCCGCCGATGATTGTCTAATTTTTGTGCAGGAAAATCAAGCGAATATTAGTCAGCCGCAACACATTTTAGGTATTTTTTCTTCATCCCATGGCCAACTCTTGAAATATCAGAAATCGAGTATCTCTTTTAGTAAAAACCTATGTCCAGGCGAATGTAAAGACATCATCGATTTGCTAAAAGTCAAGCCTATGGAAGATAATGAAAGATATTTGGGAGTCCCACTTTTCTTAGGCAAGAAAAAGAAGGTAAAGTTTAACCATCTTATTGATAATACGAATTATAGATTATCTAAATGGAACGGGAAGATGAAATCTCAAGCAGAGAGATCTGTGATGGTCAAATATATTTTAAATACTATCCCTCTTCATCAAATGCAATCCTTCAAGCAGCCTGAAGACACTATCAAGACGATGAACTCTCTTCAACTTAGATTCTGGTTGAATAAACCTCCTAAAAAGGAGTTTTTCTTACTTCTTTTAAAGGTATGTGCAGAACATATGTTGATGGGGGTCTAAATTTCAGAGACCTTCATTGTTTTAACTATATTCTCTTGGCTAAAACGTCTTGGAGGCTATACACTGTTGAGGATACATTGTGGTCTTTATCTATGCAGGCGAAATACTTCAAAAACTCTTCTCCCCTTCATTGTTAGAAGAAGAAAGACTCTACTTGGAGTTGGAAAAGCATCAACAACGAATTTGAGTTCATAAGAAGATATAATTTATGGTCTTTGGGGGATGGGCAAAAAATATTAGTCTAGAAGGACAAATGGGTAGTTGGTTTAGACGAAGTTCCAATTCCTTCATCTTCAGCTACAAATCATCAGGAAATTACTTATGTTTCCGAGCTCATTGACAACACCAACAAATGCTGGAAAACTGATGTTATCTGAAATATTTTTGAAAGCAATACTGCAGCTCTTATTCTCAACACGAGGATTCCAAGAAGTTGTAAAGACAAGCTAGTCTGTACTCTTACAAAAAATGGGACTTTCACAGTAAAGTCTGCTTATTATGCTCTGTATAATCAGAAATATCATCATGAAGAAGATCAATCTCAAGCTTACCGTTCTGCTATGTGGAAGCAGGTTTGGTCAATAAATACTATCCCAAGGATAAAACTATTTATCTGGAAGTGTATGAAGGACATTCTCCCATATAAAGAAAGATTGAATAGAAATTACAGACAAGAATATACTAAGTGTCAGAGATGCAAAACGTGGAAGAAAATAGTTTACACTTGCTTATGTATTGTCCCTTCGCTAGGGTGATCTAGTTTAACACCATTGGATATATATGCAAAGATGGGAACTGTACTAATATCAAAGATTGGATCCTTAGCTGGTTTGTAAATGATGAGAATTTAGTCAGTAAGATGGCAACTATTGCCTGGAATATCTGGAAGTGCAGATGCGATCTGGTTTTTGGAAATAAAAACTGCATAGTACAATCCCTGATTGACAGGATCAAGAAGTTTCTCAACAGTGCAGCTAGTATTACCAGAAACACTAGCAAACTAGTTACTAATACCCCCTTGCACAATTGGCTACCACCTTTTGCCGGCTTTGTTAAAATAAATTGTGATGCTTCTTACTGTTCTGTAGTTAAGAATGGGGGATATGGTCTAATAATTCATAATGATGCAGGTACCCATTTAGCTTCAAGCTGCAGATTCTTCAGTAAAGTCCCAGACTCATAATTCATGGAGTGTCTAGCTGCATTGGAAGCTGTGGAGTGGGCGCATTTACCTGGCTTTCAGAAGATTGTGCTAGAGATCGATTATCAACCTCTAGTAAAAACTATTAATGGAAAAGAACTGCCCATTTTATGGGAGTATAAAGGCATTGCTGAAGATATTAAATCATGTCTTTTTAATTTTGAAAGTTGGATATGTACGTACACAAATAGATTAGCGAATAAATGTGCGGATGAAATAGCTAAGTATCCCCGTAAAGAGGGTGTGTCAGGTATTTGGTTAAGCCAATATCCTACAGTTTTAGAGTCCTTCATTATGTCAGACAAGTTTTCAATTTAATACAAATTTTCTCTTTGCATAAAAAAACGGTAATGATATACTCCTCCCTATTCTGCTCCCTGTCCTATGTGACAAGCCTAGCTGTGCAATAAAACAAGAGTAACATAAACCACGTAATCAACAATCACGTGATTCTCTCTCTCTAACTTATCCTTCGATCCATCTTCTTCAATAATCTTCATTTATATTCCAATTAATCAAGATAATTTTGATTTTCAAATGAGATCTAATTAAGATGATAAGACGGATAAATTATAAGTCTCTTGGTCTTGGATGTTAACTATTTTCCGCCATGAAAATGTTCAGAAACCCATTTTAAGTTCATATCTTACATACAACAAAGCAAACTCATATTTAAAATCTCCGAATATACTATTAGAAATCAAAAATTACTAATCCTTGATTGAATCTAACACCTTTTGTAATGGAAACTTCAATCAAAAAGATACCAACCTTTTGAGTTCATGTATTTCAGATCTAAGATTTTGTGATATTCAATTGAAAAATATGGATGTTTTTTCCCCTAAAAATTGAATATCAATTGTTGATTTTGGGTTCAAGAGGGTTTTCAAAAAAAAATTCTCAATTTTCAGTTAACATTTGGTGTTTTTCATGGGGACTAATTGACCATGTGTTATGAGAAGAACTTTTAGGGTTCTAAGTTTTAGTGATAAGATAATCACGATTCTTCGAATTAAGGGACTAAGGATCGATCTGTTCGGAAGATGAGAAAAGAAACAAAGAAAGAAAACCATTTTCGTTAAAATAAAACAAAGAGAAATGAAATAGAGGAGAAGATGACCACGTGATTTTTTCCACATCACATTGCCACATAGGACAGGGAGCAGAACATGGAGGAGTATAGCATTTCCGAAAAAAAATATTTCGACTAATAGGAAGAGAAGATTTCATCATCGTTTAACGTGAAAACTTTTTTTTATCAAGGTCTTTAAAGGAGAAGATTTTGTGCAAAATTAATTATATCGATACGGTCACACATATTTGAATAGCATGTGCCGTGTTATTACCTGTCTCACCAAAATAAAAATGATTAACCATGACAAAACTAAAACTTGTAAAATCTAAAATATATTCAATTAAGCGACAAGTTGCCATGTGTTTTTGATAAGAAACGGTTTGTTTCTTATTCACGGCCAGCAGCTCAAGCTCAAAAGGTCATGATTATAAGAACCAATAAACCAAACAATAGTAATTTACTTAATATTTTTCTGATTAATTATCAATGAATGGAAAAGGCTTATTTATAGGCTACTTTACTTGGAAAATAAGAAAACAAACCCTAAAAAGATTACTTTTAATATGAATCCTAATTCTAATATAATACCTATTTTTCATAACAAACTCTTAATAAATTAAATAACTAAATACTAAACTGTAAAACTTGTTGTTGTCACGCTTCGCAATGGCTAGCCAAGGTGATTTCCGTAACTTGGATAGGCTTGACCCATATAATGGACCAACAAGACCACATATGCTCCAGTGCCGTATCGGGTCAACAACGTTGCATGACCGATAAGGCGTGGTCTTATCATTCCACCCTCCTTAATTGAGACTTTGCCCTCAAAATCCACTATATATACCGATATTGGTTCCATATATGACCTTCACCCTCCTTAAATAGGACATTGCCCCCAAGGTATGATTTTGACGCACCTACAACTTTATTTTCCTCGTCGACAATTTCTAGAGGAACATTGGCGGTATTAGATATGACTGCAACAGTGGAATTATCAGATATAGTTGCCACAAGTTGAGGTTTAACGCCTTTAGCTCCTTGATTCTCTTTGAAGTCTTGAAATTCAGATTTCCAAAATGCACGGTTTTCGTCCAAATTTTGTTACAAATTAGCTAATCCAAGGGTTGGATCAAATTAGCTAATTCAAGGGTTGGATCCTCGCTTCCAAAACGCTTCAATAAAACAAAGCAAAAATTCTCCCAAGACCCTAAAATATAATCTTGCATCCACTTATACAATTTGAAGAGTTTATCAATAAATGATAACTAGCTACTTATACGTAGTCTTCCGGCGGAATTTTATGAAGCTCAAAAATCAGTTGTGCTTGAATTAACCAACCGTCAGGATCCCTGCCATAAAAATCAGTTGTGCTTGAATTAACCAACCGTCAGGAACCCTGCCATCAAATGGCTGACATAACCACTTTTTTACGCTGGTTTGTTGTTGATGCATGACTAAATTATGGTGAAACTGGTTTGAGTGGTGCAGCTCCTAGCAGTTAGCTTAACAACTGGGTTAAATGGGCCTAAACCGAATAAAACGAAAAGGTTTATCGGGACTGAAACTTTTTTTTTTTCTTGGTAAGATATCGGGACTGAATTTTGATTTACAGATTAAGGGTTGGTTAACTAATGCACCGACAAATATATAACCTAGGGGCTAGGGAATAACATGAAGTTGGACAGGTGTATGGGTTTAGACTCGTGCTGTTGGTGTATGTTATGGTGTAGGGTACGTGGACTTAGGGTTTCGACGACGAATGTCAAAAAAATTATTTTATGCAGCTAGGAGATTATCTTACCTATCAATATGGAGTCCACCAAACACCAACACGCCGATGATATGTGATTGGTTTCTTCGATAGTAGCTGTTGGAGAAAATGAGTTATTTAATAAATGGATGTTTGGTGTTGGCGTGGTTTGATCTCATGACCTAATGATATAAGGATACTCACTCATTTTTGAGTGAATGAAATGGAACTTTTAGTCCCACATTGTGGCAAATTAAAGAGGTGCTCCACTATATAACCATGTGCTCATGGATATGTTGTAAAACAATGTGGGTGGAGAGGGTGTAGTGAAAATACATGTTTTGACCCATGCCCATGCGCGTATACCATGCACCAAGTTCCTCTTTTACTCGTATTTATTTTTGGCAAATTTTTCTTTAGGAAATTAATTCCAAAAATATTTTCTTAAGAGTTTTATTTGTGGGAAATTCTTTTACGAGTTTTACTTGTTTTTGAAGAAAACCAAAACCTAACTTGATTTGCAAGTATCTCATCCTATAAATATGACTCGAAATTCTGTTTTCAAAACATAGAAGCAGCGACTATCTCTAGGTCTACTTTTCTTCTTCTTCTTGTTTTTTGTGCGTCGTTTTACTTCCATCCATGTTGCTGAGTTCAAGAGTGGGTAACTTACGTTGTGCTAACTCAAGTTATATCGGGCAGTCTTATCCTGGACACATTTTCGCACGCTGGGGTTTAGCATTACTTCAGAGTATACCCGCGAACTAATGTGTTAAGGACAGCTTGTTGAACCTGTGATTCTGCCCTCATCAATTTGTTCGTGGTAGAATTGTTTGATACGGTTCTTTATATTTATTTTTTGATACATCTGACGTTTATTCTATTGTTGCAAGACTCCAACAATCTTAACACATTAATATTCCTTGTAACAATGGTAAAGAACGACGTTGGAAGACCACAGAAGTTTAACGGAAAGGATTTCAAGAGATGGCAATCCAAGATGCTATTTTATCTAAGCCATCATGAACTGGATTATGTACTTGTTCCACATGATAAATTGATGAATACTGAAGGATTAACTGAGGAGGCGATCGAGTATAACAAGAGGTGTAATTTTCTGGCGAAAAATCATATCATGAATGGTTTCGAAGATGCGATCTATGATTTTTACAATGCTAAAGAAAATTTCAGTGCTTATGATTTCTGGACTGCGTTAGAAGCAAAGTATCAAGCAGAGACTGCAGGGAGCAAGAAATTTCTGGTTGCGAAGTTTATGGACTTCAAGATGACGAATGATAAGCCTGTTGTTGATCAATTTCTCGAATTTCAACAGATCATTAATGAGATTCTTGCTGAAGGTATGGTCACTGATGAGACGTTTCAACTATCTGCGGTAATTGAGAAGTTACCATCTTCTTGGTCTGAGTACAAGAAAAATCTAACACATGAAACTGGCGAGATCAACATGGTTGAATTAGGAAAGAAAATTCAAGTGGAAGAGATGTTGTGCACCAAGGACAAGAATGTGTCTTCTGCAAGGGACATGAGTAACAAAGCTCATATGACTGAACACAGATCTTCCTAAGCTGGAAAAGGTGAGAGTAACAATGGTAACTCTAAGCGTGGTCCTCCCAAGAAAGGTATGTTTCGAAAACCAAAGTCTATCATTACTAAAATTAAGGGTGCTTGTTATGCGTGTGGAGTTACTGGCCATATGGCAGTTCACTGTAGACATCGTAAGGACAAGAAGGATAATGCTAACTTGGTTGAAAAGAACAAGGACGAGTTTTCTGTTGTAGTGTCTGAAGTTAATTTGGTGACCAATGTGATGGAATGGTGGGTAGACTCTGGAGCTACCAAGCATGTTTGTGGGAACAGAGACCTGTTCACCTCCTACCAGAGGGTAGGGGAAGGCGAGAAACTCTATATGGGTAACTCATCTGCATCAGAGGTTGCAGGAAAAGGAAAGGTCGGTCTGAAGCTCACATCTGGCAAGACTCTCACATTGAATGAAGTTCTTCATGTTCCAGACATCTGCAAAAATCTTGTTTCTTGTTCTGTTTTAGATGATAAGGGTTTTAAAGTTTCAATTGAGTCTGGAAAACTTATAGTAACTAAGGGCAATGATTATGTGGGTAAGGGTTATAAGACTGGGGTCTTTACAAACTTAATGTAACCTGTCCTGAAGTGAAATTGAATGATTCTTCTGCTTACATGTGTGTGTCATCGAATGTTTGGCATGGTAGACTTGGTCATGTAAATTACAAATCAATGCATAAACTGGCTAGCGTAGGCTGCATACCCAAATTCACTTTGGATAAAAGTCATAAGTGTGAGATTTGCGTAGAATCTAAGCATGCTAAGAAATCATTCAGGAAGAATGTCCAGAGAAACACTAAACCCTTAGAATTGATTCATTCAGACGTAGTTGACATGAAGTCAGTTCAAACTAGAGGTGGTAAGAAATGGTTTGTCACTTTTATAGATGATTGTACGAGGTACTGTCAGGTTTATTTGCTTAGAGGGAAGGGACAATGCCTTAGAAGCCTTTAAGATATATAAACGTGAAGTTGAAAACCAATTGAATGCTACCATTAAAACTTTTAGGTCTGACCGTGGTGGTGAGTATCTAATTCCTATTGGAGATTTCTGTGAAGAACATGGGATAATACATGAAACTACAGCCCCTTATTCACCTCAATCCAATGGTGTAGCTGAACGAAAGAACCGTACCCTTAAGGATATGATGAATGCCATGTTGATTAGTTCAGGATTACCTTCGAATTTGTGGGGGAGGCTATCCTCTCAGCCAATTACATCCTGAACAGAGTACCCTTTAAAGGATCAGATAAAAGTCCATATGAGTTATGGAAAGTAAACAACCATCTTATGATTACTTCAAAGTGTGGGGGTGCTTGGCAAAGGTGGCCATCCCTCCTCCTAAGACAAATAAGATAGGACCCAAAACCGTTGATTGTGTTTTTATAGGGTATCCTGAGCATTCTAGTGCTCATAGGTTTATGGTTGTGAGTTCTGAAATTTCTGACATAGGGTTGAATACTATCATGGAGTCTAGGGATGCTGAGTTCTTTGAGAATGTTTTTCCTATGAAACGTGATTCTCGAAAGAGATGTTTAGATGATCCCCTAGAATTTACATCATCCAGTCAGTCATTACCTTTAGAGGAAGATGAACCAGAAATAGAACCTAGAAGAGGTAAAAGGGTTAAAACTATGAAAACCTATCCTGGTTGCATTACATACCTAGCCGAGTCTGATCCTCAGACTTACAAAGAAGCCATGACTTGTCCTGAAGCTCCGTGGTGGAAAGAAGCTTCAATTAGTGAAATGGATTCCATTCGAGAAAACGGTACTTTTGAACTTGTAGATTTACCTCCAGGGTCTAAGGCCATAGGTTGTAAATGGATTTTCAAGAGAAAACGTAATATAAATGGAACTATTGAAAAATACAAGGCTAGGTTGGTAGCGAAAGGCTATAAACAGATAGAAGGTATACTTCTTTGATACATATTCACCAGTAAGTAGAATTAGCTCCATTAGGATGTTAATTGCTATAGCTTCTGTCCATAACCTACAGATACATCAAATGGATGTAAAGACAGCGTTTTTGAATGGTGAATTAGATGAAGAAATTTATATGGAACAACCCGAAGGCTTTGTAGTTAAAGGTTGTGAAAAGAAAGTTTGTAAACTGAAGAAATCTTTGTATGGATTGAAACAAGCACCTAAACAGTGGCATGAGAAATTTGATCATGTGATGATTTCTAGTGGTTTTAGAATTAATGAATCTGATAAGTGTGTTTATACTAAACTTTTCAAGGATGCCTGTGTGATTGTATGCTTGTATGTTGATGATATGTTTATACTAGGTACAAACATGGATGTTATTAATACCGCTAAGAAACTGTTGAATGAGAACTTTGACATGAAAGACTTAGTCCCCGCTGATGTCATATTAGGGATGAAGATTAGAAAAACTTCTAGAATAAGGGTGCAGGTGTTAACCAAATTGAATACTCGAGAGTCATAGGAAGTATGATATATTTGATGAATTGTACGAGACCATACATTGCTTATGTTGTGAGTAGGTTAAGCAGGTGTACTTGTAATCCAGGGCAGAAACATTGCGATGCACTTATTAGAGTGCTAAAGTACTTGAAGTACACAATGACCTTTTGTTTGAATTACGAAGGGTATCCAGCCGTCCTTGAGGGATTTTGCGATGCAAACTGGATAGCAGACTCAGAAGAGTCTAAGTCTACGAGTGGATATGTATTCACTCTAGCAGGTGCGTCTGTATCTTGGAAGAGTTCCAAACAGACATGTATAGCTCGCTCAACTATGGAGTCGGAGTTTATTGCATTAGATAAAGCAGGAGAGGAAGCCGTATGGCTAAGAAACTTTTTAGAAGATATTCCTCTCTGGCATAGGCATGTGACAGCTATATCTATACACTGTGATAGCAATCTGCAATAGGTAGAGCTAAGAATAGCTTCTACAATGGAAAGTCTATACATATGCGTAAAATACATGATTCTTTGAAATTACTAATCTCAACAGGCGTTATTTCCATAGATTGGACAAGGTCCAAGGAGAATATCGTAGACCCTTTGACGAAAGGTTTGTCCAAGGAGATAGTTAGTAAAGCATCGAAGGGGATGGGGCTTAGGCTCAAATAATTAAACTTGCCATGAAGGATACTCAACCTTGTTGACTGGAGATCCCAAGATCAAGGTTTCGAATGAGACAACTAATTTGTGGTGGGTAAAGGTGAACACTATCAGAGAATTTCATTCTCTGTCCCTTCCTTATGGTGTTGATGTGATAGTGTGACTGCATGTGGAGGATGACTTTTAATTAAGTCTTAATGAGTTATACAGTTTCAATTTAAGATTGAAGTGGGGTGTAGCGGTAAACACTCTTGATGGAATTCACCTATCTGAATGAGGAAGTGGGTCGCTTCCTATGAGAATGAAGCCGATTCTCTAGAGCATTCTGAGAAACAGGATATTTCCAGGGACAAAATGGAAAAAACGGCACGAACTTAGCAACACTTGGAGGATATCATGCGTGGATGTTATTAGAATTACACCAAACGCTATCAGTTCAAGACATCGCGTTCACTGTCTAGATAGTAGTTCCGGTAACTTGTCACTAAGCAAGGTTCAAGACCTCATGGACACCTTTGCCTAAGTGGTATTTTCCGTACTCTGATTTTTCGTTATTTACCGAGATTTCATTCATGTGGGGGATTGTTGGAGAAAATGAGTTATTTAATAAATGGATTTTTTGGTCTTGGTGTGGTTTGATATCATGACCTAAGAGCAACTGCAGTGGTGCGAGTATAACCAAAGACCAAAGAGGAAAAAAAAGACCAAATTTTGGGTTTAGTCTGGTGTGTGACGCTACGGTGGAAAGACTAAATTTGGTCAGACGTACATTATACGTTCGCCTGGTGTGGGGCGTGGACTATACCAACGCCTGGTGTGGGACGGGGACTATACGTTCGCCCGGGTAAGAAAGATTCGAAAAAAAAAAAAAAAAATGGGGCGGAGGTATTAAGCCCGCCCCATGCAATTTGAATTTGTAAAGAATGGGGCGGGGGTATAATGCCCGCCCCATACAAAATTAAAAAAAAAAATGGGGCGTAGACTTTGCGTACGCCCCATGTGGAGCGTAGACTATACCAACGCCTGATGTGGGGCGTGGACTATACGTCCGCCTGGTGTGCGACGTGTACTATACGTCCGCTTGGTGGTGGGGCGTGGACTATACCAACGCTCGACTATATTTGGTTTTAGTCTTGGTCCCAGACCAAATATACTCTGGGTTTTAGTCGTCGATCAAAATTTGATCGATAGTACGTTCCACTACGCCTGTTCAAAAGACCAAATATTTGGGTTTAATCGCCCACTGTGGACGCTCTAACGGTCTAAGGATACTCACTCATTTTTGAGTGAATGAAATGGAACCTTTAGTCCCACATTGTGGAAAACTAAAAAGGTGCTCCATTATATAACCATGTGCTCATGGATATGTTGTAAAACAATATGGGTGGAGCGGGTGGGGCGAAAAATACATGTTTCGACCCATGCCCATGCGCGTATACCATGCACCAAGTTCCTCTTCTACTCGTATTTATTTTTGGCGAATTTTTCTTTAGAAAATTAATTCCAAAAATATTTTCTTAAGAGTTTTATTTGTGGGAAATTCCTTTTACGAGTTTTACGAAAAATACATGTTTCGACCCATGCCCATGCGCGTATACCATGCACCAAGTTCCTCTTCTACTCGTATTTATTTTTGGCGAATTTTTCTTTAGAAAATTAATTCCAAAAATATTTTCTTAAGAGTTTTATTTGTGGGAAATTCCTTTTACGAGTTTTACTTGTTTTTGAAGAAAACCAAAACCTAACTTGATTTGCAAGTATCTCATCCTATAAATATGACTCGAAATTCTGTTTTTAAAACATAGAAGCAACGACTATCTCTAGGTCTACTTTTCTTCTTGTTGTTGTTTTTTGTGCGTCGTTTCACTTCCATCCCTGTTGCTGAGTTCAAGAGTGGGTAACTTGCGTTGTGCTAACTCAAGTTATATCGGGAAGTCTTATCCTGGACACATCTTCGCACGTTGGGGTTTAGCATTACTTCAGAGTATACCCGCGAACTAATGTGTTAAGGACAGCTTGTTGAACCTGTGATTCTGCCCTCATCAATTTGTTCGTAGTAGAATTGTTTGATACGGTTCTTTATATTTATTGTTTGATAATATGACGTTTCTTCTATTATTGCAAGACTCCAACAGTAGCTTCTCAAGAAACTTTCCCTGAACCAGTGACTTTGAATCTTGTAGTTGTAACAACTTTGGTGTTTCCGTACCTAACCGGTATGATAAATATGTTGTTCTACTGTAGTTGCAGACAAACAATAGTTCACTATTTCCACGATTTTTTTTTTTTGTTTTGGATACCATGAAAGATGATGGTGGTAAAGGGTGAAGCGAAGATAGTCGATGTGATGATGATGATGGCGGAGGAAATTGGGATATGAACGAACTTGTCTGATACCAATGATAAGAAACGGTTTGTTTCTTATTCACGACCAGCAACTCAAGCTCAAAAGGTCATGATTCTAGGAACCAATAAACCAAACAGTAGCAATTTACTTAATATTTTTCTGATTAATTATCAATGAATTGAAAAGGCTTATTTATAGACTGCATTACTTGGAAAATAAGAAAACAAAACCTAAAAAGATTACTTTTAATGTAAATCCTAATTCTAATAAAATATCTATTTTTCATAACAAAAACTCTTAATAAATTAAATAATCAAATACTAAAATGAAAACTACAGACATATCCCGTTGGCGCACCCAATTTTTGAAATAAAATTTCTACGAAACGTCGAAACCATATTTTCTAAAATTCTGATTTCGTTTTTTTTTTACCATCATAAACACTTTCAGTTCCTCGTTCTTTCTCAGAAAAGCGATAATGATCGTAAGTTTCTCTAGGATTCGATCTGAAATAAAGACAGAGGAGAGGCGGCTGTGAGAATTTAGAAAAAAAAAAGAAAAAAAAAAGAAAAGAGAATCAGTGGTCGAGATAAACGAGTGATGGATGCTTGTGGAAGAGATTGATGAATTATTGTTGTTGTATGAGGTTCAGAGATTAAATGGAGTTATTGAAGACGTCAGTTCACAGAAATCAATCTCAAAGATGATGAAGAGGGAAGAAATAGGGTTTTCTACTGTTGTTTGAAGATTAAAGGAAGAAGAAGAAGAAATTGGGTTTCTGTTGATGTATACAGAAGATCAGATTAAGAGAATGGAAGAATCAATTCGGATAAGAGAGGCAGCTCAACCATTAGACCTTATTGAACTGGTATGAAAGACCTAATTTTTCCTGTTGTATAAAATTTCAATTTTGTTGATTTAATCTTTGTAATCTTTGTAGATCTGTTCTGCTCATTAAAAGAGGGATTTTGACTTTTATATTGTGAAAAGGTGAAGGGAATCAAGAAGGAATTATCTAGAGCAAAAAGGGGAGTTAAATAAAACTGCGTCTTTGAGCGAACAAAGAGGTGGGGTTTGCTGAAATATCCTCCGTTATTTCTACATTTTGGTTTTGAATACTGTTTGTGTGATTCATTATTTTGATACTTCATAGTCAACTTGTAAAGTTAAGTGATGGAGCAATCAGTATATGTATGGCCACCATAATATCTTCCTTCGACTAGGTATATGGTAGGTTAGCTATCATGTAGATTATGAATTCCACTACGAACTTGCTTTAATAGATTTCTCGAGCTTTCAGTGAAATGAGGTATAATAAGATGAATATCTTGTTTCATTCAAACCAGCAATTTCATCATTCTTAATTCCACACGGTCTAACAAGTGGAAGGTTTAGCCGAATATACCGTATCACAGTCTCAAATTTTCATATTTAATGAAGAAATGGAGGAGGCATGTTCAGTATTAAGTGGATGGTTTTATTTGGTGCATTATAATCTTGTGTTTTTTTCTTGATGAATATTCCTGATGAACATTATGGCGTTGTTCTATAATGTTACTGTTGGTGTTGAAATGATCTCACTGCCAAAATTAGTGACTGCTATTGGGTATGAAATGAAGAAGAACACGGGTGAAGTTGGTGCCAAACTGAGAAAGGGACCGAAAATAATGTTGGTGTTGGTGTGAGCATAATGGTTGGTTGAATAATTTTGCTATGCAGGTAGGAAATTTGCTACATAACCTGTTATGCATCTTCAAAAATTGCTGCATAATCTGTTATGCAGTCCAGAAAATGGTTGCATAACACGTTATGCATCAGCTTATTTCTTAGTATCGAAACAAGCAATAAAAAATGACTGCATAATTTGTCATTCAGCTACAATAATATCTGCATAACATGTTATGCAGTCGTGAAAATGGATGCATAACAGGTTATGCATCCTAAAATATAATGCATTATGCATCAACTTTATCTATATGCATTATGGATTATGGCTACATAACTTGTTATGCAGTCGAGAAAATGGTTGCATAATTAGTTATGCGTCTTTTTTTTTCTGTTGGATTCATGCATACACAGCCTTTTAGTGGCTGCATAACCAAAATAATAGATGCATGAACAAAAATATGGTTGCATAACATGTTATGCATCTTTTGTGGTGTATGCATTTTGTGTTATGCATCTTTTTTGGAGTCTGCATAACGAATATGTAGTCACTTTTCGAAAATTTTCCCTAAAATGATGATCACCTCTGATTTTTTTTGGAAAATAAAAATTTGATATTGTTGTTTGTACTCGTTGTGTAGCTCTCTTAAAAAGTTTTCCAACGATATAAAATTTGTAAAATTCCAAGGCGCGGATTTTTAGATATGTTATATCCAAGTTGCGTTGCCAATTATACCCCTGAAAAATTAAGCTGCATAGTTATGCCTGAAAAAATAGTATGCATAACGAGTTATAGGTCTTGTTTGGCAAAATTTATGATTATTTATTTATGATTATAGATAATCAAAAATAGATAAATGATTTTAGTATAATCATTTTTATAATAAATTTTCACAAACACCTTTATCAAATAATTGATTATCTTTAAAAAATGCTCCCTAAAAGTAGTGGAAAAAATAATGATGTAGAACTTTTTTCTAAGTTCCCTAGTGTTTTTTTAACCCTCTCTTGATAGTTAATAGAAAATAAGAGGAATAAACACAACTCAATTTTATTAAGAAAAAATAATTGATTATAATAATTTTTAAAAAACTTTTTTCTGTTTATGGAAATAATGGATTTTTTCAATTATAATTAAAATAAGCAATTATTATAATGGTTACCAAACGCATATAGAATCCATTATAATCTGCATAATGGATTATGGGATGATAATCCATTAAAATAATGGTTACCAAACAGCATATTGATTCTTAATAATTTCAGATAATTTTAGGTGTCACGGTATCTAAAATTAATTGTGGGCCTGACAATAAGAATATTTTTTTTTTGGGCTTGCGCCTAATTTTCCTAATACTAAACTATAAAACTTGTTGTTGTCGCGGTTCGCAATGGCTAGCCAAGGTGGTTTCCATAACTTGGATAGACTTGACCCATATAATGAACCAACAAGACCATATATGCTCCAGTGCCGTATCGGGTCAACAACGTTGACATGACCGATAAGACGTGGTCTTATCAGTTTTATTTCTAGTGTGGATCTTAGGTACCAACTTGATTATGTCATTCCATCCCCTAGACGAGAGAAATCTCACACTCCAAGTCTGTTGGTTGAGAACTAATTTGGTGACAAATGGTATCCTAGGACTCCTTAACCAATTTATGATAGGTCAGCATAAATATATTACTAGTTAGCTGTTATATCTTATATGAGTCAGTTGGAACAACAAATTTATACTGTATGATGATGAACAAATGGATTGTTAGTTCACTTGCAACAATCACCGACATTATATGGTCTCCGGCAATAGACAAAATATCCATGTTTGTAGTATGACTTAACAAAACAGCTAAAATGATCAAATAGTAAATCTCAAGACACTGTAACTGAAAACAACCTCAGTAAACATATCCAAGTTTAACCCCTACTACAGTATTTAAACCAAGACGGTCCCGCTAAACAAGTGGGTTACATCGTCCACATCAAAAATTGTCCATGCCCAGCGCATCAATGATGGGTCTAGAATCACATTCGATTCCAAAAGGAATGATAATGACCATTGCTACTTCACTGGGAATTAAAAGGAAAAGAATCCTTGTGGGTTTATTCCAAGTATGGCTGTATTGGATTCTCTACCTTTGAATACCATCTATCTGGGACCGTTCTAGAGAGAGGAAAATCATCAAAACAAGAACCGGTAAGTAGCACCGATGTCCGATATAACCTCGTGCTCCCAAGAACAAGAACTACCGGATTGTTTTATCCAGATGGCATATCCCTTATTTCCATACTGTTTGGAGATTTGTGTTGGAAAATGTCAGGCCACCTATTATTTCGCGTAGCGCGTGGAGCTAGAAACGCGTAAGAAAACGTCGCATTGACGAGCCACGACCACGAGACCTGCGACTCTCTCAAAAGTTTCTACTTTATCTAAAAAAAAAAAAAAACCAATCTTAAATTCAAAACTACCGTTCGTTATTCCGTCTATTACTGTTGCCCTTTACTCAAAACCAACCAATTAAATGTCACCACGTGTATTATAATTGCTGATCTGGAATCACGTATTATTCGGTGCTTACGGATATGCTGTAGGAATTCGATGCCGACTCACTCAACCCATCTCTGAATTCTCCAGTAACGTACGAAAACAGAGGAGAGGAGAGTGTGTTATAAGTAAGAGAAGAAAGAAAGCGGGAATTCTCAGCTCTCTTGTCTGTCTACTTATTTGCGTTTTCTAGGGTTTCTCATTCACGCTTTTCGTCCTTTCCATTTTCCTCCTCCTTCTCATTCCAAATTACAGATTTCATATTCTGGTCTCCATATCTCTCTTTTTTCTTTTTCAGAAGCTCTGTCGGTGTTACTTCGCATTTCGATTTTCTCTGGTTAGTTTTCTTTACGATGCATTTTGTTCAATTTTCTAATGTTTCTCTTTGATTTTCTTGAGAGTTTATGGATTTGGTTGTTTTCCTTTAGGGATCTGATTTTAATTTGTATCATTATACTTTTTTGTTGTTTGATTTTTTTTTCAGTTTTTGATCAGTTTTTTTTTTTCTTTTCTTGTTGAAGTATTTCTTATTTTCAACCATTTTTCTTGAGTTTTGTTGTTTATTCTATATGAAGATGAGAAGTTCATTGTTGAAGGTTTTCAAAACATTTGATGATTTTGTTTTGCTATTTAGAAAATTTATCATGGAATTTTCGTTTTGTCTTTGTAGATCTACATTTATTTCTAGGAAATTACACTATGAACAGTGTTTATTAGAATGTAGAAGGTTAACTTCTGCCGCCATTAGAGGCTACTCTGTAATTAGTATAAAAACCTGAAGATCTTACGAATAGAAAACTAAAGATTGAGTTTCAGCAAAATCGGTGAATTTTGTTCTGTTTTTCCTCTAATTCTTGGTTCTAATCCGTTTGTATTGTACTTTAACCTGATCGTTGAATTCAAGTTTTGCAAGAGTTATTTTACGGGTTAAGTATTGGAAAGAAAGATTTGTAACATTTTCTGCTACAGAAGTATTATTAGATGTGATTCTGGGCACTTTCCACGTGAGATTTGGGACAAATTTTGCGATTAAACTCATAATTCATTTTTTTTTCCGGTATGAATTACAGATTAGAAATGGCTCCACCTCTTGACACTCCAGCGGCTACCAACGAAGCTCCAAAGAAGGCTACTGCATCAGTAACTGCACCTCTTATTGAAACACCGGTGGCTACCACTGCAGCTTCAAAGAAGGCTGCCCCAGCAGTACGTGCACCTCTTAATGAAAGGATACTTTCATCCATGTCCAGGAGATCAGTTGCAGCACACCCTTGGCATGATCTTGAAATAGGTACACGCATAATCTTTAAACAATATTCTATCACAGTGTTTTAGCCTACATTTCTTTGTTCTAGATAATTTTGTATCTCACGACTCTCATGAACATTTTAACATGATGCAGGACCAGAAGCTCCGGTCATATTCAACTGTGTAAGATTACCAACCTGCATTACACAATTTCAATTCAAGAAAATCATTAGGCGTTGATATCAAAGTGAAATTTGATTAGTAAATATCTTGTATGACCATATCTTTAATGATGCTATAGTTTACTGTATCCTCTTTCAACATATCTACTATAACTAGTAATGGTAAAAACACACTGAATAGTTCTTTCTTATAACTTAGTTTTTTTTCACCAAGTAAAATTACCTACTCTACATATTTATTTTCACTGATAACATAAGAACTGTCTCGAAATCTTTTTATTTAATAGTTGTGAGAATCAAGAGAGAAGCTAGTGTTGTAACTTGTAAACTTATCTTTTGTGCTTCCATGCCTTCTTTATGTGTCACCAATTCATTGTTGTTTATGCACTATGTTCTTATTTATCAAATAAAAAGGGAAAAGCCACTGGGTTTTATTTCAGGATTGAAAAGTTCGAATAATTGCTATATTTCAAAATAGGTTTCCTGATATCTACTTCTTGCAGGTGGTCGAAATTGGGAAAGGGAGTAAGGTGAAATACGAACTGGACAAAAAGACCGGATTGATTAAGGTAATCAACAATCCTTTGCTTACCCATCTTCTCCACCCAAGCACTCATCGTTCTCATATGAGATGTTACTTGGGATTTGATTGCAGGTAGACCGTGTGTTGTACTCATCAGTGGTGTATCCCCACAACTATGGCTTCATCCCACGTACTCTGTGCGAGGATAATGACCCTATGGATGTCTTGGTTCTCATGCAGGTAAATTGACATTTTACATCATCAGTTCAGTGATCCGTTTTAGTCGTACCGTAAAAAAAGTCTAAATCTTGTTGTAGTTGCTCAAACCTTAAAGGTATTCTTAGTATTCAGAACATGGCTTACTTGTACATCGTTGTCTTGGAAACACCTTGCAGGAACCAATTCATCCTGGATGTTTTCTTCGAGCTAAAGCCATTGGTCTCATGCCTATGATCGATCAGGTAATATTCACGCCATGCACTGGCTTAACATTTTCCTGGTTTATGAAGAGAATCTTAAATGGCATCACTTTTTTCAATTGATACAGGGAGAGAAAGATGACAAAATTATTGCTGTGTGTGCTGATGATCCTGAATACCGACATATATGTGATATTAGTGAACTCGCACCTCATCGTCTGGCTGAGATTCGTCGCTTTTTTGAAGATTGTAAGCCAACCTTTTGTGTTAGAGATCCATTTACACATAAAAAGTGCATTAACTACAGCTTACTTGAGTTTACCTTGCCTTATCTGAACTTCTCTTCTTCTTTTTTTAACCCAACGGAAATCAGACAAGAAAAATGAGAACAAGGAAGTTGCTGTTAACGATTTTCTGCCAGCCTCTGCTGCCTATGAAGCTATCCAACACTCCATGTAAGTCATCTTCTCTTTGTTCTTTCGGCGTTGGGTTAACTTCCTTTCAACCACTTGCTAATGCTTCGTCAGCAGCTTATACATCCTTAGAATTGAATTTTAAGTCTCATAATCTTTACTAATCAGTGTATGATTCAGCCGAATTAGATTGTAACTGCTGCAGTTTTGTTTACTGTGTGATTTATTTGTTATTGTCCAGGAACCTTTACGCTTCATACATCGTTGAGAACTTGAGGAGATAAGTGTTATGGTCTGACGTGGGGGTGGCGAACTTATCTCAATATATATCTTCTCATGAACATGTAGTTATTCTAGATTACATGTTCATGATTTTTTTTCTTTTTTTTTTAAAGATGCGTGTATATTTGTACAATTTGGTTACTACGGATTTATGCGCTTCTACACCAAATGAGAAAAAGTAAAATAGCCTAGTCCTTATGGCATATACTATGACGCTGCCCCATTTGTCACTTTTAGCTTTTTCTGTCACATATAATACAAGTATTACTTACTATCTTACTATCCTACAATCAGATTCTTGTTCTTTTTTTTTGGGTTCTGCAACAGATTATTAAACGAACAATCAGTTTTAAATGCTTGTGAACACTTTGAGGACTGACCGAATGAAATTGAGACGCTTGAGGATTCTATCATACGGTAATCCAGAATAATTTAGAAATTCAGAAACAAATTCCAGAATCAAATCAAATGACCTTTCACTTACTCAAATCGGATTTTTAGGTACGTAATAATACTTTTGTTATAGGGAGGTTTTTTTTTAGATCAAGGGAGTGGGAAACTCGTACTCAACTCCCCGATCTATGAATGAGTTAGATTTTAGTATTTTCTGGACCAAAATACCCTTTACAGCTAACTCAAGAGAGATTTATGCTAACCCGTGCAACTGTCATTTTAGAGATGGAAGAGTCAGAGTTAACTAAGAACTCTTAGTACTCCCGTTTCCAGTTCAGACCTAAGAAAATCACTTAAACAATTTGTTAATCTCTATCATCAAATGTACGTTAGTTTAATAGAAACGGAGAGTCTCCTATTTTCATGAGCATGATTCTCTCTTGTTATTATGTATTATAGAACCATTGATGAATAAAACTCAATATGCATGACCTTGGTTCGTTCGAACTAGAGGTAGTGAACTGAAGCATTCAAGTGCACATTTCAGAACGCGAATACTTCATTTCTCTACTAGACGAGTGGCGGTGAAAACTAACAGTTCACTTCCATCCAAGATACGGTCCAATATGACATTTCCCTTCCACTCAAGTGATGGTGAAACATAATATTCCATTGTCCATTGATTTCCTTTAGGTTTGATTGATTACTCTTACTAATTTTATACCTAATTTGATTTAAGGTTGTTTCATTAGCAACTCTCCTTCACAAAGAATGAACTCATCAGTGTCCCTGCGCCAATTACATTTCCAAGCTAGAACCGCCAACATTCAATAGCCGGAAGTAACGGAAGTGTATAGGATGTTAAATCTAAAAAGCAACTTATAAAAGACCGATCTACCACCGTCATTAAGATGGCATTGGAACGTTCTATTTCACCGGCACTCAAGAAATAGTGAAATATTGCATCTCACCATCACCTACATGATAGAGAAATTTGGTATTCACGTTTTTTGATGTGAAAGTGAATATTTAGTTTCTCTGGTACTGGTAGGAAGAAACCAAGGTTTTACAAATGAACTTTCCTTTTTATAAAGAAACTTAAGAATGACTTCCCATTTACCAGTTCCAAGCTTTTAGAGTTAAGGCGCACAAGTTACCTTCTTTTTTTGCGTGCAAAAGAATATTAGCAAGATAAAAACTAAACCCTCAATCGTTGATTTGACTAATTAGTTACGTACCCATCAACGTTGATTTGACTAAGAAAAATGCTACTTGTACCGAGTGGTTAATCCTGCAAAGTCTCCCGACAGAGACAAATCAGGGACCGGTCCCACTGCTCCATATCCTAATGTTGAAACCACTTTTATCTCAACCATCAGATCTCCTCTAGAGAGAAACTGCGGGATAAAACACGCTAAGCGTAGAATCTCCCTTTGACTAATTAGTTATGTACTCATCAACAAAATTGTTGGGTGTGGGAGTTTCGGCTGTCAGTTATTTCTGCTCAGATCATGTCACGTGTATGTCACATATTTGGTATTCAAAAGTTATCTCATTATAGGAACCAGCTGCATCAACACTTAACAACCTCACTTCTAGTGGAGATTTCCTTTTAAATCGTACGCTGGTGGTAAGTCATAAGTGATTGTTGGTGTAGTTTTAAGGGTTCCGTTCCTGGTTGGACTTGAACAACAATCCTCATTCCCGTCTAAAATACAATACTTGTTTGACTTTCACTCGATCTTTGATATACTAGTGGATTTCCATACTTGCTCCTCAAACATAAAAGTGAACACCTAAGAACTAACACTTTTTCATTTCAATATAATAAAAAGAGAAGCTCAGTTAGTAATGAAACGTTATTGGAGATGCATATTTCGTGTCGCGGGAGTAGAGACTTCGTATATGTATCTACATAGAGTTATGATGTGATGATTCCTCTAGTTGATCACCAATCCTGATCAATTACGGTATTCTTACAGGTGATTATCTTGACTCGAACTGGTGCAGGGGAATAAAGGTTACGTTCTCTGTTAGTCAGATTGTCAGTCCAGAAAGTCCCAAGAGAAAGAATCACTGAAAAGTATTTCTTATTGACCAGTAAAAGTTGTGTACTCCCTCTGTTTCAAAAAGACCGGCATCCATTCCATTTTCGTCAGTTTCAAAATTGTGTCCAACTTCTGTTTATATTCGTATATTTTCAATGAACTCTCTAATACTTTTAGTATTCATAAATTCATTTTTAACGGGACCGGATCTAAAATATTAAAGAAACTTGTATAATTAAGGAAACAAATATATCCCTCATTCATTTTAAGAGAATACATATTTAGATCCAAAATTAAATTCCTTATAAAATTTATACTCTATAAATTCGATATCTTTTAATTTTCCTTTTATATTTTGTATTTATAATACTCATAACAATTTTAGGTAGTTTTTTATTGCTATCATTTTTATTAAAATAAAATAGGTAAGTGACTAAGAGTAATCAAGTAAAATATTACGGTCTCCTTAATATTTTGACAAAGTCAAAGCAGACAGTCTTTTTGAAATGGAGGGAGTAAATTGTACTTGGTTTGCAAGCGTAGCATTTATGGCTATTTATATTAGCGTAGCTATCACACATGAAGCACGTCTAATTGGAAACAACCTTAATCTACCTGGAGATGACGCCACTCATATAGTACTTCCTTATCGAATGATCTCCTCGACCTGGGTAGTACTCCTTGTCACGAGACCCTTACTCCAGGTCGTGGGATCCCAGTACTGACTTCTAGCTGTATCTTCGGTCTCTATCTTCGATTTGGGATCCATAACTCATATCGTGCACGTGGTTTGGTCTTCTTCTTCAGGTCGAGATTGTGAGAGTATGATGTCCTCTAAATCTTGCACGTACAAAAGACTCGTCTGCCCGACCTCGACCTAGGTTCTCTCTCATCACTCTAGATCGTAGTATCTGTACAGCTGTCAGTATGGGTAGATGTTATATTTTTTCATCTACACTCATACTGACCGAATTCAGATATGTCAGAAGTCGATAGAGTCTCGGTAAGTTATTTGTTTAGAAATTGGAATTATGCAGACCTCAGTCATTGATGCATAGTCCTAGGTTCGTGATATTTCAACTAGATGATGTAACTGATGGTATTAGCTACATACTGATTATTTATCTTTTCCTTATAATCTTAATTATTGTTGCCGAAGAGATTTGAGAACTAAAGAATTTAGACAGGAGAGGGCGATGATGTTACTTAAATGGTTTGCTTGTTGTGTGTATTGGAATGCTTTCCATTCCGATAATACCTTAAATGTTCTGAGCCCTTTCTATTCATGAATTCCTATTTCTTGCGAGTATAATAGCATTTATAAGTGTAAACCGTATCATAATTTTTATGTTTTCAATGTCACCATATATAAAGAACTTTGTTAATATTTATTATCCATCCAAGTTAACCTATAATAAAAACTTTGCTAATCTTCATTATATCCATCTAAGAACCTTTATTTATGTTAGGAAAACCTTGAGTTTCCTGTTTTAGGCATTTTCCATATTGAGATGGGTTTTCCATTATTGGTTCGTTTCCACATTGAGATGGACTTCCTAATCTATGTTTGATAGAATTTAGGAAAAAGATTAGTTTCCTAATCGGAGACTCATACTTGTTGGCCAAGTTTGTGTTCTTTATATATATATAACTATAATTGTAGGTTTGTAGATATTAAACCTAGGAGAAAGGTAAATCCTTGTGCTTAAGAAATCTCTTTGTTGGGAGGGTCGAGTACCATAGTAAAGGTCAACATCGTTGTGAGATAAAAACTTGTAGATACAGGATTTTGGTGTTCTATTTTTTCGGC
This sequence comes from Papaver somniferum, assembly GCF_003573695.1. Classification (NCBI taxonomy): domain Eukaryota; kingdom Viridiplantae; phylum Streptophyta; class Magnoliopsida; order Ranunculales; family Papaveraceae; genus Papaver; species Papaver somniferum. Next base: position 94,589,373 of record NC_039368.1, on the reverse strand, counting down.
CCTAAACCAAGTTTCTAGTTTTCATGTTTCTCCTATGCTATTAGCAACTCTAAAGAAAGTGTGGAAAATAAGACATGAGGCTGGTTTGAAGAATGGTTTATAGAGTTGATTTATGTGGTTTCTTCAATGTTGTTTTCTCCTTTTCGGGTATGTCTTGTTAATTGTTTGAGTCTTGTATTTGGCTGGGGATAAACCATGTAATGATCTTTGATAATAATAGAAGTTTCTTTGGTGGTGTTGACCATGGATGTAACATGTAAAGGTGAACCATGTATATCTTGTATTGTGTTGTGTTGTTTTTTTTTATCTTATGTTATCTACTTATTTCTCCCATGTTTGGTTTAAATCACCAACGTCCTTTGTGATCCTGTATTCCGCTGTGCTCGGAGGTTGTCAATATTATCAATAATTGGTATCAAATCCCTTGGACGGCGGGTGTGATTGAACCTGGTATTGAATAATAGTTTTATTAGAGCACTGCTCGGTCGAACTCGCAACCGTTGCTATCTCAAGCTTGTTTGTCAAGTTTAGTTGCCAAAACTATAAGTCTTGATTTCTAGTCTACTTATATCTAAGTCTCGGACTAGGATAGAAAGTGTAGTTGTGCTCTAGATTCCACGGCGTTCATCATGCAAAGACGAAGAACTACTCAAGGAACTGGTGGATCTTAATCGAATAAAAGTTATGTGGAGACTTGAACTTATCTATCACTCAAAAGTCTATCTACTCTACCTCCTATCTTGAGACAAAATTCTTATTGCTATCTAGACTTCGATTATACACATTTGCTATTTCGAGCCAAATTTATCTCGCTTATCTATTTCTCAAAATATGTGTTGGTAAGATTTCGCTTTAGCCAAGTTCATCTTTACAAGTGACAAAAGTCATGTTGATTGTTTCAATCTCTTGAAAATCGCCGTGATGAAAACTGGAGTGTGAATAACCTCTATATAACATCCTCTAAGAATGTTTCAATGATTGAAATAAAGAGTTTAGAACATGTAACCATCTTTGTATATAAGCATTTAATGTGTCCGCACATTAGTGTATAAGTCCAAAACCGAGAACCAAATGTATGCATACGTGTGTGTGCTAAATGGTTGATGGAGACTGGGTAAGTATGCGTAACCGTACGCATACTGGCGGAAGTTCACGACCGTGAATTTCTTCCGAGTTTGGAAATAAAAAACCAACTCAATCCGGTTACCTAAGTATGCGTACCCGTACGCATACTAGCGGAAAGTTCACGTCCGTGAATTTCTGTTGAGTTTGAAAACCAAAACAAACTCAAATCCGGTTTCTTAAGTACGCATACCCGTATGCATACTTAAGTGTGTTACTTTCTAAAATTGGTTTTTCCATGAACTAAAATATTTATATAATAAGGAATGCAATTTGTAAACCGTGGATATAATGTTCATGAATCGATTCGAGTGAATCAAAACCAAATTTGTTTCAATTGTGTCTTGTGTACTTCTATAAGATCTAAGCAATTGAACAACTCTCGAACTAGTTCATTTGAGTCATTTGGACTAGTTATGGTGAAGATGAATAAGGTTGATATGAAATTGCTCATATGGATAACCATTTGGTTAACTACTGTTGAACCAACTAGGTGTACACGTTTAGGTACGGTTACACAAACGTAAATGAACGTGCATTTCATTTGTGTATAAAAAGCTAAGATTCGATCTAACGGTTGAAATATGTTAGCTTGAATCTAACCAGGTTTTCATCTAACTGTGAATATTGAATGCTTTGTTACCAAGGTAGCATTGATTGCAAACCCTGATTTGAAGACTATATAAAGGAGAACTCTAGTAATTGGGAAACCTAATCCCCACACCTCATGTGTGATACTAGTTGTAAAATCTAGAGTTGATTCTCCTTTAACCTTAGATTTCTACCGAGACTCTGTAGGTTAACGACTTGAAGACTTCGTTGGGATTGTGAAGCCAGACCCAACTATTTTCTTTGTAGTTGCGTAATTTGATCTTGTTGTCTCTATCGTATTGAGTACAATTGTAAAATTGGCTCGAGATTAATTTCTCCGATAGGAAAGATAGAAAAGTAGTCACAAACATCTTCGTCTCATCGTTTGTGATTCCACAATATCTTGTTTCCCTAGTCGATTAAGATTATTGTGAGGTGATTGATATTTCTAGGCTTTTCTTCGGGAATATAAGTCCGGTATATCAATTGGTTCATGTTCACCTTGATTTATCAAAAGACGGAACAAAACCCGTAGGTATTTCTGTCGGAGACAGATTTATCTATTCCTGTAGATTTTTTTTTTGTGTGATACATATTTGTTTATTAAAGTCTTCGACTTTGGATCGTAACAAGTCTTAGTTGTGGGTGAGATCAGCTAAGGGAATCATGTGCGTAGTATCCTGCTGGGATCATAAACGTAAGGAGCACAACTGTACCTTGGATCAGTGTGAGATTGATTGGGGTTCAACTACAGTCCAGACCGAAGTTAGTCTGTAGTAGGTGTGCATGGGGAAAAACTGTATGCTGGTTTTTTAGGAAAGTGAAGATTCGAGCTTACGGTCGAGATTCCTCAACCGAGCAAACTGCTGAACCTCACACAGATGCACTGCAAATGGAACACTTAGATTCGAGAGATCAATCTGTAGGACACCGGACTAAACCAAGACAATGGCCGTTCCAGAGTCAATTCGGTCACAAAGAGGGAGATGGGTTGATTTGTAGGAGGGAAGCTGAGAATTGTGTGGGATCAATGATGATCAAAGATTATGGATGTGTTGAAGGTTTCTGAAAATTGATGAACTGCTGAAGTTGAGTTCTGTGAATAAGTTTCTAATCGAGTTTGTGTAGACGAATATAGATGATGATAATGTTCGGTTGTCCTCGATTTGGACTTATTTATATTGACAGAATGATGAACACACTGATCCCTGTAAGTATGACGGTTTCTTGAGTGAAAGAGTGGGAAAGTGGAAGATCGTGGTGAAACCAGTTCCAGGTCGTGCGGAGACTTGGTTAACCGTCTGCCCACTACTTTGCTAACTCCTTTAACCGTCGCACAACTTACTCACGTTTCTCATCGTGGATGAACCCACGTGTCGTAGAACGCCAGACCAAAACCCTAATTGATATCCCCCATGTGACGTGATCGATGTCTCACGAATCGTGGAGTCTGCATGAAAGACGTGGATTAATTAGTCAGTTGTTGACTGATTAGACAATGAGTCTAGGTTTTGTTGAATCGAGCATGAGTGATGAATGCTCAGCTATTCATTGATTGAACATGTCTGTTAAGACTGGTTTGAATGATATTGGCATTACACGTACTAGCAATATTGTAAATTCAGTGATGAATTACTGATCAATATTTGAGCGACTGAGCAAGTTGCTCAATTTGACGAATTACTGAATATTGATAGTTGGATCAATATTCGAGCAATTGAGCAAGTATTGTGAATTACTGAATATTGATAGTTGGCAATTGAGAAGTATTGCTCAATTCGACGAATTGCTGAATATTGATAGATCAATATTCGAGTAATTGCTCAATTCGATGGATTACTGATAAATTACTGAATATTATATTGATAGTTGGATCAATATTTGAGCGACTGAGTAAGTATTGCTCAATTCGACGAATTATTTATTTATTGGTGCGTGACCCAATAAAATATTAATTAAAATATTGGTAGACTACCGAATATTATATAATTAATCCAGATGTTGATTGATGAATCAACGTAAATTTATTAGTGTTTTGAACTTGCTCAGAATGATGATTTGTTGAGCGTTTGTTCGAAACCCTAATTTTTGATCAATTGTTCATTAATTGATGGATTGTTGAAAATAGGTCATGAACGAAGGAGGGACCGACCACATGGGACTATGGACGTCCATGTGATACCCAATTTCTCGAGTGAGCGTACACCAGGGTCCTGAGTTGACCGGTTGGTGAAGGAATGACGATTAAATACTGGTTTCATCATTTATTGAAATAGTGCTCGATTGAGTATTAGGTGATAAAACCTAATTATGGAAAAATAGGGGACCGGTCAAGATGGTATGAGACCGTCCCTCGGTGGTCGTGGGACAGCTGGTGGGCGTTCGATCAAACTCCAAGTTGATTAGTAATAGTTTGGACCCAATATGAGCAATTGCGCAAATTAGGTCAAAATTAGGAAAACGCATGGGACCGGCCTTGTGCAAGCCCTAGGGATGACCCTAGTCGGTCAAGAGGGCATGCACGTGTTACCATGGTGTCCGTGTTTCCGTACTGAGAGTTTCAGTATTTTTCTGATGTGCGTTTGAGCAACATTGTGAATTTTCGGAAGAGTTTCATCTTGACTGAAATTCTCGATTTTTGTTGGAATGAGCATGTATGCCCAATTGATCAATATTTTATAAATATTAAAATAGAAATATTTAATATATTTTTCGTGAGTAGCCTAGTCGGTGATGTGACCATGTTGACTTTTGGCTTTTTCATGGTTTGAGCAATATTTGAGAAAATATGAAGAAACCATGATTTTAGCTGAAACAGGGAAGTTTCACAAGATGAGAGAAATAACAATTTATGAAAAATTAGGGATTGCAAGGTGTGGGACCGGCCACGTCTAGGGTATGGCCGGTCGGCTAAGTTGCCCGGTCCCGCAACACCTTTCCCTATTTTATATTATTATTTTTCATGAAACCACGAAAATATGGAGAAACCATGAGTTTTGCTCAAACAAGGAAAGTTGTTAGAATGGAGGAGTCTCCATGAGTCTATGAAAATAACAAAAGTAAGGAAAAATAATGGAGGAAGCATGGGACCGGCCACGGCTAAGGCATGGCTGGCCGGCCGGTGGGCCCGGCCCATGTGCGCTTCTCCATTATTTTAATGTTATTATTTTCTCTCTCATGTTTTGTGCTGGATTCCTCATTTGTCCATATTTTGGATGCTCGTTCGCGCATTTGGGTGCTCGTTCGTGCGTCATGGTTGAGTACACTTGCACCATTTTATGGGGCTTACTCAGTGGTAGTCTAGATGCCTGATTGCTGAGTATTTATTTACTAACTTATGGAATTCAGTGGAGAATGATTCATGAAATTGAGCAATAAATGTGAGTAGTTTATTATTATCAATTCATAGGATCAGCCGTGGATTCGACCATGAATTTAGAATAATAAAATAGATATTACCATTCCATGAGATCGTGGATTCGACCACAGAATCGGAGTAATAAGATAGGTGGTGATATTACCATTTCATGAGATCATCGTGGATTCGACCATGAAATATGAGTAATATCTATTACCATTTCATGAGATCAAGCCGTGGATTCGATCATGAAATCGGAGCAATACATTTATCTATTACCATTCCATATAACCAGTCGTGAGTTTGACCATGGAATAAGAGCAATAAGATAAGATAGATTATTTTCTAGGAATCTATTGGTGAATGTCACGGTAGAACTAATCTATTGCAGAAGGAATATTAGCCATTTTAAGCATCATACCCATTCTGAGGTGCATAGTCAGGAAACAACGGATGTTTGCCGAAGTCTCGAAGACGTTATTGCTCTCAATCTTACGGAGAACCGCCTGGGTCTATACACGGTCTCTCTACATAGTCAGGGAACAGTGAGTGTCACCGACGTCCTGAAGGCGTTATTGCTTTCAATCTTACGAAGAACCGCCCAATCGTTCTTCTATGTAGAGGGGGTTTCTCTCATGTAGTCAGGGAACAATGAGTGTCACCGACGTCCTGAAGGAGTTATTGCTCTCAATCTTACGGAGAACCGCCCAATTATGTTATTCTACGTAGAGGGCATGATGAAATGCGAGGTATCGAACGCTCATCTAGTGGAGGCCTTCCGAAATGCATAATCATCATGGCTTCGTAAAATATGAATCGTCACATGCCTGAAAACCGTGTCAGAAACATGTATCATGATTTTACAGTTTTGACCTTTGTTGAAAATCCACCATCTACAGTAGGCTAGTGTCTGTAGCAGCTTAATACAATGTGTGTTCAATCTGGACTAGGTCTTGGGTTTTTCTGCCTTTGCGGTTTCCTCGTTAACAAAACTTGTGGTGTCTGTGTTATTTCTTGAGATATTTTGTAAAAGGGTCGCATATTTATGATCTAATTAGGGTCTGGGTCGTAGAACATGTCATTGATGTGTTTGGGTCATAGACTAAAGTTGACTGTCAACTCATTTATCAAAATACTCTTCTGAAATAGTCATATGACATTATATTCCAACCGACGTTAAAAACTTCACCGCGCATTTTATCAAACACCCTATGTACGGGAGAATAGAGCATGTAAGAAGATGGAACTGGGGAATTTCTTCGGTCTTCCCACTTCTTTGTTGAGAGTCAAGATAAAAGAGGGGTTACTGTGGTTTGGTTGATTCCATGTCCATCCACCCGAAGCGTTGAAAATGATTCTCTTTCTTCACCAGCAAATCCAATTAATTTCTGCAGCTTTAATTTCAGATTTTCCTCTAGCAAGCAAAATTTGCCACAGAAATAAGATCCCCTTCTTCTTTAAATTATTCCTCCAATCTTGAACTCTTTTGCTACTTTTAGCAAACATAATCATTAGAAATCCATATAGTTATCCATTTTCACCTAGTATGTAAATTTCGTTTAAGGGTTTAGTTGAAAAAGATAGCTCTTACTGCTGGAGACTAGTTTGTGCGTGTATCGCTATATCCTGATTTATAACACCGATTGACCCAGATCCGTAAAGACGAAAATGAATTCCCTTTTTTAATGGTTTTTGGTTAAGTATTTAAACGGTTGTTGTATAAGAAAAATGAAGAAGATGCAGGCTTATATTGGGCTTCTAATAATGGGTGTTGCTGTGTGGCAACTCCCAATCTTTCTCCTAGATGTTCTTCAACGTTTGTTTCCAAGTTGAGTATTGAGCATATTAGTGAATATTTGTAAAACATCTTCTTCAATCGAATGGATCTTGACCACCTCCACCGTCTTCTGTATCGATGTTTCCTATTCTTGAAATGAGATCCAATCTAAAAGGAAATCTTTCTGATTTTCATATCAGATCAAATGGGAGAAGATGAAAATGGATGAGAGCTAAATGCTTTGAAGATATTATTTAAACGATCAATCACTCGATGCTAGTCAACTCACAGTCATGGTGTTTAGCAAATAAAAAATATGTCAACTAACAATATTTTAACGGTCTTCGTTAGTCTATGATCCAAACGCATCAACGACATGTTCTACGACTCAGACCCTAATTAGGCCATAAACATGCGACCCTTTTACAAAATATCTCTTATTTCTTTTCCACACTATATTTTGTTATATAATTGAAAACAACATGAGTGACCTTTCTTTATGAAAATGAAGGATTTTGTAGGACATTAACAAATCTCATGGATTTGTATCCTGAATATCGATTTAAATTAATGTCAACGCTAGTTACGAACAAAGAGATAATTTTAATCGGTATGTCTCAACATATGAAAATCTTACGGAGTGTATGATTAGTAGATCTTGTTAGAACATTGCTCGATCGAACTCGCAAGCGTTGCTATCTCAAGCTTGTTTGTTAAGTTTAGTTGTCAAAACTATAAGTCTTGATTTCTAGTCTACTTATAGCTAAGTCTCAGATTATGATAGAAATTGTAGTTAAGCATTAGACTTCACGACGTTCATCGATTGAAGACAAAGAACTACTAAGGGGAGCTTGTGGAACTTCATCAACAAAAGGTACGTGGAGACTTGAGCTTATCTATAAATCAAAAGTCTATCTACTCTATATCCTATTTGAGACAAAATTCATATAGCTATATAGACTTCAATTATGCACATTTGATATTTTGAGCCGAGTTTAACTCGCTTACATATTTTTCGAAATATGTGTTGTTAAGCTTTCGCTTTAACCAAGTTCATCTTATATTCTTGATGAAAGTTAAAATATGATCATGTGAAAATCTCCTTGTAACATCTTACATGATATGTGTGAGACAGTCATTTGATGTAGACTCGGAATGTTTCGTATTGATCATCCGATCACTTGAAAATTGCTTTGAAGCTAATAGTTTGTGTGAGACAGCTATTGTCGTCTTCCAAGAATGTTTCAATGGTTGAAATAAGAGTTTAGAACAGTTGGGTATAAGCATAGTATGCGTACTTGCATATATGTAGTCCATGTCCGGGAACCATGGTATGCATACCCGTATGCGTATTGGTGGTTTGTGAAAGTCCGGGAACCTTGTACGCATACCGGTACGCGATGGTATGCATACACGTTCGCATACTGGCGAATCTAAACTTAGTCCGGCCACTAAGTAATGCATAACCGTTTGCATACTTGAGCGGATGATGTTCTAAAATCGATTTGTTCATGAACTAATACATTTATATAATAAGGAATGCAATCTTTTGCAAACCGTGGCTATAATGTTCATGACTTGATTCGAGTGAATCAAAATCGATTTTGCTTCAATTGTGTCTTGTATACTTCTATGAGAATATAAATAATCGTCCAACTCTATAACTAGTTTCAGTTGAGTCATTTGAACTAGTTATGGTTAAGATGAATGAGGTTGATACGAAAGTGTTCATATGGCTAACTTCAGTTAACTATTGTTGAGACAACAAAGGTGTACACGTTTAGGTATGGTTACTCATAACGGTTGAAATATATTAGCTTGAGTCTAATCCAGTTTTCATCTAACAGTGAATATTGAATGCTTTGTTACCAAGGTAACATTGATTGCGAACCCTGATTTGAAGACAATATAAGTGAGAACTCTAGCAACTGGGAAACCTAATCCCCACACCTCATGTGTGATACTAGTTGCGACTAGAGTCGATTCTCCTTTAACCTTAGGTTTTTCCAAAACCCTGTAGGTTAACGACTTCAAGACTTCATTGGGATTGTGAAGCCAGACCCAACTATTTTCTCTGTAGTTGCGTGTTCTGATCTTGCTGTTTTATATCGTGATTGAATATTATATTCTCTAAGCTTTGTTCGAGATTTAATCTCCGATAGGCAAGTTAAAAAATAGTCACAAACATCTTCGTCTCACTGTATGTGATTCCACAATATCTTGTTTCGCTACCATACGATTAAAATTATTGTGAGGTTGATATTTCTAGTCTGTTCTTCGGGAATATAAGTCCGGTATATCAATTGGTTCCTGTTCAACTTGATTTATCAAAAGACGGAACAAAATTCATAGGTTTATCTTTGGGAGACATATTTATCTATTCAATAGACTTTTCTGTGTGAGACAGATTGGTTTATCAAGTCTTCGACTTTGGGTCGTAGAAACTCTTAGTTGTGGGTGAGATCAACTAATTGAATCAAGTGCGTAGAGTTCTGCTTGGATTCAGAGACGTAAGGAGCGCAACTGTACCTTGATCAGTGTGAGATTGGTTAGGGCTCAACTAAATTCCAGTCCGAAGTTAACTTGGAGTAGGCTAGTGTCTGTTGCGGCTTAATACAGTGTGTTGTTCAAATATGGACTAGGTCCCGAGGGGTTTTTGCATTTGCGGTTTCCTCGTTAACAAAACTTCTGGTGTCTGTGTTATTTCTTTTCCGCATTATATTTGTTAATATAATTGAAATATCACAGGTTGTGCGTAAGTTCAATCAATTGTGATTCTAACCTTTGGTTGTTGATTAAATTTATTGACCATTGGATATTGGTTTTTGATACCGTCCAAGTTATTTCTTATATTCAATCGGGCTCGCAAATTCCTATTTGTTTGATTGAGGATTGAATTGAGAAATTGAGATATAACTCTTTGATATACTTTTCTTAAGATTGAGTCTGACTGTCTAGTTGATTCTCTTGGAAATATATTGGAGTTAGTCCATACAGATTGCTAAGCGAAATATTGGGTGTGGTTGTTAGACCCCCGTTTTCCAATCAGTATCAGAGCAGGAAAACACGTTTAAGACCTTATAAGTCTATGTGTGTAGCGATCTGACTCTGTGTATAGAAGTGTTATCTCTATAAACGTACCGCCGGTCTTCGACGACTCGAATTACTTGTGGTGGAAAATTGCTATGTGTGCTTTTCTTCAAGCGCGTGATTTTCAATCATGGGTTTACGTTGTTAATTGCTATGATCCTCTGGTTTTTACATTAGGCACTGTAACTGTTCCAAAGGATATTGGTGATTATGATGTTGTCGAGATTCTTGCTGCAAAGAAAAATTCTGACTGACTGAATGTAATAAACCATGCCATTACCCCAGATCTTCAGCACCATGTGACTACGTGCACTCGGTCTAAAGATGCTTGGGATATATTAGAAACCGTATTTGAAGGGAATACCTGTGAAAAAGAAGCTTGGCTTCAAAACCTAAATTCTGATTGGGAAAACCTTCATATCGCAGATGAAGATTCATTTGATGAGTTTAATCACTATGTGTCTGAAATTGTTAATACATCTTTTGCGTTGGGTAAGACTATTCCTGAAAAGGACATTGTGAGGAAAATTCTCAGATCATTGCCATCTATATACGATTCTAAGAAACATGCTATCGTTGAAGGAGATAACCTTGATACACTTTCCAGAAATACTATTGTTGGAAAGTTAAAAATTCTTGATCAAAACACAGTCTGAACATCTGCGTTCAAAGCTGTGACCAACACAAGTGAATCTTCTGACTTGTCTTGGGATGATGAATGTTGTAATTATCATGTTGAATTTTATAAATCACTGATTACACAAAAGATCAAGGATACTGTAAGAAGAAGCAAAAGATGTGAGAAAAGTATCTCTCTGGTTATTGCTTCAGATGATTCAATACAAGAAACATCACCTCAGGTTGTCAAAATCACACATACTTCCAATGTGTGCAATGAACTTTCAGCTCTCGCAGCAGAAACTTCTTCGTACTCAAATTCTGATTTAGAGTTTGAGTCCGATACTGAGATTTTTGAATTCTTAGTGTCGAGAAATTCACCAAGAAAATCTCCGAGTAAAGGCTTCATTGGATAAACTTGAATCATCACTTCAGGTGAAAAATCTTGAGGTATATTGTTTAATGATGAATTCATCAAAACCCTGTCTCTGAAGGAAAAAAGAGATTAATACCTGAAAAGAAGAGGGTACCCAAATATACCTCAATCTAAAACTTTTCCACCTATAAGTCCTTTCTCCGAAAGGATTGTCTATGGACTGAGTCGATACAATACAATGAATCGGTTCACACTTCGTGTGATCGTCTATGGGTACGAGATCGAGACAATACGACAACAAGATAACTTGCATGATTGACTATGGATACAAGATCGAGACAATACAATAACGAAGTATGATTACTTGATAATAGGTTAGGACTTAACCAAACATTATAGGATTGCTATCAAGTAATTAGAAATTAACGTTTGTGTATTTTACTTCTAATTATAATAAATCAATTATAATTGCGGAAATAGAAAAGTAAAAGACACAACAAGATTTTGTTAACGAGGAAACCGCAGATGCAGAAAAATCCCGGGACCTTGTCCAGAATTGAATACTCTCATAATTAAGCCGCTATACAAAATCTAAACCAACTTCGTATAGCTGGGACCAAGCAACTAAACCTACATATAGTTCACCTAGTTCCCTCAGTATCCCTGCGCCTCCAACTTGTAATTAGTCACGCACTTGGAACAATTCCTTTGGTTCGTATTCCAAACAGTAAAGGAACAACAACTCTTTTCAAACAACGTGATATGAGTTTGACAAAGGCTCTACCTGTTTAACTAATAAACTCCTTTGTTGGGTCCGAGATCTATCTAAAAATTACAGCTATCAAAGTAGTTAGGTTAAGATTTTGCAATCAATACTCTTAGTCACAAAGACAATATATTGATGCCGATCTACACAACTAATTATTCAAGGTTATCACAAAGATAAACCGATTATCGTTGAATCCCTCCAGCCGATCAAGTTTTGTGCACACCAAAGATTATGAACCCAAATATCTTCTTTGTCTTCAAATCTTCTTAGATCTTAAATAAACACATGCAGACATACAACTTGAATCTCTTGTGATTAATCACACATAGAACGGAGTCTGTTAACGATGGATTATCACAAGACGTCTTTAGATCTACAAACAATCTAAATATCCTTGTCGACACTTCGATCTAGTTTGAGTGAATCTTATATCAGAAGAGAAGATTCTCAAGCATAAACAAACTAGGTGCAATCAAAGTTCAACAACCATTAGTCAATCAAATCAATCGAAAACTAATAATGAAATGCAATTATCTAGTTTCCCACCAACGGTACTCATAGAGCTTCTCAATCCCAAAGAAGTCTTTAAAACGAGCGGTCATAAGAGATTTCGCCTAATTAGGGTACTTTCCTCTCCGAATAGACAGCTCCACCAGTAACAACACAACTAGGTAGTTTTGCTGGCTCTGAGGATTAGTTTGCTCGAAATGCAAACTTCAATATTTATAGACCAATGAAGTTTGGACACCAAGGAATTTCCAAAACCGAATATTCTCAAAGATATGCAATAAATCCAAAATCGGTTTTCATAATTACTGGAAATGCACTGTCCAAATATACACCAAAATCTCAGTAGAAAATCTCCAATTAGTAAATGCACATTACCAATTTTTATTTTCTAAAGATATGCATTTAATTACTGGAAATTAAAAGCATATAAAAACTAAAAACCTTAATTAAAAGATTCTCAATTTATTTCGATCCGGGATTCTCCTTTAGTTATTAAGGAATATCTTTGAACAATAAAAGATAAGAATTACTGCACATGTTCAAAGTATGTCGACATCTTTACTTTGTAAATCCTTTTTCATATTTATAATCTTGGAACCGATTTGCCACACTTCCAAACAAGTTTAGAATTGGTTCATCTGACTTCCAAGAACTATGTGATTGATTATCCTATCAAATCACCATTAACGGGTTTCACGGTTCTACCAAAATACAAAGCTTCGGTTCTACCTCCATGTGGGTACTAGGATCGCTCACACTAGCTTTCCAAAAATTGGTTGACTAGGTACTAGGATCGGTGACCACATTATTATGGTATTTACTTGTGATCGGTTGCACAGGTCATAGGATCGGTTACCAATTACTAAGACTTGTTGTACCTCTTACAAGGATCGATTCCACATACTTGTGATCGGTTGCACCTCTTACTAGGATCAGTTACCCAATGTCTAGAGTTGGTCATACCAATTACAAAATATTGAGCATACCATCTTAGGTGATTACTTAAGATCGGTGTCACTAATAAAAGTCATACCAATACAAAAGTCAGGCATTGGGAATAATTTTACCAAGATACATACTAAACACACATATTAGTAATCTAAAGATTTGCAATGAATAACAATACCAATAATCCTAGCTATTTCCCTTTCGATTCACTTTGAATTGTACTTCCTTTAAACGATTGTAAAATATTGATTCCTAGGACGAAATCTTCACCCATACCCATACACATAATCACAATAGCATTCATACGATTATGTCGATGTCTTATATATGAAGTTCAAAAGATAGACGTTATAGTTCGTATTGTAATTCCTTAATAGTATGTCTAACTAGAGTATAATCATTCACAGCTTCACAGTTATGTTTTCAATATGCACGACTTGAAAGATACGTTAGGAATGAAACAGATCAAGTCAGATATCAGTAACCTCAAGAGGAAGGATGATGTCGTCGATGTACTCTTTACTTCTTCACATTCTTCAAGTCTTCACGTAAACTTTTAAGTCTCATATCTTATTAACTTTCTAGCTAACCTATACGAAGTTGACTCTAGTATATAATCAAGCGACTCTTTAAACGAGTTTTGGTTCACTAAAATATGACAACCAAATTTGACATACCCACGATTGGTGGGTTCAACCGAGCTATGCTCTAACAATATCCCTCTTTGTCATTTTTAGTGACAAAACTCTTACATCATATGGATAAACAAATTACAAGAATTCATTACACATACGCTTGATTCCAAGTTTCAACAACACAATAGCTTGTATACATTCAATCCATAAATTCCGCTGTTGAAATTATAATAACAAAGCAAATACTTCCCCTAAAGGTAAGATAGGTATATTTTCAATCCGCACATCTTTGTTATTCCCTTTGTAGTTAAGATAACCACAAGTATCAATATGATATTTTACTCGCCCTTAGTCTATGCTTTACTCTTTCGTTAGATATAACGTTTAAGCACCATTGTCCTTTCCTTAGTGATACCAAATCAATTGTTTACTCCATATATTTCTCCCCCTTTTTGTCACAAAAAGACAAAGGTACGAGCAAATAAAAGACAAACCGAAAGGATCTTACAAATCTAAAAAGACTTGCAACCTATAAGAGTTAAGCACGAGGGTTCCACACACCATTTTAGATAACCAATATCAAAACCGAAACTATAAAGTAATTTTGTTTTGATGTGTTACCAAGAAAACAATTGCCCAAAGCTATTTTCCCTAATAGTTTAGCAAATCATAAATTGACTAAGTACCTTAGTTCTTTTGCTAAACCGATTGCACAAATACAATGGCTTGTTTGATAAGACCAAAATAAAGATAAAAATTAACTCTATTTTTCTCATCAGGTTGTAATTATTCAAATAATAACTTAGACCTTTCACTTTAAACAAGACAAGTACTAGGTTATTTAACTAGTATTTCTTGTTAAGGTATTCGATTAGATTTTAATAACCGAATCCTACACTTTGATAAGTCTAACTAAGATCAGAATTAACTTAGTTTCTCTTATCCGGAATCGAATTGGACTAAATAATTGATCCCGAAAACCTTTTCCTTAAGCCATAAACAATTCATACAAACCAAATAAATCAACTTGCATAATTATTAATCTTAATCGGAAGCAATTGAAACAAACATAGACATTATAGTACCGCAATTGTACCGAAATTTCGTAAGCCTAAACAATTGATACCAAACCATAAAGAAAGATAACAATAGTTTTTCTTAACCGGAAACAATTGAATCACACACATACATCCATACACAAATAATGGAATAAACATCAATTGTACCGAAATTTTTGTTAAACAAAAGCAATAAATATATGCAATAAAATCAGGCTTTTCTTAACAAGAAAACGATTAACTAACAAATTCGTTACCTCATATTCCGCATCCTTTTCACCCCGAAAGATATATCATTAAGCGCAAGTTCACATTAGAACTCTCCCCCGTTGTGTTGTCATCCTCCCGCCAAAACAAAAGAATAACAACAAAGACCAACCTTTACCAGAGAAAGGTTGAAAATCGGTTTTAACTAATCCGATGCAAAAGTTGAAACCCCGAAACATATATGCTTTTATGCTAAACCAAAAACGATTCAACATATTGTGACGTTTTCACATATTAGTTTCAATCGGAACCCCTTATGATCCTTTGATAAAGCCTACCAACATGGGCTAGAACTTAATCCTGCTAAACCAAAAAGTCACCCAAACCATAAGGGTTCATACCATATGAGATCGAATATTAAGGTTATGAAAACCGAAATCAAGCATCCCTAATCACATATCGCTATGTAAACGAAAAACTACCGCAATAAAAATTATAAAATAATAATTTTATTCATTAATAATATATAGTTTTATTCAAAATAGACCTTATACAATTATTGAAAGAAATAAAAAATTGATGTCTATTTTCCATTTTGAAACTCTAATTTTATCCTTTTTAGAGTTTCCTTCAAAGTTGAAGCCGTATCGGAAGATTTCACAGGATTCCAATCATATTCTATGATTACTAGTCTTGATTCAAGACTAATAACATTTTCATTGACTACCTTTACTTCCTTTCGCAAATATTTTTCCATGTTCCTTACTTCACATAAGATTAGATCTAATTTTAGTGAAAGATTCTTGAGAAGATTATCATTGAGAGAAGAGATTTGTTCATTAGGAACATCTTGATGAAGCTCCGGAGATGAATCTGAATCACCATCAAAAGATTCGAGACGAAGTTTCTTGTTAGAAAGCAGTATGGTCCAGACTTTTTCGGTTTTGCGAGAGTTGCAGCTAGAGGTAGACATCCTGTCAAAGCTATATAAAATGAAGTAAGATTAGGTCTCTCCTCTTATAAGTTCAAGAACTTTCTCTCAAAATCTTTGAGAATATTATTTCAATTAAATTCTTAACCGAAAAATTATTTTTAGAAATATTTTTATCCGAATACTTACATTCATATCATTATTGTATACTTTTTGAGGGTAAGAAGTAAGGATTCATGATAACCAATTGGGTTGTCATTTTTCGGTTGTTGAATTTTTTTCCTTTGAAGGTTTCAACATCCTTAAGGTTTCAACTTTTAGGTTCAACCCTTAATCTTGATGTTCGAAGATCTTATTCTCCTTTTTAGAAGTGATTTTTGATCTAAACTTATATCTTGAATTTTTGGTTTTATAGAGTCTCCCTCTCTGTTTAGTATCAGGACATTGCCTATGATAATGCCCTCTTTGTTTGCATTGGAAGCAAACACTAGAGGTATTCCGGTTTCTGGATTTAGATTCCACAAATTTATTTAACCATGCCTCCTTGCCTTTTGATGCATTCATACCAGGTGATGGTTTTCCAAAGCAATTGAGTTTATCTCTCAGTTTCTGATTTTATGAATTTAACTTCCTTATCTCATCTTGACAACATTTAATGTCGAGAATGAGTTTAGATACTTGTACCTTTTCGGAACATTGAGAGACCTCGATTTTCACAAGTCGCTCGTTAAATTTTTCTTTATCATTCAGAAAACTCCGTTTGAGTTGATCAAGCAATGATTTTATTCCATTGATGTCATATTCAAGAAGCTGAGTTCTTTTATCTTTACATGGAAGCATTTCTTTGCAAATAAAACTCTTCTTGAGTATCTAGAGTTGAAAGAATTTCAGAGTTAAAGACTTCTGCAATGGTTGCAATATTATCCACCATATAGTCTTGATCATCCTCGTCAGGGGAATAGTCAAGGGTTGCAGTATATGCATTTCTTTTCCATTGATTATCCTTAGTTGGACAATCCGGAGAAATATGACCAAATCCTCTACATTTGTAGCATTAAGGAATATCATCATTATCATCCCAAGTGTCTTCACGATTATGTGTATAAATGTGATTTCTTTTTGGCACAGGAGATTCTCTTTTTCGGTGTCTCAACAATTTCTTGAATCATTTAGTAATAAGAGACAAATGATGATTTAGTTCAGCTTCATCTTCAACATTTAGATCTTCATGATCTTGGGAGTTTTCCGGACATTGAATCGGAACCTTTCTACCAGCTTTATAGGCCAGATTGTCTTTTTTCTTGGACGAATACTCCCAATCAAATATCTTTAGTTTTCCGACAAGGGAACTTCTCGATAAGGAGAAAAGATCATTAGCTTCGATGATTGCATGCTTCTTAGAATCGTATCTAGATGAAAACGATCTGAGGCATACTATATCTTTTTCAGAAAAATGGTATTTCCAAGCGAGAAAGAAGCATTTACCATCTCAAAGAGTTTGATATAAAACTCTTCAAAAATGTCGTTGTCATCCATTCGAAGGTTTTCCCAATCAGACGTAAGAGTTTGAAGTCTAGCTTCTTTCTCTAATGTATGTTCTTTGAATACAATCTGAAGATTATCCCAAGCTTCTTTCGAAGTTTGACATGTTGATACATGATGTTGTAGATCACGACTTATAGCATGTATAATAGCATTCAAACCATCTGAATTCTGCTTAGAAAAAGCCTTCTCTTCATTTGAATAATCCACTAAGCGTTTAAACTCAGTTTCCGAATTTTCTACTTTAGGGCAATTATAACTGTTTATGGGTGAAAACTGTTTCTGCTGGTTTTAGTAAATTTGGGTGTGTGGATGAGAAACAAATCTAAACCTAAAACAAATGCACTGCACGGGAGTACTTTAGATTCGAGAGATCAATCTGTACAATCCTGGCCTAAACCAAGAAATGGTCGTTCCAGTATTGCTTCGGTCACAAAGTGAAGGAGAAGGGTTGGTCTTAGGGAGGGAAGCGAAGAAGGTGTTGAGACCAGAATGGTTAATTCTGAAAGTGTGGCTATTTTATGACTTGTATCAGAATGTGGAACTGTCTTGCGGAATGTAAGCTATCAGTTCTTTGGTGTTTTCTGGATAATGTGTTATTGTTCTCACTAAAACTTGTTGTTTTGTGGAAATAGGTAAAACCTATTTATACAAGTCATATTGAACGCACCCTGATCTCGTAGAAAGTGGGAGTGATTGAGTAATGGAGAAGTGGGATTATGTGTAAATTCCAGAGACCACGTTCCCACCATGTAGGAAACTGGCTAGTTTATACCAACTACTTCTTACCGCCACTAACTGCCCCGCTTTCTGACACTTTCTTATAATGGGCGTGTTGCACGCCGCACGCTGTAAACCGCCAGAACAATACCCTTATGAGCATTGTAGCATACTGCTATGTGTGGCAAGTCAAAGTCAGGAGACTTGCCACGGGAGAATAACACGTGATGCTATTTGGATTGTCTTGGTTGGTCGCCAAAAACTTGCCACAGGCCTGTCAATTATGTGGCGAATTTGGACGGCTGAGATCGTAACTCATGAGAAAGGGTGGCCATTGGTTATGGCCACATTCTATTGGCGCTTGATGGTAGCACAATGGCGTTATTGGCACACGCCAATGGCGTAGTGGAATATAGCGGCATGCCAATGGCATAATGGCGCCTGGCGTAACCGTTGTACAGTGGCGTCTGGCGTAGCCATGGAAGCTATTTTGGAATATTGGTGTTAGACTCAAATATGGCTCCGGCAACAGTGGCCCTGTTGTTACATCAAACTTTAAGGCCTTAGGAGAATAACCTGACTTAGTTGGCGTGGCAAATTTAGCTATATTATGGTTTGGCGTATCGAAAACCTAATTAGTGCGTGTGGCATGGCCGCGGTATGGTGGTACTTTATGCAATCGGTGCCATGGCCACATTAAAGGAATTATGGTAATCCATAACATGGGAATAACCACAGGCACAAAAATGGCCACATGTGGTTATAGAATGGCGTTGTTTCTAAGGTTTGGCGGGTCCCAATGGCTCATGGCATGTTATAGGCCAAAGTGGTGTAATTGGGCCACGACTAGAAATTAGGGTTACAAATAACGCCACTAAGGCAGAGCCGTGTTTGGAATACCCTAATTGGAATATGCTATGGCATTTGGCCACGAACAAGAAATGGGTTAGCACATTGGCGTGCTATTAACGGTAAGTTGCCACGTTCGGCATGCTTCTGTGGCAAAGTGGCACGTTTGGCATGTTTGGCATGCCGATTAGTGTTTTGGCGAGGCATGGCATGTTCATCATGCTACAAATATGCCGGAGCGTAATGGCACGCATGCCAATTAGCGTATTGCGCAACTTCAGAAAGCGACTATCTGGCACAACTTTGCCTATTTTGATACAGTGGCAGGTTTAGAGCGACCTGATTGGTCGACTAAAAGAGGGGTCTACCAAGCATGGGTGTGGCCACACTTGCAGTGTGCGTGTGGCGGATTTAGAGCGACCTGATTGGTCGATGGGAAATATGGCCGACAAGTATGGGCCCAGCCACAACTCATGTGCATGTGGCGGGAATAGGGGCCGGTTCGAGCAGCATGGTGTGTGGCCACTTGAAAGTGGCGCCGGCTGGCCTGTGGCATGGCCACACCTCCTTTTGTTGCTACTCCTATTCCGCGGTTCCTTTTATTCCTTGTTTTCTGATTATGGGTAGGATTTTGCACCTACTAATCCATGGCGGATTAATTGCCTAGTTCGCCTAGGCTTAATTTCGACAGGCGAGGTCCAATATATTGCGCAGGGTGCAAAACCCTAATTTTTGCATATCAGTCAGGGTAATATATGAATCTTTTTAATTATCACAAAATTGATTGAATTCTATGTATTGACACAGAGTTCTTTAAGTTCATTACCAGAGAGCAGTATGCTTTCCGATTGAATACTTTATGCAAGGACCTTAGCCTTGATACTTGGAAATTCGTGCTACTCTGCTGCGAGTGAACACAAATTGTCATGCCATATCAATATTAAGGGTTCAACCGAGGAACATAACACAGAAAGATTTCAAAGAAACTCATATTAATTGAATAATACAGGCAAGGTGACAAAATTTACAGAATATCTGGGATTGTTGCTACATGCACCATTCTGGGTAAATTTCATGTGAATATATGTTGCTCAATAAATGCGTCAGTGAAGAGGTTGAACACTTATCACTTTTACATGGATCCGTTTCTTTGCAGAAAGATTGCACATTAAATGCAGGGTTTTACAAATTTGGCCCTGAACTAAAAACCACCATTAACATTAAGTCCCCTGCTTAGCACGTAATAATGGAATTGTTGCGGGGTAAGCATGAGATGGTGACAGACAAGAGTAAAAACCGAAAGAGCAAGACATGAAGAGATTGCCAGAAAATTCGACTAACCTTTGGCAGGAGGCATAAGTAGCCTATGGTCCTTGTGCTGGCGGATTGGCGTATTTACGGCTTGGCCACGGGGTACTGGTGTTGGTTTGGACATAGATATTTGCTCCCTGGAACGTTGGCGCCAATTTGGGCCATGGGGCTGATGCTGACGCTGTAACTTCGGCCAAGGACCATTGATGCTGGTGCTACGACTTTGGACGCGAAGCGGTGATGATGGCGCTGCAACTTCAACCCACGGAGCGGTAACGATGGTGCTGCTGGCTTGGGTCACATACTGTTGATGCTATAAGGCGTTAACACCGCAGGGCCAACTACCTTCTTCTATGCGTAGCCCAAAAAAAAGAAACCTTCTTCTACTCAAACTCCAAAAACACTATGCATATAAAAGGTGTTTCCCATCTTCTTTATTTTTTCGCATAGTTGGCTTTGCTTCCGCGTCTCCGTGTTAGTAGCAAAGCAGTAAAGCAGGCGAGCATATTTCAGGTATGTGTTCCAACGTTTCTTCCCTTTTTGTTTGCTCTTCTGTGTTGGTGTAAGCCCTGGCCCTAGCCATGTCTTCCATAAACTTGTAGAAATACTCCAATATGAATAATTCCTCTTTGCCGGTAGTATTGTAGTAGCGTTAACCACAACATCAATAGTAGTGGAGCCGGTTATTATGTGAAGCAAGCATGTATGGATGGTTGCCGTTGGCTTCTTTCTCCATAAAACCTAGCTTTAGGATTTTTTTTTATTTTTTTTTTGGCCGTGGGAGCTATTTCCGAGGAAAGACATGGTTTTGGCTAAAAACATATTTCCCACGACAAGTTTTTACTCGAGCGAGCATCAGTCCCCATCTCATTTGGCCGTGAGTGCCATGACATGTGACCAAAGAAAATTTCCCGTAGAAAACTTGTTGCTGACTCTTGATCATTTTATCCAAATTTCTGAAAAAATCTCCATGCATGGTTTTTTTCGAAGTAGTAATTTTCTGCCTTGTTCCATTGTAGTTACTTCAAAAGCATAAGGAATTTTGTTAAGATGTCACCTGAAAGCAATTCTGCCGCCGCATCGAGAAATGCTAACAACTCCAAGCCAAACATGGATGATGAGTTCTTTAGAAGGTCTGTTACAATTACAAGGACCCATCCCAAATTCGTGGAAACCCTTCTGACTGATCCAGAGAATGAAGGAGAAGTCAAATCGGTCTATCCAGGGCGTATAATGAGGTTTTTCCTCCAGAAGAAAGAGTACCCGGCTTATCCCATAGACTTTAAAATCTGTCATAGTCCATTGCGCTCTTATGATAAATGGATGAAATTCATGACAGGCCAAGACCATGTAAGAACTAATCTGACTGGGGAGCAAATCATGAATGTTGTTATGGCATCCGCGACACTTCAAATCAGAAAAGATGCTGCAGGTTTGATTACTTTCATCTCTAGATGGTGTACGGAAACTCACACGGCTATATGTAGATGGGGTGAAATGACTGTTACTTTGGAAAGCGTAGCCGTTCTGTTGAGTCTTCCAATAATGGGGAATCTTGACGTCATCTTGTCTGAGGAAAAAAAGGAAATACATGCTACTTTGGTCACGAAATCAACAGAATATGTTCGGAAGCATTATGAGGAAAAGTGTTTCTACAACTGGTGGGTGTCCGAATGGTTCCCCAATGAGCCAGAGCCGGATCAGGTGCTGGATGATACACTCTATGTTGCTGCATTTTTAGCTCTGTGGTTATCCAGGGACATTTTTGATGATGGTTCTGGAAAGAAGGAGATAAGGCAGGAGATCATCAAATTTGCTATCAAATTAGCGAAAGGCGTTGCTCTTCCCATCGGCAGTTTGTTTCTTGGCTCCTTGTACACCCATCTGGATCACTTAGCAGCGGACATGTATGTCTCTAATGGGTATATGAAAGTAGACTCGTATGTACATGCCTCCTTTCTCCAAGCATGGTTGTGGGAGCATTTCAAATATTACGCTCCTAAACCTAAAACCTCGTTTCCTGATACATATGGCGTCTCCAGGATACTCCGTTGGTTGGAGAGACGTCCAAAACCTGTCTCAAAGCTCATTGACTTTCTTGACAACGAGCATAGAGTTGACTTTCGTCCTTAGGCTCCAGTCCACACGTCTATAGTTTAGCCGAACACTTTTGCTCCCGCCTCGAACATGGCGTTATATTCTGCCGAAGAGAACATGAGCATTGGAGAAACTATGTTTATGCAAAGCTGCATTCCTGGATATATGCCATCTTTTTTCAGAGGATCTTGTGAAGTGGTTCCTTACAACATTGACAGGGATGCTCGTCATATCGGTTTTGATCAGGGGGTTCCGTTTTGTCGTCCATTCACGGCTCCAAAAGAACTGTTGCCAACCGTTTTCAATAGTCGTGTCTTTGCGCCCCATAAAAGCCTCCCCTTTCTGCTCCCAAAACGAAAACCGGTGACAACCTCTAAATATAATATTTTCTGGCAGGAAGAGTTCCTCGCTATTCATCAATTAGTGCAGGATGTTGTGACAGTTCCATGCGGCAAGCCCTCTTCTAAAGTTCTGGAAAAACACAGATTGTTGAGGTTGTTTTCTTCGGGTAAGCGGAAATCTGAAATTCCCCAAGAAAAAGAGAGAAGGTCGAAAAGTCATGCGGGCGGCATCCGATCGGGTTCGACGGCCCTTGTGACTTTCAGTTCTTCCAACATGCAAGTATGTATGATTTCCTTTCTGATTTGGCCGTATTGCATAAATATTTTGAATTGTCGCCACTGAAAACCCCTTCCCCTTTTTGACTCAGGGTTTTAATAAGGTAAACGACTTCACCAGACTTGCACGTGGCCAAAAAAAGGCGCCTTATGAAGAAAAGTCTGGCGATACTGAGCCCCTTAACAGTGAATAGGAACATGATGATGAAGAAGAAAGCTCAGAATCCGACGGTGATGAGAAAAGTACTTCAGAGCGTAGCAGTGAGTCTTCTTCCAGTCCCAGTGGGCCCGCATGAGTTTCCCACACCTTTTTTTATTGGACTATTTATTTATACGAAATAAATATTCAATTGGTGATATTTACAGGAAGAAGCCTCTTCTGAAGATAACCCGGAGATGGAGATTCATGGCAATGAAGATGTAACTGTGTCTCCAATCATGGAATATGTATCCGCTGGTAATCTGGAGATGGAGGTCGATCGTCATGAAGGTGTTGTTGAGTCTCCAATGGCGGAAAATGTTGTTGTGGCAACGGGCGTGATTGTTCCTAAAGAATCTTTACTAGTCGCACATCCAACCGCAAGTGTCGTTTTCGATCCTCCATTCGAGGGTCCTTTTGAGGGTCACATGTTGATTAGAGGATTCAGCGTGCCAGTGAAGTATGCGGATCTATATACCAAAATATGGGAAAGGTATGGACATATCGCAACAACCAAAAAGATCACCAGCCGATTTGCGTTGCTTAAGCGTGTGGAAGAAGCCTTATATTCAATTCATGACATGTGCAACGTGACTGGCCACACTGTTTCTGAAGATGTAATCTCGATCTGGAAGTTCCACCGGGATGTGTGTGTGAACTTCGAGTTTAACGCCTCCTGGTTCTGTGAAGGACTTTCCAAAATCCAAAAGCTGCAAACTGAAATGGCTGGATCCCCGCCTGCGGATTTCATTAACCAGCAGGAGGCGGAAATTGAGAGGTTATCCCAGGAGTTGAAGTTGAAGCAGGATGCTCTTCAAAACATGAAGGATGCTTTCTCCAAGAATAATGGATTGTTGTTGGAAAATTTCCCTTGAATGCTTTTATTTTTCTAAATCTCCTCTTTAGGTTTTCTTTTGAAAGGCAAGAGACGCCTGTTTCATGGTTTCATTCTCTGGTTTTTGGATTGATAGATGACTGTTTTATAAGAATTTTTGAATTGGTTTATCTTTAGAATGGGTTATTATTTTTGGAATAATGGCTCTTTGATCAATTGATATGTTGGAATCTGAATTATGAATTTAAGTAGCATAATTATTCTGGAAAAATTGTGAAACCGTGAATGTTGCATAAAAAGGGGAAATATGGGATGATATGAAATCTTGGGAAAATTGGGTTATCGATTTCCACAGTCAATACGGAATTGATGCCTGCGTACACCTTCAATAAGTTTAAAACAATAGGTTGCGTAAACATTGTCTGACAAAACTTACTCGCTTTAGGGTCAGCAAAACTGAATCTTCCGGGCGTGAATCAGAGTGTTTCGTGTGACGCCATCCTGGCCGCGAGAAGTCCCCAGTCGTTCTTCATTGTCTGTGAAAAATCTTTACGTCGATCCGTGGCAAGGAGGAGAATCTCCAGGCCCCAGGCGCAATTCTCCTTAATCTATCTTTTCTTGGACGATGCGCTTCAGAGCATTGCATTCACTGGTAGGATGATGGATGAATCTGTGATAATGGCAATATTATGAATCTAACACCTCTTTCTTAGTTTGTGGACGCCATACCGAGGGTAGTTGGACCACTCCCTCTCGCACCCAAACTTCCAGTAACTCCAAGACCTTTCTGATAGGCGACGGGAAGCGTGGATATTCTGGGTATGGCTTCTCTCGCATCAGCGGTTGCTGTGGTGGGAGTTCCGGCAGGCTTTGGTATAAAGTTATTTTCGAATGAGGAGTTGACGATTGAGCGATCATTGATTCATGAGAGGACCGTTTACTTCTACCATATTGCTGAAGGATAGCTTCTCTTAGGGAATCTGCATCAGTGGCAGCAACACGAGGTGGTTGGGATGGATATTGTTCGTTTCCATAAGCGTCTTGGAAGATTTCTCCCTCTTCAGGTGCCTCTTCTTTAAGCAAAGCAGTTGTGGTCGAGGATTGCTGGACGACTCTCTGAACTTCTGCGAGGGTTTGGAGATAAATGTTTTCCAACAATGCTTCATAGGCCGGATATTTACCTTTGTCCTGTAGATGTTGTGGCACACCTAGTAAACCTCCTTCCTTGTCCCTGTGAAACTGTCTTGGCTCTCTGGAAGAATTCAATTGGCTGTTTTTCTTTTGCTCTTGTATAACATGGCTACGTGACCCATTTGCATCTTCATTGGTAGAAGTACAGGCTTTGTCCAAAGATTGAACGTCCTTCGCATTATTCTGGAAATTGGTGAGATCTTTCTGACAGGTACTCGCTGACTCTTTCCACAATTGACTGATCATAATTTTCAGGATGTGAAGCGTTTCGTTTTTCCGCCTGATAATATCAACTTGGTTTGCAGCCATATGCTCTAGCATTTTATCATGTATTCCATGGTGGATGGCTTCCGTCTATACACTGCTCTTGAAAGGTTTGAAAGATCCGAATACATCTGGAAGTTAGAACCTTTGATTGAAACAAGCTTTAGGTAATAATTGAATTAGGCCTAAGACCAATTGAGATAAAAATGAAATTGAGAATTGAATTTACAACTGAGAGATTTAATCTCCCACTGTAGTCGCCAGTTGTTTATGGGTAAAAACTGTTTCTGCTGGTTTTGGTAAACTTGGGTGTGTGGATGAGAAACAAATCTAAACCTAAAAAAAATGCACTGCACGGGAGTACTTTAGATTCGAGAGATCAATTTGTACAATCCTGGCCTAAACCAAGAAATGGTCGTTCCAGTCTTGCTTCAGTCACAAAGTGAAGGAGAAGGGTTGGTCTTAGGGAGGGAAGCGAAGAAGGTGTTGAGACCAGAATGGTTAATTCTGAAAGTGTGGCTATTTTATGACTTGTATCAGAATGTGGAACTGGATTGCGGAATGTAAGCTATCGGTTCTTTGGTGTTTTCTGGATACTGTGTTGTTGTTCTCACCAAAACTTGTTGTTTTGTGGGAATAGGTAAAACCTATTTATACAAGTCATATTGAACGCACCCTGATCTCGTAGAAAGTGGGAGTGATTGAGTAATGGAGAAGTGGGATTATGTGTAAATGCCAGAGACCATGTTCCCACCATGTACGAAACTGGTTAGTTTACACCCATTACTTCTTACCGCCACTAACTGCCTCGTTTTCTGACACTTTCTTATAATGGGCGTGTTGCACGCCGCACGATGTAAACCGCCAGACCAATACCCTGATGAGCATCTCCCGGTTTGTGACATGTTTGATGTCTCGAGTGTTTTCATGGAAAACGTGTAGCAGATTGCTATATGTGGCAAGTCAAAGTCAGGAGACTTGCCACATGAGAATAGCACGTGATGCTATTTGGCTTGTCTTGGTTGGTCGCCCAAAACATGCCACAGGCCTGTAAATTCTGTGGCGAATTTGGACCGCTGAGATCGTAACTCATCAGAAAGGGTGGCCATTGATAGACACATTTTTGTGTCCGATTTGTCTCGATTCTATATATTGTTAGGGCTTATTTTTGTACTTATTATGGTGTTTTATTTATTTGTAAGTATTTTTGGCCAATAAACATTTTTGGAAAAAATTGGCTCGAAAAGTTGTCGGAAAGCACCCGGAGGACACTTGCTATTCCGACCCCCGGTTTGGATAAGGTGCACCCCCAGGACACCCCTTAAGGTAGCTGCTAAAGGCACCCCTATTCTGGATAGGGGGCACCTCCTTTCTTCACAAATTCAAATTTCAAATTTGGCGGGAAAACAAACCAGCACGCATGTAGATTAGGGTTCGCATTCTTGGAAATATTTAAGGAGATTCAATCTCGGATTTTTGTTGGGCTGGACTTCCTAGAGCATAACAGGGTTGGTATATGTGATTGGATCGAGTGAATTAGGTTAGATCGACCGGGAGAAGGAAACAGAGGTGTTGTGGTCACAGGTTGCTGTTGGAATATTTTTCGACAATTCAGGGATATTAAAGGCTAGAAAAGCTTGCCCAACATTCGTAGTTATCTAATAAAGAGTTTGGAAGTATTGGGAGAGGTCAAATACGCGTGAAGAGAGTTTGGCAGAAAGAAAACTCTGAAACTTGCTGTGGAGATAAACCAAGATTTTGAGGGAGATTTAATCGAGCTGCGGCCTGTAAAAGGAGAGGGATAAGTCATATAAGGGGTACGAATCCTTTCAGAGAAGTTTAGAACACCACAAAGCTCCAGAGATCGAGTTGCAGGAAAATACCTTATTCTGTTGCTGCTGCTGAAGAGGAAGAACACGAAGAACATTGACGCACAAGCAACTGGCGCAGAAAACTATCGTTGTTTCACAACAGAACCTATGTGTCGTTCATCACAGCGGTTGCATTAGGTCTTTAGCTACTATTTCTCCCTGTAACAGTGATTCTGCAACACCAACAAACTGTTGCAAATCGTCTGTATTATCACTTTTCATCTTTTTAATCATCTTTTGAGCCATAAAAAAATATTTTGAGACCATGATTAATATGAGGAGCTAAGCCCCATTGCTGAGGCGATAGAGGAAGCTACTTTTCCAACAAAAAGTGGTATATTCTTTTTTATCTTTTTATTTGCAATAATTATATGATTATTTGCCTTGAACTATTATTGAATATGATTTTTATTTGAGTGATTGTGATCTATTTTGATGGAGTATGCTTAGTTTTAAGACTTTTGATGCTTCATACTTGGTATTTACAATTACTACTTTTGAAAATCTTCTTGTTGCTATATTTTATAATCAAATTAAACGAGAAAATTGCATAAATATAAGTATTGGTTTAATCACTTTGAACTTGGAAAATAGTGGAATCTTAGCCTCAGTGTTTCTTTTAATATTGATATCATTTTTGTTTGAGTTTGCTATAATTTTTATTGTGTTTTCTATTTTAGTTTTGAATTTAAGTCTAAAAAAATCCTCCACAAGTCTGAGAAATGACACAATTTTTACCACTATCTACAAATCACATCAAATTTTGGCGTCGCCAACGCGGACTTGTTATTAGGGTTTTAGATTTTTTTTTATTTTATGTTTTTGGGTATTTATCATGTGTCTATAGGTTCTGGATCATAAAGAAAATTGAGCCAAAGAGTTTGGTGATTTCGTAAAGACTTGGAGCTAAAGATTAAAGCAAAAAGAACAGAAAAGAAGACAATTTTAATTTATACAATTTTAATTTAGGGTTTGTTTATTTTCTTTTAGAAAAAAAAATTGTATTAGGGTTTATTATTTTTGTAATTTTTCTTTTCTTTTTGGACTTTTGGACTTTTGGACATTATTTTTTTTATTACCCTACGGAAGGGTACATTAAATATAAACTGTTTGCAGAGAAGGAGGACAATTACGATATTATCTCTGCACCTTGGGTTCGTACACTAGACATTGGAGTCAGTGGCCCGAGTCGACTACAACCGATTCATCCCCCGTCTGGAACGGGAGGTAAGATTCTAAACACTCGCAAATCCCCTGTCAGCGAGTTACTGGACTCCTTCGTATGCATATATGTTGAGGACTGAATACGGACATTTATTTTTCTAGTAAAGGGCAAGGCCTGGCCATACAAGATAAGGGTTCAGATTTCATCACCGTTCTCTTCTTGCCAGCTTTAGGAACACGTAACCTACGCGAACTTAAGCCTAAAATTTTGACTAGAACGAGACCGATAGGGTAACGAGCTTAACAGGAAATTCATTCGAAAAATATTGGTTACTCTTTTAAGCATACTTCAAAGTTCTTGACGGTTTCTGTAAGTTGAATGTGTGACTGCGTCGCCTTGTAATACCGGTAAGGCCTTGGGTATCAAAGCTCCACCGAGCTTCCCTCGCCTCTATTCAACTTACGTTAACTCGGATTGATTCCAGAGGGGTTTTCTTAAATTGTAACGAATTCCCGTTCGAAGGATTAGAAGCTGGTCTAGAAACAATCTAAGTGGAGGCATCATGCTTTTTGTTTGCTAGAAATCAATAGGTTTGATTTGGTTGAGTCGGCCTTGATATGTGTTTGCTTACCCTTCCAATTTAGAAAATTTTATTGCATGCCTGAACGTAAAAGAGACGCACTAGGTAGATTTGTTAAAGAGAAACCTAGTAGTTCGAAGCGTCTCGATTACCTTAATCTAGAGAGTCCGACTTTTGAAGAGTATGTTTTTGAACGTCCTTTGACTGAGGAGAGAATCCCTGTTGCTCCGATAGCACCAGAAATGTCAACTTTGAAAGCTTTGTTGAATCCAACTAGGACTACTCGCCTCTCATGTATCAGGTTAGCTGAGACGGAAGCAACTTATGAACTTAAACCTGGGACCTTACAGCTGCTCCCAATCTTTTTAGGGAAGGAAAATGAAAACCCCTATTTCCATGTTAGGGACTTTGAGGAAATTTGTAGTACCCTCAGGATTAGAAACTTAGATGATGATGCGTTGAAACTTAGGTTATTCCCCTTTTACCTGAAAGATAAAGCTAAATCGTGGCTATATAGTTTGGCTTCCGGGTCAATCAAAACGTATGAACAACTTACATCTGTCTTTTTGAACAAGTTTTTCCCTAGGCACGAAACATCGTCTATTAGGACGCAAATCTGCAGGTTTTCTCAACAGGAGGGAGAAACTTTGTATAGGTATTTGGAAAGGTTCAATGATTTATTAGTCCAATGTCCTCATCATGGTTTAGAGAAGGTTAGGTTAGTTCAGATCATTTATGAGGGTTTAGATTATCCCACCACAACCACAGTAGAATCTATGTGTACTGGTGGATTTGAGAACCAAACAGTTGATGACGTGATGACATATTTGCATGAAGTCGCCGAAAAAACCCAATAATGGGAAAGTAGTAGGGGACCCCAGAAAACAGTTCTTCTCGCCAGAGGAAACGTTAATAGGGTAGAAGGAGGCTATGAATCAGATTCCAAAATTGCTGCTATAGCGAAAAGGTTAGAAGCTTTAAAAGTGGGTAACACTAGTGGTAGATTGGAGCCTTTTTGGGAAGGCCAGAATAATGAAGAGCAAGCTAATGCTCTATATAATAACACTAGGTTTGATAATTGTCAGAAGTTTGATCCATATTCAGAAACCTATAATCCTGGTTAGAGGAACCATCCGAACTTTTCATGGTCTAAGGGCCAGAGTCAGGGTCAGCCTAATAATTCTAATGCTCCCCCAGGTTTTGGCTACACTAGGAATACATCAGGCCCAGAAAATAAAACGACTAGCTTAGAGGAATCTATTAAGATGTTAGCAAAAACTCAGGAAATGTTAGCACAGAGCCATGTTAGTTTTCAACAGGAAACCAAGAAGAATTTTCAAACTAATGCTCAGAGCCTTGCTAAGTTAGAACTTCAAGTCGGCCAAATATTTAAGACCTTAAGTGAGAGAGATAATGGTAGGTTCCCTAGTCAGACTAATCCCAATCCTAGAGGAGTTCATGAAGTAGGTACAAAACCATCGAATCAATTGAATGTTATTAGAACCCTTAGGAGTGGTAGAATAGTAGACAATCAGGTAACCATGCCCGATAGTGAACATACTGTAGTTCACCCCTCAGGAAAACTAGCTAAGGAAACTGATAAAATTTCTGATGATGCCAACTAAGTCCCTGAGAGGTCTGATTCTGTGCCTAGATCCCCATTTCCTCAGCTATTAGTACCAACAAAGAAGGAATCGAACTTTAATGACATATTGGAGGTTTTTAAGCAAGTTACCATAAACATTCCTTTATTAGATGCAATTAGGCAAATTCCCGCTTATGCCAAGTTCCTTAAGGATATGTGTACGCGAAAGCGAAAACTTAGCGTCCATAAGAAATCCTTTTTAGCTAGTCACATAAGTTCAATTATTCAAAACACTACAACTCCAAAGTACAAAGACCCAGGTTCCCCTACCATTGCTTGTACAATAGGTAAACGCCGGGTAGAAAAATCTTTACTTGACTTAGGAGCCAGTGTGAACCTACTTCTGTACCATGTGTACTTACAGCTAGGACTTGGTGAAATGAAACCTACTCAGATAACACTGCAGTTAGCTGATAGGTCTGGTAAAATTCCTCGAGGTGTTATTGGGGATGTCCTTATTGAGGTCGACAAGTTTATCTATCCAGTGGATTTCGTGGTCCTAGATACCCAACATGTACCTGACCCAGAGAACCAGATACCTGTGATTTTAGGTCGCCCATTTTTAGCTACGTCTAATGCGATCATTAACTGTCGAAATGGTGTGATGAATTTATCTTTTGGTAATATGACTATAGAGATGAACATTTTTAATGTCAGTAAGCTACCTCATGAGCTAGATGACACATGTGTTGAAGAGGTGAACATGATAGAAGCCTTAGTTTAGGAGTCATTACCAAACATTTTGTCTTAAGACCCATTAGAAAGTTGTCTATCCCATTTTGGTTTATATTTTGACGACGATAGCACTATTGAACAGGTGAATGCTCTATTAGATTATACCCCTGTGTTAGACACTGATAGATGGAAAGCTAGGTTTGAACCGTTACCAGTTTCTGAGACTACCCTAATTCCTTCTTTAGAAGAGCCCCCAAAGTTGGACCTTAAACCACTACCCGATATTCTAAAGTATGTGTTTTTAGGCCCATCTGAGACTTTACCTGTGATTGTAGCTTCCGATTTGGATAGTGATCAGGAAAGTAGGCTAGTAAATGTACTTCAAGACAATAAGAAAGCTTTAGGGTGGACTATAGCAGACATTAAGGGTATAAGTCCTACTGTGTGTATGCACAGATTCATTTAGAGGAAGACTCCAAACCTTCTAGGGAGATGCAACGTCGACTGAACCCTAACATGAAAGAGGTAGTTCGAAAAGAGGTGCTTAAGTTGTTAGATGCAGATATTATTTACCCAATTTTAGACAGTAAGTGGGTCAGCCCTGTTCAGGTTGTCCCAAAGAAATCAAGTATCACTGTAGTCTAAAATGATAATAATGAATTAATCCCAACCCAAGTGACCACGGGATGGCGTGTGTGTATTGACTATAGGAAATTGGACAAGGTCACAAGGAAGGACCACTTTCCACTTCCCTTCATCGACCAGATGCTAGAGAGATTAGCTGGACATAGTCACTACTGCTTTTTAGATGGATACTCCTGTTATAATCAGATCGTTATTGACCTAGAAGACCAAGAGAAAACCACTTTTACATGTCCCTTTGGTACCTTTGCGTATAGAGGCATGCCTTTCGGGCTTTGTAATGCCCCTGCGATTTTCCAGCGTTGCATGATGAGCATATTTTCTGACATGGTAGAACGGTTTTTAGAGGTCTTTATGGATGATTTTTCAGTGTTTAGTTCATCTTTTGATGAGTGCTTGCATCATTTGACATTGGTGTTGACTAGGTGTAAGGAAAAGAATTTAGTGCTTAATTGGGAAAACGCCATTTCATGGTTGAATCAGGAATTGTCTTAGGGCACATCGTTTCTTCAAAGGGTATAGAGGTAGACAAAGCCAAAGTTGACCTTTTTAAGGCTCTACAAGTCCCAAAAACCGTAAAAGATATTAGGTCATTCTTAGGGCATGCAGGTTTTTACCGTCGATTCATTACAGATTTTAGCTTGATTTCTAGACCTCTTTGCAATTTGCTTGCAAAAGATGTTAAGTTTGTCTTTGATGATGCTTGCTTAAAGGCTTTTGATAAGCTTAAAACTTTACTCACTACTGCCCCGATAGTCCAGGCACCTAACTGGAACCTACCCTTTGAAATTATGTGTGATGCTTCAGATTATGCTATAGGCGTTTGGTTGGGACAACGAGAAAACAAATTACTTCATGTGATTTATTATGCTAGCAAAACTCTGAATGATGCCCAAATGAACTACACAACTACCGAGAAGGAAATTTTAGCCATCGTGTTTTCCTTGGATAAGTTTAGGTCCTACCTATTAGGTTCTAAGATCATAATCTATACAGATCATGCTGCTTTGAAATACCAAACCTAGATTGATTAGATGGATCCTATTATTACAGGAATTTTTCCCAGACATTAGAGACAAAAAGGGTGCAGAAAATTTGGTACCAGACCACTTGTCTAGGCTAGTTTTTAGTTCCCCTAGTGATTCTATTCCTATAAAGGATAGCTTTCCTGATGAACAATTGTTCTCTGTTTCCCAATCACCTTGGTATGCAAA
Source organism: Papaver somniferum (assembly GCF_003573695.1). Lineage (NCBI taxonomy): Eukaryota > Viridiplantae > Streptophyta > Magnoliopsida > Ranunculales > Papaveraceae > Papaver > Papaver somniferum. The sequence continues at coordinate 94,555,966 of NC_039368.1, read as the reverse complement.
TATAGTGAATTATCTTGTTACTGGTCGAATGACTCAACATTGGGGTAAGCAAGATCGTTCTAGGTTTTTAGCCGAGGTTAAGCATTTATTTTGGGACGATCCTTATCTGTTTAAGTATTGTCCGTAGCATATTATTAGGAGATGTGTATCTGAGAGTGACCAGTCTAGTATTATTTCCTTTTGTCATGAACATGCATGTGGGGGTCATTTTAGTGCTAAGAAGACTGCTGCTAAGATTTTGCAGTTTGGATTTTACTGGCGTTCGTTGTTTAAAGATTCCCATAGTCATTGTGTTTCTTGTGAGCGTTGCCAGAAGTTAGGAACCATTTCCCGTAGAAATATGATGCCTTTGAACCCTATTTTAGTGATTGAGGTCTTTGATGTGTGGGGCATTGATTTTATGGGTCCATTTCCTATTTCGTTTGGTTATCTTTACATACTTGTCGCTGTAGACTATGTGTCTAATTGGGTTGAGGCGGTTCCGTGTAAAACGAATGACCACAAGGTTGTAATCCAGATTTTGAAAGAGAATATACTTACACGTTTTGGTACGCCGCGAGCTATAATTAGTGATGGAGTGATAGACACATTTTTGTGTCCGATTTTTCCCGATTCTATATATTGTTAGGGCTCATTTTTGTACTTATTATGGTGTTTTATTTATTTGTAGGTATTTTTGGCTAATAAACATTTTTGGAAAAAATTGGCTCGAAAAGTTGACGGAAAGCACCCGGAGGACACTTGTTATTCGGACCCCCGACTTGGATAAGGGGCAACCCAGGGTCACCCCTTAAGGCAGATGCTAAAGGCACCCCTACTCTGGATAGGGGGCGCCCTTTCTTCTTCACGGTTTCAAATCCAGAAAATTGGCGGGAAATATTTAGCAATTTTGGCAATCGTGATTTGGAAGAGTTTGACGTCGATTAAACCTCTGATTTTCATAGGATAGACTCCTTCTGGGTCTAGGAATCTGATATGGGTGTTTAAATCGATTAGACTGGGCTCAATCGATGGATTTTTATCACAACAGAAATATATGGAAAGTCACGTGTGTGACCTGTTTTAGGGAATTTTAGAGAGATTAAAGTGTTGTAGACCTTCCCAAAGATTTGTATCTATCTAAGGAAGAGTTTAGAATAAAAAGGAAAGCTCAGAAACGCGTAGAAATTCTAAAACAAGAAATTGCCGCAACTTTGCCGTGAAGAGAATGAAAGAGATTTTGGAAGATTTGGGAGAGATTTAATCGGTATTTTTGATATAAATAGATGGCTTGGGTCATATAGAAGGGGTGTAGAGAGTTTGGGGATCTAAGGAGAGCTAGAGAAGAAGAAATCAGAGCTTTACCAAACTCTGTTTCTGCTGTTGCTGTTGCTGAAGAGGAAGAACGCGAAGAACATTGACGCACGGGAAACAGTCGCAGAACAATGTCGTTGTTTAACAGCTGAAGAACATTAAGCTGTGCAGGACAGTCGTATTCCGGGGTCTTAAATTTCTGATCCTCTAACAGTTGATTAGTAACGTATATCTTCAGTATTGCAACACCAACTGTAACGGTGACTTCTGTAACATCTATACACCGTTGCAGATCTGCTGTTTTATATATTCTCTTCAATAAAACCACCTTTTGAGCCATGATTTATTATTTTGAACCTGTTTTTGATATGAGGAGCTAAACCCCATTGCTGAGGCGATAGAGGAAGCTATTTTTCCAACAAAAAGCGGTACAATCTATTTAATTTAATTTATTGCAATTATTATTATGATTATTTTCCATGGACTATTATTGAATATGATTTTTATTTGAGTGATTGTGATCTATTTTGATGGAGTATGCTTAGTTTATAGACTCTTGATGCTTCATGCTTGGTATTTACAATTATTGCTTTAGAAAATCTACTTGTTGCAATAGTAAGAATCAAATTGAACAAGAAAATTGCATGAATATAAATATTGGATTAAATCACTTTGAACTTGGAAAATAGTGGAATCTTAGCCTCAGTGTTCTTTTAATATTGATATAACCTTTGATTGAGTTTGCTATATTTTTTAGTGAGTTTTCTATTTTAATATAAAATTAAGTCTAATTAATATCCTTCACAAGTCTGAGAATCGAACCACTTTTACCACTATCTACAAATCACATCAATTTTTGGCGCCGCTGCCGGGGACTTGTTTTTAGGGTTTTAGATTTATTTTATTTTTTATGTTTGTCATTTTTTATGTTTTTGGGTATTTATCTTGTGTCTACAGGTTCTAGATCATAAAGAAAATTAAGCCAAGGAGTTTGGTGATTTCATAAAGACTTGGAGCTAAAGATTAAAGCAAAAAGAACAGAAAAGAAGACAATTTTAGTTTAGGGTTTGTTTATTTTATTTAAAAAAAACTGTATTAGGGTTTATTATTTTTGTAATTTTTCTTTATTCTTTTGGACTTTGGGACATTATTTTTTTATTACCCTACGGAAGGTTACTTTAAATATAAACTATTTGCAGAGAAGGAGGACAATTACGATATTGTCTCTGCACCTTGGGTTCGTACACTAGACATCGGAGTCAGTGGCCCGAGTCGACTACAACCGATTCATCCCCCGTCTGGAACGGGAGGTAAGATTCTAAACACTCGTGAATCCCCTGTCAGCGAGTTACTAGACTCCTTCGTATGCATATATGTTGAGGAATGAATACAGACATTTATTTTTCTAGTAAAGGGAAAGGCCTGGCCATACAAGATAAGGGTTCGGATTTCATCACCGTTCTCTTCTTGCCCGCTTTAGGAACACGTAACCTAGGCGAACCTAACCCTAAAATTTTGACTAGAACGAGACCGATAGGGTAACGAGCTTAACATGAAAGTCATTCGAAAAATATTGGTTACTCTTTTAAGCATACTTCGAAGTTCTTGACGGTTTCTGTAAGTTGAATGCGTGACTGCGCCGCCTTGTAATACCGGTGAGGCATTGGGTATCAAAGCTCCACCGAGCTTCCCTCGCCTCTATTCAACTTACGTTAACTCGGATTGATTCCAGAGGGGTTTGCTTAAATTGTAATGAATTCTCGTTCGAAGGATTAGAAGATGGTCTAGAAACAATCTAAGTGGAGCCATCATGCTTTTTGTTTGATAGAAATCAATAGGTTTGATTTGGTTGAGTCGGCCTTGATCTGTGTTTGCTTACCCTTCCAATTTAGAAAATTCTATTGTATGCCTGAACGTAAAAGAGACGCACTAGGTAGATTTGTTAAAGAGAAACCTAGTAGTTCGAAGCGTCTCGATTACCTTAATCTAGAAAGTCCGACTTTTGAAGAGTCTGTTTTTAAACGTCCTTTGACTGAGGAGAGAATCCCTGTTGCTCCGATAGCGCCAGAAATGGAAACTTTGAAAGCTTTGTTGAATCCAACTAGGACTACTCATCCTTCGTGTATTAAGTTAGCTGAAAGGGAGGCACCCTATGAACTGAAACCTGGGACCTTACAGATACTCCCAATCTTTTTAGGGAAAGAAAATGAAAACCCTTATTACCATCTTTTTAGAGGCTTAGATGATGATGCTTTGAAACTTAGGTTATTACCATTTTCCCTGAAAGGTAAGGCCAAGTCGTGGATGTATATTTTGGACTCCGAGTCAATTGAGACATATGAACAACTTACATCTGCCTTTTTCAATAAGTTTTTCCCTAGGCACAAAACATCGTCTATTAGGACGCAAATATGCACATTTTCACAACAAGAGGGAGAATCTTTATATAGGTATTTGGAAAGGTTCAATGATTTATTATCCCAGTGTCCTCATCATGGTTTAGAAAAGGTTAGGCTAGTTCAGATCCTTTATGAGGGTTTAAATTACTCCACAACGACCATGGTTGAGTCTCTATGCACTGGTGGATTTGAAAACCAAACTGTTGATGCGGCGATGGAATTTTTTAATGAAATCACCGAAAAAACCAGCAATGGGAAAATAGTAGGGCACCCCAGAAAACAATTCTTTTAAGTAGAGGAAACATTAATAGGGTAGAAGGAGGCTATGAATCAGATGCCAAAATTGTTGCTATAACAAAAAGGTTAGAAGCCTTAGAAGTGGGCCAGACTAGTGGTAGAGTGGATCCTTTTTGGGTAGGCCAGAATATTGAAGAGCAGGCCAATGCTCTTTATAATAACACTAGATTTGATAACCGTCAAAAGATTGACCCATATTCAGAAACCTATAATCCTGGTTGGAGAAACCATCCGAACCTTTCGTGGTCTATGGGCCAAAGTCAAGGTCAGTTTAGTAATTCTAATGCTCCCCCAGGTTTTGGCTATACTAAGAATGCTTCAGGACTAGCTCAGTTTCAGAATCAGTCAGATAAGAAAATCCTAAGTTTAGAGGAATCTCTCGCCTTGGTAACTCAGCAAACTGCAAAATTTCAGTTATCCGTAGAACAGAGTCTACAAGCTAGTAACAGGATAGGACAAGAAAATAGTCAGGCTATTTCCGAGTTAAAAACCCAGGTTGGTCTGATAAGTGATTCTTTGAGAGAAAAAGGTACGTTTCCTAGTCAAACACAACCCAACCCTAGAGGAGTTCATGAATTAGGTGCAAAACCATCAAATCAATTGAATGCTGTTAGAACCCTTAGAAGTGGTAGAGTTGTAGACAATAAGGTAACCATGCCCGATAGTGAACATATTGTGGTTCACCCCTCAGGATCTCACCTCTCAGGACCAATAGATGAAGAGACTGATAAAGTTTCCGATGATGTGAATTTGGTTCCTGAAAGGTCTGATTTTAGGCCTAGAGCCCCATTTCCTCAGCTATTAGTACCAACAAAGAAGGAATCGAACTTTAATGACATAGTGGAGGTTTTTAAGCAAGTTACCATAAACACTCCCTTATCAGATGCAATTAGGCAAATTCCTGCTTCTGCCAAGTTCCTTAAGGATATGTGTATGCGAAAGCGAAAACTTAGCGTCCATAAGAAAGCCTTTTTAGCTAGTCACGTAAGTTCAATCATTCAGAACACCACAACTCCAAAGTACAAAGACCCAGGTTCTCCTACCATTGCTTGCACAATAGGTAACTTCCGGGCAGAAAAAGCTTTACTTGACTTAGGAGCCAGTGTGAACTTACTGCCATTCCATGTATGCTTACATATAGGACTTGGTGAAATGAAACCTACTCAGATGACACTGCAGTTAGCTGATAGGTCTGTTAAAATCCCTCGAGGTGTTATCGAGGATGTTCTTATTGAGGTCGACAAGTTTATCTATCCAGTGGATTTCTTGGTCCTAGATACCCAACCTGTACCTAACCCAGAGAACCAGATACCTATGATTTTAGGTCGCCCATTTTTAGCTACGTCTAATGCGATCATTAACTGTCGAAATGGTGTGATGAGTTTATCTTTTGGTAATATGACTATGGATATGAACATTTTTAATGTCAGTAAGCAACCTCATGAGATAGATGACACATGTGTTGAAGAGGTGAACATGATAGAAGCCTTAATTCAGGAGTCATTACCAAACATCTTGTCTGAAGACCCATTAGAAAGTTGTCTATCCCATTTTGGTTTAGATTTTGACGACGATAGCACTATTGAACAGGTGAATGCTCTATTAGATTATACCCCTGTGTTAGACACTGATAGATGGAAAGCTATGTTCGAACCATTACCAGTTTATGAGACTACCCTAATTCCTTCTTTAGAAGAGCCCCCAAAGTTGGACCTTAAACCACTACCCGATACTCTAAAGTATGTGTTTTTAGGCTCATCTGAGACTTTACCTGTGATTGTAGCTTCCGATTTGGATAGTGATCAGAAAAGTAGGCTAGTAAATGTACTTGAAGACAATAATGAAGCTTTAGGGTGGACTATAGCAGACATTAAGGGTATAAGTCCTACTGTGTGTATGCATCAGATTTATTTAGAGGAAGACTTCAAACCTTCTAGGAAGATGCACGTCGACTGAACCCTAACATGAAAGAGGTAGTTCAAAAAGAGATGCTTAAGTTGTTAGATGCGTGTATTATTTACCCGATTTTAGACAGTAAGTGGGTCATCCCTGTTCAGGTTGTCCCCAAGAAATCAGGTATCACTGTAGTCCAGAATGATAATAATGAATTAATCCCAACCCGAGTGACCACGGGATGGCATGTGTGTGTTGACTATAGGAAATTGAACAAGGTCACAAGGAAGGATCACTTCCCATTATTTTATCGACCAAATGCTAGAGCGATTAGCTGGACATAGTCACTATTGCTTCTTAGATGGCTACTCCGGTTATAATCAGATCGTTATTGCCCCAGAAGACCAAGAGAAGACCACTTTTACCTGTCCCTTTGGTACCTTTGCGTATAGATGCATGCCTTTCGGGATATGTAATGCCCCTGCAACTTTTCAGCGTTGTATGATGAGCATATTTTCTGATATGGTAGAACGGTTCTTAGAGGTCTTTATGGATGATTTTTCAGTGTTTGGTTCATCTTTCGATGAGTGCTTGCATCATTTGACATTAGTGTTGACTAGGTGTAAGGAAAAAAAAATTAGTGCTTAATTGGGAAAAATGTCATTTCATGGTTAAATCAGGAATTGTGTTAGGGCACATCATCTCTTCGAAGGGTATAGAGGTAGACAAAGCCAAAGTTGACCTTATTAAGACTTTACAGGTCCCAAAAACCGTAAAAGATATTAGGTCATTCCTAGGGCATGCAGGTTTTTACCGTCGATTCATTAAGGATTTTAGCTTGATTTCTAGACCTCTTTGCGATTTGCTTGCAAAAGATGTTAAGTTTGTCTTTAGATTATTTGTGATTCTTCAGATTATGTTATAGGCGTCGTTTTGGGACAACGAGAAAACAAATTACTTCATGTGATTTATTATGCTAGCAAAACTCTGAATGATGCCCAAATGAACTACACAACTACCGAGAAGGAACTTTTAGCCATCGTGTTTGCCTTGGATAAGTTTAGGTCCTACCTATTAGGTTCTAAGATCATAATCTATACAGATCATGCTGCTTTGAAATACCTTTTATCTAAGAAGGATTCCAAACCTATATTGATTAGATGGATCCTATTGTTACAGGAATTTTCCCAAGACATTAGAGAAAAAAAGGGTGCAGAAAATGTAGTAGCAGACCACTTATCTAGGCTAGTTGTTAGTTCCCCTAGTGATTCTCTTCCTATAAGGGATAGCTTTCCTGATGAACAATTTTTCTCTGTTTCCCAATCAACTGGGTACGCAAATATCGTGAATTATCTTGTTACTGGTCGAATGCCTCAACATTGGGGTAAGCAAGATCGTTCTAGAATTTTAGCCGAGGTTAAGCATTTATTTTGGGACGATCCTTATCTGTTTAAGTATTGTCCGGACCAGATTATTAGAAGATGTGTATCTGAGAGTGACCAGTCTAGTATTATTTCCTTTCTTCTTGAACATGCATGTGGGGGTCATTTTAGTGCTAAGAAGACTGCTTCTAAGATTTTGCAGTGTGGATTTTACTGGCCTTCGTTGTTTAAAGATTCCCATAGTCATTGTGTTTCTTGTGAGCGTTGCCAGAAGTTAGGAACCATTTCCCGTAGAAATATGACTCTTTTGAACCCTATATTAGTGATTGAGGTATTTGATGTGTGGGGCATTGATTTTATGGGTCCATTTCATATTTCGTTTGGTTATCTTTACATACTTGTCGCTTTAGACTATGTGTCTAAGTGGGTTGAGGCGGTTCCGTGTAAAACGAATGACCACAGGGTCGTAATCCTGTTTTTGAAAGAGAATATACTTACACGTTTTGGTACGCCGCGAGCTATAATTAGTGATGGAGTGATAGACACATTTTTATGTCCGATTTGTCTCGATTCTATATATTGTTAGGGCTCATTTTTGTACTTATTATGGTGTTTTATTTATTTGTAGGTATTTTTGGCTAATAAACATTTTTGGAAAAAATTGGCTCGAAAAGTTGACGGAAAGCACCCGGAGGACACTTGTTATTCGGACCCACGGCTTGGATAAGGGGCAACCCCAGGTCACCCCTTAAGGCAAATGCTAAAGGCACCCCTACTCTGGATAGGGGGCACCCTTTCTTCTTCACGGTTTCAAATCCAGAAAATTTGCGAGAAATATTTAGCAGTTTTGGCAATCGTGATTTGGAGGAGTTTGAGGTCGATTAAACCTCTGATTTTCATAGGATAGACTCCTTCTGGGTCTAGGAATCTGATATGGGTGTTTAAATCGATTAGACTGGGCTCAGTCGACGGATTTTTATCACAACAAAAATATATGGAAAGTAACGTGTGTGACCTGTTTTAGGGAATTATAGAGAGATTAAAGTGCTGTAAACCTTCCCAAAGATTTGTATCTATCTAAGGAAGAGTTTAGAATAAAAAGGAAAGCTCAGAAACGCGTAGAAATTCTAAAACAAGAAATTGCCGCAACTTTTCCGTGAAGAGAAGGAAAGAGATTTTGGAAGATTCGGGAGAGATTTAATCAGTATTTTGATATAAATAGATGGCTTGGGTCATATATAAGGGGTGTAGAGAGTTTGGGGACCTAAGGAGAGCCAGAGAAGAAGAAATCAGAGCTTTACCAAACTCTGTTTCTGCTGCTGCTGTTGCTGAAGAGGAAGAACGCGAAGAACATTGACGCACGGGAAACAGTCGCAGAACAGTGTCGTTGTTTAACAGCTGAAGAACATTAAGCTGTGCAGGACAGTCGTATTCCAGGGTCTTAAATTTCTGATCCTGTAACAGTTGATTAGTAACATATATCTTCAGTATTGCAACACCAACTGTAACGGTGACTTCTGTAACATCTATACACCGTTGCAGATCTGCTGTTTTATATATTCTCTTCAATAAAACCACCTTTTGAGCCATGATTTATTATTTTGAACCCGTTTTTGATATGAGGAGCTAAACCCCATTGCTGAGGCGATAGAGGAAGCTATTTTTCCAACAAAAAGCGGTACAATCTATTTAATTTAATTTATTGCAATTATTATTATGATTATTTGCCTTGGACTATTATTGAATATGATTTTTATTTGAGTGATTGTGATCTATTTTGATGGAGTATGCTTAGTTTATAGACTCTTGATGCTTCATGCTTGGTATTTACAATTATTGCTTTAGAAAATCTACTTGTTGCAATAGTAAGAATCAAATTGAACAAGAAAATTGCATGAATATAAATATTGGATTAAATCACTTTGAATTTGGAAAATAGTGGAATCTTAGCCTCAGTGTTCTTTTAATATTGATATCAACTTTGATTGAGTTTGCTATAATTTTTAGTGAGTTTTCTATTTTAATATTAGAATTTAAGTCTAATTAATATCCTTCACAAGTCTGAGAATCGAACCACTTTTACCACTATCTACAAATCACATCATGGAGGTTCACACTTTTGTAATAGACCGTTTGCTCTTTTAATGAAACAATACGGTATTACCCATAAAGTAGCAACCCCATATCACCCTCAGACTAGTGGTCAGGTAGAGGTTTCCAATAGGGAAATTAAACGTATTCTAGAGAAAACAGTTAATCCAAACAGGAAAGACTGGTCGTCGAGGCTTATTGATGCCTTATGGGCTTACCGTACTGCGTTTAAGACACCCATTGGAATGTCACCTTATCGTTTAGTGTTTGGCAAGGCATGTCACCTGCCTGTTGAGTTAGAGCATTGAGCCTATTGGGCTATTAAGAACTTAAACGTTTCACTTGACAAGGCAGGAGCTCAAAGAAAGCTCCAGCTCAATGAGTTGGACGAGATTCTTAGAGATGCATAATATAGTGATAAGGAGTATAAGAACAAAAAGAAACTTGTGCATGATAGGAATATTTTACGAAAGTCATTTTCTCCAGGTCAAAAAGTTCTTCTGTATGACACTCGTTTGCATCTATTCCCCGGGAAGTTGCGCTCTAGGTGGACCGGTCCTTTTGTGGTCCGTACTGTTTTTCCTCGTAGCGCTGTTGAGATTGAGACACCAGATGGTAGTAGTTCTTCGAAGGTTAACGGTCAGCGATTGAAGCCCTTTTTAGAGCCTTTTCCTACAAGTGATGTTGAAGAGGTCCCTCTGGAGGACCCTGTTTACCTTGATTGACCATCGAGGCGATTTTGTATGTTGTATAATATTTTTGTAGGTTTTTGGTTACACTTCACCCAGGTACTATCTTTCCGACTTCTCTCTTTACTATTTCCTCATGTTACTTATATTTTTGGTACTGTTCTTTAATTAGAAACATTGAGGTCAATGTTAGATTTAAGTTTGGGGGTGAGGTAGAACTTTTTGTTACCTTTTCGTTGCAATAATTAAACTCCAGAGCCTAGAAATTTATGCCTATTAAGGATGGCACTAACCAATCTAAGTGGATGAAAGCATTTTGGTTTTAGGAGTTGAGGAACCAATCTGATTAGATGTCAACATCTAAAGAGTCTATTCATACAAGCACAGAGCTCAGGTGTTAGAAATAACATGATAGTTTCACCATATCTCGTTGAGTCCTTTTCACTTCTGTTATTATTTTGTTTTGTTTTTAAACGATGTTTCTCTAAGTGATTAGGTGGGGCTCACGATTCAAGTTGTTACCAATGCTAGGGTGAATTAGAGTGATTGAGATACAAAAAAAAAATAAAAAAAAAGAGAGAGAGAGAGAAAAAAGAAGAAACTGAGACCAGACCATCAGACCAACTGGAATAAATTCAATAAAATCGACCACTGGAACCCTTGTATATGCCAGTTGTGTTGACCTAGAGTTAGGATTATCGACCACTGGTACCCTTGTATATGCCAGTGTGTTGATATTAGTCAGACTAGTATCTCAGTCCATTAGGATAGGTTCATTTTGGCGGAGGCCTTCAGACAGATATGAGAAACACCGTTCACCTAGTAAACATCAAAACCATCTATGTTTTTCTCTATATCCATCTTCTTGATCTATCCATGTGATTAGTTTTGACTCCGGATATTGATGTCCATCGTGCGACTATCTGAGTAGAGCTCCGTCACTTCATGTGAATTTTAGTATGCTTGAGTGCGAACTCGTGTACAACAATTGGAATTTCGCATCAGGGTACTTCCACCTGTAGTCAATAAGTATGCCAACCAAGGAGATTCTTTAGTGCTTTCCAAGGTTCTACGTAGATAGCTAGGATCTGGAGTAAAGGTTTTGTGGGTATACCTATGGTAAGCCCTCCGGAGACAACACTCTGCCACTAGAGACACATAGGGGTTTAAAGGCTTATTGTATACGCTAAATGTAATCGACGATGCCTGCGACAGTGAGTTAGGATTTTATTTCTATTTTATTTTTGCTCGTGGACTAGCAAATAATAGGTTTGGGGGTATTTGATAGACACATTTTTGTGTCCGATTTGTCTCGATTCTATATATTGTTAGGGCTTATTTTTGTACTTATTATGGTGTTTTATTTATTTGTAGGTATTTTTGGCCAATAAACATTGTTGGAAAGAATTGGCTCGAAAAGTTGTCGAAATGCACCCGAAGGACACTTGCTATTCGGATCCCCGGTTTGGATAAGGGGCACCCCCAGGACACCCCTTAAGGCAGCTGCTAAAGGAAGCCCTACTCTGGATAGGGGGCGCCTGCTTTCTTCACAAATTCAAATTTTAAATTTGGCGGGAAAACAAACCAGCACGCATGTAGGTTAGGGTTCGCATTCTTGGGAAGATTTAAGGAGATTCAATCTCGGATTTTTGTTGGGCTGGACTTCCTAGAGCATAACAGGGTTGGTATATGTGATTGGATTGAATGAATTGGGTTAGATCGACCGGGAGAAGGAAACAGAGGTGTTGTGGTCAAGGGTTGCTGTTGGAATATTTTTTCGACAATTCAGGGAGATTAAAGGCTAGAAAATCTTGCCCAACATTCGTAGTTATCTAATAAAGAGTTTGGAAGTATTAGGAGAGGTTAATTACGCGCGAAGAGAGTTTGGCAGAAAGAAAACTCCGAAACTTGCTGTGGAGATAAACCAAGATTTTGGGGGACATTTAATCGAGCTGTGGCCTATAAAAGGAGAGGGATAAGTCATATAAGGGGTACGAATCCTTTCAGAGAAGTTTAGAACACCACAGAGCTCCAGAGTTCGAGTTGCAGGAAAATACCTTATTCTGCTGCTGCTGCTGAAGAGGAAGAACACGAAGAACATTGACGCACAAGCAACTGTCGCAGAAAACTATCGTTGTTTCACAGCAGAACCTATGTGTCGTTCATCACAACGGTTGCATTAGGTCTTTAGCTACTATTTCTCCCTGTAACAGTGATTCTGCAACACCAATAAACTGTTGTGAATCGTCTGTATTATCACTTTTCATATTTTTAATCATCTTTTGAGCCATAAACAAATATTTTGAGATCATGATAAATATGAGGAGCTAAACCCCATTGCTGAGGCGATAGAGGAAGCTATTTTTCCAACAAAAAGTGGTATATTCTATTTTATCTTTTTATTTGCAATAATTATATGATTATTTGCCTTGAACTATTATTGAATATGATTTTTATTTGAGTGATTGTGATCTATTTTGATGGAGTATGCTTAGTTTTAAGACTTTTGATGCTTCATACTTGGTATTTACAATTACTACTTTTGAAAATATACTTGTTGCAATATTTTATAATCAAATTAAACGAGAAAATTGCATAAATATAAGTATTGGTTTAATCACTTTGAACTTGGAAAATAGTGGAATCTTAGCCTCAGTGTTTCTTTTAATATTGATATCATCTTTGTTTGAGTTTGCTATAATTTTTATTGTGTTTTCTATTTTAGTTTTGAATTTAAGTCTAAAAAAATCCTTCACAAGTCTGAGAAACGATACTCTTGTTACCACTATCTACAAATCACATCAGCCATTGATTATGGCCACATTCTGTTGGCGCCTGATGGTAGCACTGTGGCGTAGTGGCGTATAGCGGGATGCCAATGGCATAGTGGCGCCTGGCGTAGCCGTGGCAGCTATTTTGGCATATTGGTGTTGGACCCAAATATGGCTCCGACAACATTGGCCATGTTGTTACATCAAACTTTAAGGACTTAAGAGAATTACCTGACTTAGTTGGCGTGACAACTTTAGCTAAATTAGGGTTTGGCATATCGAAACCCCAATTAGTGCGTGTGGCATAGCCGCGGCACGGTGGTGCTTTATGCAATCGGTGCCATGGCCACATCAAAGGAATTATGTCAGGCCATAACATGGGAATAACCACAGGCACAAGGATGGCCACGGGTGGTTATAGAATGGCGTTGTTTCTAAGGTTTGGCGGGTCCCACATGGCTCATGGCATGTTATAAGGCCAAAGTGGTGTAATTGGGCCACGACTGGAAATTAGGGTTACTACTAACGCCACTAAGGCAGAGACGTGTTTGGAATACCCTAATTGGAATATGCTATGGCGTTTGGCCACGAACAAGAAATGGGTTAGCACATTGGCGCGCTATTTATGGTAAGTTGCCACGTTCGGCATGCTTCTGTTGCAAAGTGGCACGTTTGGCATGTTTGGCATGCCGATTAGTGTTTTGGCGAGGCATGGCATGTTCGGCATGCTACTAATATGCCGGAGCGGAATGGCACGTTTGGCATGCCAATTAGCATATTGGCGCAACTTCAGAAAACGACTATCTGGCACAACTTTGCCTCTTTTGATACAGTGGTAGGTTTAGAGAGACCTGATTGGTCGATTAAAAGAGGGTCCAGCCAAGCATGGGTGTGGCCACACTTCCAGTGTATGTTTGGCCGATTTAGAGCGACCTGATTGGTCAATGGGAAATAAGGCCGGAAAGTATGGGCCCATCCACAACTCATGTGCATGTGGCAGGAATAGGGGCCGGTTCGAGCAGCATGGGGTGTGGCCACTTGCAAGTGGCGCCGACTGGCCTGTGGCATGGCCACACCTCCTTTTGTTGCTACTCCTATTATGCGGTTCCTTTTATTCCTTATTTTCTGATTATGGGTAGGAATTTCCACCTACTAATCCATGACTGATTAATTGCCTAGTTCGCCTAGGTTTAATTTCGGCCGGAGAGGTCTAAAATACTGCGCAGGGCGCAAAACCCTAATTTTTGCAAATTAGTCAGGGTAATATCTGAATCTTGTGAATTATCACAAAATTGATTGAATTCTATGTGTTGACACAGAGATCTTTAAGTTCATTGCCAGAGAGCAGTATGCTTTCCGCTTGAATACTTTATGCAAGGACCTTAGCCTTGATACTTGGAAATTGGTATTACTCTGCTGCGAGTGAACACAAATTGTCATGCCATATAAATATTAAGGGTTCAACCGAGGAACATAGCACAAAAAGCTTTCAAAGAAACTTATATTAATTGAATAATACAGGCAAGGTTCCAAAATTTACAGAATATCTGGGATTGTTGCTACATGCACCATTCTGGGTAAATTTCATGTGAATATATGTTGCTCAATAAATGCGCCAGTGAAGAGGTTGAACACTCATCACTTTTACATGGCTCCGTTTCTTTGCAGAAAGATTGCACATTAAATGCAGGGTTTTACAAATTTGGCCCTGAACTAAAAACCACCATCAACAATAACCATCAATGACTAATAGCCATGTATTAAAGTCTCGTGATTGAAGAAAAGATCTCATAGCATATTTCCACTACAGATAGTTTGTTCCGTCAAATCTTGGCGGTACGTTAATTGAAGTCGATTCATGAGAACTCGAGTTCATTTCTTATAGGTTGGATCGCACCAAACACAAATTGTTAGATCTTTTCGTGTTTGCCTGCTCTGATACCAATTGAAAATATGAGAGTACCCAAATATACCTCAATCTAAAAAAATTCCACCTATAAGTCCTTTCTCCGAAAGTGATTGTCTATGGACTGAGTCGAGATAATACAACGAACTGGTTAACACTTCGTGTGATCGTCTATGGATACGAGATCGAGAAGATACGACAACAAGATAACTTACGTGATTGACTATGGATACAAGATCGAGACAATACAACAACGAAGTATGATTACTTGTTAATAGGTTCGGACTTAACCAAACACTATAGGATTGCTATCAAGTAATTAGGAATTAAGGTTTGTGTATTTTACTTATAATTATAATAAATCAATTTTAATTGCGGAAATAGAAAAGTAAAAGACATAGCAAGATTTTGTTAACGAGGAAACCGCAAATGCAGAAAACCCCCGGGACCGTGTCCAGAATTGAATACTCTCAGAATTAAGCCGTTATACAAAATCTAAACCAACTTCGTGTAGTTGAGACCAAGCAACTAAACCTATATATAGTTCACCTAGTTCCCTCGGTATCCCTGCGCCTCCAACTTGTAATAGGTCACACACTTGGAAAAATTCCTTTGGTTCGTATTCCTAATAGTAAAGGAACAACAAATCTGTTCGGTAACAACTCTTTTCAAACAACATGATATGAGTTTGACAAAAGCTCTTCCTGTTTAACTAATAAACTCCTTTTTCGGGTCCGAGATCTGTCTAAAAATTACAACTATCAAAGTAGTTGGGTTTAGATTTTGCAATCAATACTCTTAGTCACAAAGACAATATATTGATGCCGATCTACACAACTAATCAATCAAGGTTATCATAAAGATAAACCGATTATAGTTGAATCCCTTCATCCGATCAAGTTTTGTGCACACCAAAGATTATGAACCCAAATATTGTGTTTGTCTTCAAATCTTCTTAGATTTCCAATAAACACCTGCACACAAACAACTTGAATCTCTTGTGATCACACACAGAACGGAGTCTGTTAAAGATGGATTATCACAAGACGTCTTTAGATCTACAAACAGTCTAAAGATCCCTGTCGATACTTCGATCTAGTTTGAGTGAATTTTATATCAGAAGAGAAGATTCTCAAGCATAAACAAACTAGGTGCAATCAAAGTTCAACAACCGTTAGTCAACCAAATTAATCGAAAACTAATAATAAACTACAATTATCTAGTTTCCCACCAATGGTACTCGTAGAGCTTCTCAATCCCAAAGAAGTCTTTAAAACGAGCGGTCGTAAGAGATTTCGCCTAATTAGGGTACTTTCCTCTCCAAATAGACGGCTCCACCAGTAACAACACAACTAGGTGGTTTTGCTGGCTCTGAGGATTAGTTTGCTCGAAATGCAAACTTCAATATTTATAGACCAAGGAAGTTTGGACACCAAGGAATTTCCAAAACCGAATATTCTCAAAGATATGCAATACATCCTGGAAATGCACTGTCCAAATATAGACCGAAATCTCAGTAGAAAATCTCCAATTAGTAAATGAACATTACCAATTTTTATTTTCTAAAGATATGCATTTAATTGCTGGAAATTAAAAGCATATAAAAACTAAAAACCTTAATTAAAAGATTCTCAATTTATTTCGATCCGGGATTCTCCTTTATTTATTAAGGAATATCTTTGAACAATAAAAGATAAGAATTACTGCACATGTTCAAAGTATGTCGACATCTTTACTTTGTAAATCCTTTTTCATATTTACAATCTTGGAACCGATTTTCCACACTTCCAAACAAGTTTAGAATTGGTTCATCTGACTTCCAAGAACTATGTGATTGATTATCCTATCAAATCACCATTAATGGGTTTCACGGTTCTACCAAAACACAAAGCTTCGGTTCTACCTCCATGTGGGTACTAGGATCGCTCACACTAGCTTTCCAAAAATTGGTTGACTAGGTACTAGGATTGGTGACCACATTATTATGGTATTTACTTGTGATCGGTTGCACAAGTCATAGGATCGGTTACCAATTACTAAGACTTGTTGTACCTCTTACAAGGATCGATTCCACATACTTGTGATCGGTTGCACCTCTTACTAGGATCGGTTACCCAATGTCTAGAGTTGGTCATACCAATTACAAAATATTGACCATACCATCTTAGGTGATTACTTAAGATCGGTGTCACTAATAAAAGTCATACCAATACAAAAGTCAGGCATTGTGAATAGTTTTACCAAGATACATAAACAAGTTATGAGTGGTTATACTAAACACACATATTGGTAATCCAAATATTTTCAATGAATAACAATACCAATAAGCCTAGCGATTTCCCTTTCGATTCACAAAACAAGTTTTTAAATTGTACTTCCTTTAAACGAATGTAAAACATTGATTCCTAGGAAGAAATCTTCACCCATACCCATACACATAATCACATTAGCATTCATACGATTATGCCGATGTCTTATATACGAAGTTCAAAAGATAGACGTTATACTTCGTACTGTAATTCCTTAATACTATGTCTAACTAGAGTATAATCATTCACAGCTTCGCAGTTATGTTTTCAATATGCACGACTTGAAAGATACGTTAGGAATGAAACAATTCAAATCAAATATTACTAACCTCAAGAGGAAGTATGATGTCGTTGATGTAGCTCTTTACCTCTTCACATTCTTCAAGTCTTCACGTAATACTTGTAAGTCTCATATCCTAATAACTTTCTAGCTAACCTATACGAAGTTGACTCTAGTATATAATCAAGCGACTCTTTAAATGAGTTTTGGTTCACTAAAATATGACAACCAAACTTGACATACCAATGCTTGGTGGGTTCAACTGAGCTATGCTCTAACAGTACCCTTAAGTGTGACCTACAAAGGTTGTCTGGAAGTTCTGACAAAATCTCAGCAATGTTATTCGATCAGAAGTCTTCTGGAAACACAAATGGTTTAGGTTTCAAAAGCAAAACTATGAGCACAAACAACTCGTTTGTTCCAGCCGGTTTTGGAACAATTAATGATGAATGTTGTGATAAACAAGAGGCAAATACGCAAGACAATAAATTTTCCATGATTTGTTCGTTTTGTGTAAATGAAAATCACGTCCAAGGTAAGTATTGGAAATTCAAAAGGATTGACAAACTTCAAAAAGACATGCAAAGAATGAAACTGGCCATGGGTAATCAACAAGGTACTCTTGAAGACAAGAAGAAATCCAAAAGAACCAGATTCATACGAGGTAAGAAGTCTGTTTATACAACAAACCTTGACAAGTCATTATGTGATAAAACATGTGAGCATTCGGCTCACTCCGTCATTATCTAATACTAGTGATGTCTGCATCCTCATCTTTAACTTGATAAAATGAGGATTGCATCAAGGTTGCTCAAGTTTTGTATTATTATTAATTTCTTATTTTATTTATGTTAAGAAAATATCTTCTTGTTAAAATAGATAATGGATCATCAACCGTAAAAGACTTATTATAAGTTCTTATAGGGTTTGTCTGTCCATAGGTCTATTTATATTCATTTGTGATCAAATTTCCCTTCACTTTTCTTATCTTTGAAAGATACAGTTTCATGGCCCCTGTAACTAGAGGTACCAACAAAAGGGATGAAGTTGAAGCAGTTAATGTGTATCTTTGTGAAGGAATCATTTCCTCAAGGAATAAGAAGGAGAGATCCACAAATGATGAAGAAGGTTCTTCCTCTAACTGCCTCTTGTTTGTTTGTCATTTTGATAATAACTTTAGAGGTATGGTGAAGGATTTCATCAACAAAAGAAATGATTTAAAATCTCAAATCATTTTATCTTTAGAAAAGATAGCTCACTATGAACGTATGTTGTCTCTAACAAAGAATACCTTGTTTGGAATAAAAAGAGAACTTAATGAGTTAACTGATATTTCTAGAGATTTGGAGGAATTGAACGATCCCATAATCAATGGGTTTTTCAATAATGAAAAGGAATTCTCAGCAGATGCTCTGAGAAAGCTCTACGACGTCTAGGAAACTTTTTATGAGAATTTATTCTTATGTTTTAATAAGGATAACTAGGGTTTGGAATAGAAATTATGGTGAGTACACATAGCTATTGCCAACGATTTTCATCTTGCAATGTTTTTAGATTTATTTATTCAAATTCTAAAGTTTATTTGGAAGATGATTTTGCAGTATTAATCTTTATGGTTTTATATATTGCAACTTGTTATGGAATATGTGTGTTTGCGTCGGTGAACTATGATTGTCCCATATTTTCTCAAAATTTAAGTCTATCATGCGTCTTTATGCAAATATTAATAAAACATATAATGAACTTTTGACAACAAAAGTTAAGCCTATTATGTCATTATGCAAATAGTGATGGAAGATAGGATGAACTTTTGTCTACAAAGATTAAGTCTATTACATGTCTTTACGCAAATATTGATGAAAAGTAGAATGAATCTTTGAATATTCCGCAGTATTGGTCTTTCCCTGATCCACATCTTTGTGTAAATACTGTGCGGCTCCGTAAGTTCTCTTATGTGAGAATTTCTGATTAAATTAATCATAGGTTCTCTTGTGGTTAATGTAATTGAGTATTTTGGATACAAATTCATGTTTCATGTTATTTGTTAATGTCCAAATAAATCCTTATTTTCTTGTGAAAGTAAGGTCACTCTTGTTGTTCTTTCGGGAGTGACATTTTATGGGGGAGAGTTCTTGATTGAACTTGTGCTTAATTACCAAATCTTTATGGGGAGTACGGTTGTAGAATATTGTATGAGTTTTCTTGTATATTTATAAACTCCTGATGAATACACTAGTTTCGGCTATGTGAAATCATCGAAACAAAGTTGATATGTTCTCTTTTGGTCATGAAGTATCTCTAAGTAAATTTCATTAGGATCCAACTAGTCTTCGTACCTTTGCCAATTTGTATTGACAAAAAGGGGGAGAATTAATGCGTAGTTCACACTACAAATACATATGGTTTACGGATCATTATGTAAGGGGGAGTGGTTTTCATTGTGAGATGAAGTATTGACTAAAGGGGATTGAGACATATCACCATAGTATTGTTGTCAAAGTTGTGTTACAATTGGACTTTG
This sequence comes from Papaver somniferum, assembly GCF_003573695.1. Taxonomy (NCBI): domain Eukaryota; kingdom Viridiplantae; phylum Streptophyta; class Magnoliopsida; order Ranunculales; family Papaveraceae; genus Papaver; species Papaver somniferum. The sequence goes on along the minus strand of NC_039368.1, from coordinate 94,536,135 downwards.
ATGTTGTGTAATAATACTATGAAACTGTATAACAATGATTGAGAGAAACTGTTTTCTCATTGTTATAGCTACAGATCTTCAACAACTATGATACTGAGTTGAACACGTTCAGAATCATTGGAGTACTTGGAAGTGACGAAGATTTCAAGTAATGTTCACGCATATGGATTGAGAGCTACAAAGTTTATTTATTTTGTAATCCATATGTAATGATAGCTTTGTCACTAAAATTGACAAAGGGGGAGATTGTTAGAGCACTGCTCGGTCGAACTCGCAGGCGTTGCTATCTCAAGCTTGTTTGTCAAGTTTAATTTCCAAAACTATAAGTCTTGATTTCTAGTCTACTTATAGCTAAGTCTTGGATTCAGATAGAAAGTGTAGTTGACTAGCATTAGACTTCACGGTGTTCATCGATTGAAGACGAAGAACTACTAAGGGGATCTTGTGAAACTTCATCAACAAAAGGTATGTGGAGACTTGAACTCATCTATCACTCAAAAGTATATCTACTCTATCTCCTATTTGAGACAAAAGTCGTATAGCTATATAAACTTCAATTATGCACATTTGATATTTCTAGCTGAGTTTAACTCGCTTACATATTTCTCGAAATATGTGTTGGTAAGCTTTCGCTTTAACCAATTTCATCTTATATTCTTGACGAAAGTCAAAAGATGATCATGTGAAAATCGTCTTGTAACATCTTACATGATTTGTGTGAGATAGTCATTTGATGTAGACTCAGAATGTTTCGTATTGATCATTCGATCAGTTGAAGATTGCTTTGAAGCTAATAGTTTGTGTAAGACAGCTATTGTCGTCTTCCAAGAATGTTTCAATGGTTGAAATAAGAGTTTAGAACAATTGGATATAAGCATAGTATGCGTACTTGCATATATGTAGTCCATGTCCGGGAACCATGGTATGCATACCCGTATGCGTACTGGTTGGTTTGTGAAAGTCCGGGAACCTTGTACGCATACCGGTACGCATACTTTCGTGAGGTTCAGGTCCGGGAATTTCTGCTGAGTTTGGTGGTATGCGTACCCGTTCGCATACTGGCGAACCCAAACTTAGTCCGTCGACTAAGGTATGCGTACCCGTTTGCATACTTGAGTGGATTATGTTCTAAAATCGATTTGTTCATGAACTAATATATTTATATAATAAGGAATGGAATCTTTTGCAAACCGTGGCTATAATGTTCATGACTTGATTCGAGTGAATAAAAATCGATGTTGCTTCAATTGTGTCTTGTATACTTCTATGAGAATATAAACAATTGAACAACTCTAGAACTAGTTTCCTTTGAGTCATTTGAACTAGTTATGGTTAAGATGAATGAGGTTGATATGAAAGTATTCATATGGATAACTTCGCTATTGTTGAGCCAACAAAGGTGTACACATTTAGGTACGGTTACTCATATCTAAATGAAGTCACTTTTCATTTGTGTGTAACAAGCTAAGTTCGATCTAACGGTTGAAAGATATTAGCTTGAGTCTAATCAGGTTTTCATCTAACGGTGAATATTGAATGCTTTGTTACCAAGGTAACATTGATTGCAAACCCTGATTTGAAGACTATATAAGGGAGAACTATAACAACTGGGAAACCTAATCCGCACACCTCCTGTGTGCTACTAGTTGCGACTAGAGTCGATTCTCCTTTAACCTTAGGTTTTTCCAAAACCCTGTAGGTTAACGACTTGAAGATTCATTGGGATTGTGAAGCAAGACCCAACTATTTTCTAGGGAGTTGCGTGTTCTTATCTTTCTTTTTTCTATCGTGATTGAGTACCATATTCTCTAAGATTTCCTCGAGAATTAATCTCCGATAGGCAAGATAAAAAGTAGTCACAAACATCTTCGTCTCATCGTTTGTGATTCCACAATATCTTGTTTTGCTACTACACGATTAAGATTATTGTGAGGTGATTGATATTTCTAGGCTGTTCTTCAGGAATATAAGTCATGTATATCAATTGGTTCATGTTCACCTTGATTTATCAAAAGACAGAAAAAAACTCATAGGTTTATCTATGGGAGACAAATTTATCTATTTAATAGACTTTTCTGTGTGAGACAGATTGGTTTATCAAGTCTTCGACTTTGGGTCGTAGCAACTCTTAGTTGTGGGTGAGATCAGCTAAGGGAATCAAGTGCGTAGAGTCCTGCAGGGATTCAGAGACGTAAGAAGCGAAATATTACTTTGATTAGTGTGAGATTGGTTAGAGCTCGGTTACATTCCAGTCCAAAGTTAACTTGGAGTAGGCTAGTGTATGTAGCGGCTTAATACAGTGTGGTGTTCAAATCTGGACTAAGTCACGGGGTTTTTCTGCATTTGCGGTTTCCTCGTTTACGAAACTTCTGGTGTCTGTGTTATTTCTTTTTCGCGTTATATTTGTTTATATAATTGAGATATCACAGGTTGTGCGTAAGTTCAATCAATTGTGAATCCAACCTTTGGTTGTTGATTAAATTTATTGACACTTGGATATTGGTTTTTGATACCGTCCAAGTTATTTCTTATATTCAATCGGGATCGCAAATTCCTATTTGTTTGATTGCATATTGAATTGAGAAATTGAGATATAACTCTGAAAATGCGGGGGTCTAACAACCACACCCAACAATTCGTTTGGAAATCTGAGAGGACTTACTCCATTACACTTTCTAGAATCAACTAGATAGTCAAACTCAATCTAGAATAAAGTATATCAAAGAGTTTAATATCTCTAACTCTTAATTCAATCCGCAATCAGCAAACAGAAATCCGCGAGCCCTATTGAATATAAGAGGAATTACTTGAATAGTACCAAAGACCAGTGTTCAAGTGTCAATCAAATGTAAATCAACAACCAAAGGTTGGATATTGTAATTGATTGATCTTAATGTACAACCTGTGATATTTCAATTATATAATAAAATACAATGTGGAAAAGAAATAACACAGACACTAGAATTTTGTTAACGAGAAAACCGCAAATGCAGAAAAACCCAGGGACCTAGTCCAGTTTGAACATCACATTGTATTAAGCCGCTACATACACTAGCCTACTACCAATTAACTTCGGATTGGACTGCAGTTGAACCCTAATCAATCTCACATTGATTCAAGGTACATTTGCGCTCTTTACGTCTCTGATCCCAGCAGGATACTACGCACTTGATTCCCTTAGTTGATCTCACCCACAACTAAGAGTTTCTACGACCCAAAGTCGAAGACTTGATAAGAAAATATGTCTCACACAAAAAAGTCTATAGGATTGAATAAATATGTCTCCCACAGAAATACCCAAGAGTTTTTTGTTCTGTCTTTTGATAAACCAAGGTGAACATGAACCAATTGATAAACCGGACTTATTTCCCGAAGAACAACCTAGTATTATCAATCACCTCACAATAAACTTAATCGAATAGCGAAACAAGTTATTGTGGAATCACAAACGATGAGACGAAGGTGTTTGTGACTACTTTTCTATCTTGCCTATCAGAGATATAAATCTCAAGCCAATTTTACAATTGCACTCAATCACGATAGAAACAGCAAGATCAGATCACGCAACTATAAAGAGAATAGTTGGGTATGACTTCACAATCCCAATGAAGTCTTCAAGTCGTTAACCTACAGCGTCTCGAGAAGAAACCTAAGGTTAAAGGAAAATCGACTCTAGTTATGCAACTAGTAAAACACATGAGGTGTGGGGATTAGGTTTTCTAGTTGCTAGAGTTCTCCCTTATATAGTTTTCAAATCAGGGTTTGTAATCCAAGTTACCTTCGTAACAAAGCATTCAATATTCACCGTTAGATGAAAAACCTGATTTAACCAAGCTAATATCTTTCAACCGTTAGATCGAACTTAGCTTGTCACACACAAATGAAATGTACCCTCATTTAGGTTTATGTAACCGTACCCAAACGTGTACACCATGTAGGTTCACAAATAGTTAACCGAGGTTAGCCATATGATTACTCTCATATCAACCTTATTCATCTTGACCATAACTAGTTCAAATGAATTAAATGAAACTAGTTAAAGAGTTGCTCAATTTCTATATTCTCATGGATTTATACAAGAATACAATTGAAGCAAAATCCGTTTGATTCACTCGAATCAATACATGAACATTATATCCACGGTTTGCAAAGATGGCATTCCTTATTAATAAAAGTTCAAGTTCATGTACACTACCGATTTTAGAAAGTAACCAATTATTGAAATTCCAACATCAGCAAAAATTCACGGATGTGAACTTCCGCCAGTATGCGTACGGTTATGCATAGTTATCCAGTCTCCTTCAACCATTTTGTATATATACAAGTATGCATACTTTAGGTTCCTGGTTTTGGACTTATACACAAATATGCGAACACACTCTATGCTTATACCCAAAGAAGGTTAAACGATTCTAAACTCTTTATTCCAATCATTGAAACATTCTTCTATAATGACAATAGCCGTTTTCACACACTATTAGCATCAAAGTAATTTTCAAGATATTGAAATAATCATTATCGAAACATTCCAAATCTTACACCAAATGATTGTATCACACAAACCATGTAAGATATTACTCGGAAATTTTCTCATGATATAAGATGAACTTGGTCGAAGTGAAAGCTTACCAACACATATTTCGAGAAATATGTAAGCGAGATATACTCAGCTCGAGATCTCAAATGTGTATACAGAAAACTATATCGTAATGTGACTTATGTCTCAATATAGGAGATAAAGTATAAATACACTTTCCAAGTGATAGATGAGTTTAAGTCTCCACATACCTTTTGTCGATGAATTTCCACAAGCTCTCCTTAGTAGTTCTCCGTCTTCAAGTGATAAACTACGTGAAGTCTAAGCTCAACTACATAAACTATGTCCTAGTCCGAGACATCTATAAATAGGCTAGTAATCAAGACTTATAGTTTTGATCACTAACATTGACAAACATGCTTGAGATACCAACGCATGCGAGTTCGACCGAGAAGTGCTCTAACAATCTCCCCCTTTGTCAATTTTAGTGACAAAACTACCAATACATATGGATTACAAAATAAATAAAAATTGTAGCTTCTCATACGCATGCTTGATCTCCTTGGCATCTTCAACATGACTCGAAATCTTCGTCATTTCAAAGTACCCCAATGATTCCAAAGGTTGTAATTTTAGCACCATCGGTAGTTGAAGATCCATAGCGATAACAATGATAAAAAAAATGCTCTCAATCATTGTTATACAACTTTGACAATAACACTATGGTGATATGTATCACTCCCCCTTAGTCAATACTTCATCTCAACATGAAAACCACTCCCCCTTACATAATGATCCGTAAACCATATGTATTTGTAGTATCACACTACAAATTAATTCTCCCCCTTTTTGTCAATATAAATTGGCAAAGGTAAGAAAACTTGTGGGATCCTCATGAAATTTTCATAGAGATACTTCATGACCAAAAGAGAATACCATATCAACTTATTTAGATGCCATCATAAAGCCGAAGCTAAATGCATTCATCAAGGAGTTTATAAAGATAAAAGATAACCCTTGTGATATTCCACAACCGCACTCCTCACAAATACTTGGCAATTAAGCACGAGTTCAAAAAGAACTCTCCCCCATAAAATGCCATTCCCGAAAGAACAACAAAGGCGACCTTACTTTCACAAGAAAAGAAGGACTTCTTTGGACATAACCAAATCCCATGAAAACAAGAATTTGAATCCAAAGTATTTAATTGAATTAACCACAAGAGAATCCATGATTAATCCAATCTAAATTACACAACTAAGTTAACCACAAGAAAGTGATCAATTCAGTTGGTCATGCTCGTCATAAGAGAACTTACGGAGCAACAACTAAACTAACCACAAGAGAATGATCAATTCAATTGGTCATGCTCAAACATAAGAAAACTTATGGAGAAACACAGTATATGCACAAAAATGTGGATCGGAGATTGACCAATACTTCGGAATAGACAAGGATTCATTCTATTTTTCATCACTATTTGCACAATGACATGTAATAGACTTGATCATTTCTTCCATAAAAATAATTACATAAAAGTCTTTAACTTTTGTAATGTCAAAAGTTCATTCTATCTTCTATCAATACTTTCATACCGACATAATAGAGATAACTTTTGAACAAATATAGGGCAGTCACAGGTTCACGGACGTAAACAACATTTTCCAAAACAATTTGCAGTATATAAAATCATAAAGATTAAAATTGCAAAAACCATCTTTCAAAAAACTTAGAATTTAAATAAATAAATATAAAAACATTGAAGATGAAAATCGTTGGACATAGCTATGTGTACTCACAATAATGGATATTCCGAACCCTAGTTATTCTTTTAAAAACATAAGAAATAAATTCTCAAAAGAAGATTTACTAGGCAAAATCAAAAACAACTCTAAAAACAAAGAGAAACCACAAACAATAATTAGAGTTCCGGTACGGAAGCTTCACTGGTTCCAATACCTTCAAGCTTGTGGCAGACAGAGTTGACAGAAGCTTCAGACACGATATCAAGACGATCCTTAAGTCGTGTCTTCATTATAGCAAGGTCGGTGTTGACCTTTATCAAATCAGTTCTTAACCCATATAGCTCTTTTAAAGTGTTAACAAGCAACAACTTTGCATTACTAAACTTATCAATAAAGTTTTGAACAACTTTATTAGAAATCTCTTCATCATCCTCAAAATCTGACAAAACATTAGGAGATTGAGAAGACGCGTCATCAATTTCCTCATGAGTTCCTTTTTCCTTCTCCTCGAGTGAGAGACAAAAACCCTTATCAATAAAACCTTTTGGAAAATAACAAGTTCCTGAAGGTGATGCCATTCTTGACAAAAAGTAGCCTGAAGTATGCGTACTTTTCAAAAGATGGGTTTGGTATTTAAACGGTTTCACAGGAACCCTGAAGTTGGGGTTTCCAAAGTTGGTTCGTGACAAGCAAAAAGGATACCCGTACAAACACTAGCTTGACCCTTTAAAACGCGACTCGAAAAGAGAAGTACTCGAATGCAATACAAGGATGATGTATGCCTATGTGAGAACACAAACAAATTGTTGATCAATAAAACATTGTATTCTTACTGAAGAGCAATTTTTTAGAGCAAGAGTGGCACTTTTGATTAAAAAAAAAGGTTTTTCCAAAAAAATACTTATGCAAACATGTTTGTGACAGATAATCCGGCTAAAAGCAATAAGAAAATAGCCAGAGAATCAGAAAACACTTTGCCATAAAGTATACATGATTATATCTCACTCAACCAGGATTTTTGTGAGTGAGAATTCAACCTTGTGATTAATTAGCACAAGTATGAGCCTTGATCTCATTAAATGAACATTTCTTATGTTTAAGCCTCCTTTTCCTGATCTTTGGAGGAAAACCATTATGATGTGAAAATTTATCATAAAACCTACTATTATCAAAGTTTGACGCATAGTGTTGATTCTTACCTGAAGAATTTACAGAGGGACTTATCATCCTGTTGATGATATCTTTATATCCTTCAATTATCCTTTTTAGGTTGGATTCCATTTTTCCATTGCTTCCTTCTTCTGGTACCTTTTTCACATCATGAACTAAAACCATGAGTTCTTCTTCGTCGATATGGCTTAGGAAGACTGCTATGTGTTTGAACATTTGAGGAACACATTGAACTGACCTTCCTGGTGGGATACACAGGGTGAGTACTAAAACCAATTGGTTTAGGCATACGAATGTCAGTTATAATATAATTTTCATTAAACCTAGAATTCCTCTTTTGTTCACCAATCCCTTTCGAATAACAAAAGGGACACACTTTCTGATCACCTGAGTGATTAGACAGAACAGTATTAACACCTTCGTTGGGAGAATTCTTCCTTCCGTGTGTTGTGGACATTCCTTGATTAGAGGAAGCACATGCACATATTTTTCAGCAGGAAGGGATTTCATTTTAGCTTCTGGAACTGATTCTCTTACAGTTAAATCCGAAGCAATTGGTATGGTGGACTCTTTTGAACACTCTTGAAAGGAGATATTACTTAAGAGATGTTCAACTTTCAAAGCATCCTTTTTGAGAATTTCCTCTTGAAGGATCTTCAAACGAGAGTCACACTCACTTACCATACCAACCAGGACATTGACTTTGTGTTTCAACCGGTTGACATTATCAGCCAAGATTCTAACAAGTTTTAGAATCACTGCACTCTCTTTGGTTGCTTTCCTTTCAACTTCAGAGTCAGACTCGTCAGGAAGGTAGTCAGGAAAACACTTGTCAATGTACGTCAGTTTCTTTTGAATACAAGGATCTTCTATATTTGAGATTGACAAATCTTTCACTTTGATAGACTTTAAGGAAACATAACTTTTATTTATGGTGATGCGTTTATCAGAGACAATATCGTCCATCCTCATATCGGTACAAACACAGACTTGTAAGGCCTTTAACGTGTTTGCCTGCTCTGATACCAATTGAAAATGTGTGGGTCTAACAACTACACCCAACAATTCGTTTGGAAATATGAGAGGACTTACTTCAATACACTTTCTAATGAACCAACTAGACAGTCAGACTCAATATAAAATAAAGTATATCAAAGAGTTTAATATCTCTAACTCTTAATTCAATCCACAATCAGCAAATAGAAATCTGTGAGCCCGATTGAATATAAGAGGAATTACTTGAACGGTATTAAAGACCAATTTTCAAGTGTCAATCAATGTAAATCAACAACCAAAGGTTGGATATTCTAATTGATTGATTTTATGCGGAAAAGAAATAACACAGACACCATAATTTTGTTAAAGAGGAAACCGCAAAAGCAGAAAAACCCCGGGACCTAGTCCAGATTGAACACCACACTGTATTAAACCGCTACAGACACTATCCTACTGCCAATTAACTTCAGACTGGACTGTAGTTGAACCCTAATCAATCTCACACTGATTCAAGGTACAGTTTCTCTCTTTACGTCTCTGATCCCAGCAGGATGCTACGCACTTGATTCCCTTAGCTGATCTCACCCACAACTAAGAGTTGCTACGACCCAAAGTCGAAGACTTGATAAAAAAATCTGTCTCACACAGAAAATTCTGTGGGATTGAATAAATCTGTCTCCCACATAAATACCCAAGAGTTTTTTGTTCCGTATTTTGATAAAACAAGGTGAATAGGAATCAATTGATAAACAAGACTTAAATTCCCGAAAAACAACCTAGTATTATCAATCACCTCACAATAAACTTAATCGACTAGCGAAACAAGTTATTGTGGAATCACAAACGATGAGACGAAGGTGTTTGTGACTACTTTTCTATCTTGCCTATCGGAGATATAAATCTCAAGCCAATTTTACAATTGCACCCAATCACGATAGAAACAACAAGATCATATCATACAACTACAAAGACAATAGTTGGGTCTGGCTTTACAATCCCAATGAAGTCTTCAAGTTGCTAGAGTGGGGATTAGGTTTCCCAGTTGCTAGAGTTCTCCTTTATGTAGTTTTAAAATCATGGTTTGCAATCCAAGTTACCTTGGTAACAAAGCATTCAATATTCACTGTTTGATAAAAACCTGATTCAACCAAGCTAATATCTTTCAACTGTTAGATCGAACTTATCTTGTCACACACAAATGAAATGTACTCTCATTTAGGTTTATATAACCGTACCGAAATGTGTACACCATGTTGGTTTACAAATACTTTACCGGGGTTAGCCATATGATTAATCTCATATCAACCTTATTCATCTTAACCATAACTAGTTCAAATGCTCAAATAAAACTAGTTAAAGAGTTGTTCAATTGTTACATTCTCATGGATTTATACAAGAACACAATTGAAACAAAATCGGTTTGATTCACTCGAATCAATACATGAACATTACAACCACGGTTTGCAAAGATTGCATTCCTTATTAATAAAAGTTCAAATTCATGTATACTACTGATTTTAGAAATTGACCACTTAAGTACGCGTACTTAAGTAACCGGGTTTTTTAGTTTGGTTTTTCAAAATTTGGCAGAAATTCAAGGACGTGAACTTTCCGCCAGTACATACGCGTACTTAGGTAACCGAATGAGTTGGTTTTGAAATTCCAACATCATCAGAAATTCACGGAAGTGAACTTCCTCCAGTATGCGTACGGGTACGCATACTTATCCAGTCTCCTTCAACCATTTTGTATACACACAAGTATGCATACTTTAAGTTCCCGGTTTTGGACTTATACACAAATGTGCGAACACACTCTATGCTTATATCCAAAGAAGGTTACACGATTCTAAACTCTTTATTTCAATCATTGAAACAATCTTCTATAATGATAATAGCCGTTTTCACACACTATTAGCATCAAAGTAATTTTCAAGATATTGAAATAATCATTATTGAAACATTCCAAGTCTTATACCAAATGATTGTATCACACAAACCATGTAAGATGTTACTCGACAATTTTCTCATGATATAAGATGAACTTGGTCGAAGCGAAAGCTTACCAACACATATTTCGAGAAATATGTAAGCGAGATATACTCAACTCGAAATCTCAAATGTGTATATTGAAAACTATATCGTAATACGACTTATGTCTCAATATAAGAGATAGAGTATAAATAGACTTTCCAAGTGATAGATGAGTTTAAGTCTCCACATACCTTTTGTCGATGAAGTTTCAAAAGCTCTCCTTAGTAGTTTTTCGTCTTCAAGTGGTAAAAGCCGTGAAGTCTAAGCGCAACTACACAAACTATGTCCTAGTCCGAGACATCTATAAATAGGCTAGAAATCAAGACTTATAGTTTTGATCACTAACATTGTCAAACATGCTTGAGATAGCAACGCATGCGAGTTCGGCCGAGCAGTGCTCTAACAGATTCTGACTATCTAGTTGATTCTCTTGAAAGTATATTGGAGTTAGTCCATATAGATTGCTAAGAGAAATATTAGGTGTGGTTGTTAGATCCCCGCTTTTTCATATCTATACTACGATAAAATTCTCAAAGAGTTTTTTCTATTTTCATTTTACAAAAAACATAATAGACTTAACTTCTGAGCATTTATGAAATATCATCTTAATTCACGGAAACGTAAAGGCACATATATTTCATAAGACTTTTACAATAATTAAACCAATAATGATTACATACTGCAAGTTCATTTTCCAAAAACTCTATAATTTAAATAAATAGATCTAAAAACACACAAGATGAAAAACGTTGGAGATAGCTTGTGTATTCACAAATTTTGCTGTACCAAACCCTAGTTATCAAAAAAAAGAATAAATTCTCACAAGAAGTTTCCTAGGAATGTATCAGGTTTTTGATAGCATAAGCAGAGAATTCCTTCTCATTGTTGAAAAACTCATCGATGAGAGGATCTGTTAGAGCATAGCTCAGTTGAACCCACCAAGTGTTGGTATGTCAAGTTTGGTTGTCATATTTTAGTATCAAACCTCATCTAGAGTCGCTTGATTAAATACTAGAGTCAACTTTGTTTAGGTTAAACTAGAAAGTCTGGGAATGTTAAAACATACAAGTATTACTCTGAAGACCTGAAGAATGAGAAGAAGTAACGACTACCACTTGAGGTTAGTAATATTGAATTGAACTTGTTTCAATTCCTAATGTATCTTTCAAGTCGCGCTATATTGAAAACATAACATGCAAAGCTGTATATACTGTATATATTGTATATTATACTCTAGTTGAGAGACATGGTCATAATAGTATGATCATAGTATTAAGGAATTAGACTACGAAGTATAACACTTATCTTTTGAACTTCGTAGATATGACATCGACATAATCTTGTATATAGTTTTATATGATTATGTGTATGGGTGTATGATGAAGATTTCATCATAGGAAACAATGTTTTACATTTGTTTAAAGGAAGTACATTCATGAACTTGTTTCGTGAATCGAAAGGTAAATTAATAGGTTTATTGGTCCGGTTATTCATTGTATATTCTTTGATGACCAATATGTGTGAGTTGGTAGAACCGATCTTAACTCCGGCTATGTATCTTGGTATAACCGATCACAATACCTAGACTTATGATTTGGTATGACCGGTCCTGGTAGTGTAACCGATCCTAAGTAATCACCATGAGATGGTATGATCGATCCTTGTAACTTGTGTGACCGATTATGGTAATTGGTGCGACCGATCATAAGTGGTTGTGTGACCAATCCTAGTGACTAGTGTGAACAATCAAAAGTAGGTACCATGCATAGGTAGAACCGATCCTAGTAATTGGTATAAACGATCCGAGTCCATGTATGTGACTTGGTATGACCGATCACAACTAACCATTGTGACTTGGTATGACCGATCACATAGTAGTCTTGGAAGACTGGTAGAACCCATTCCAAACTTGTTTGGAAGTATGGTAGAACAGATTTCAAGATGCAAATCCATGTGGATACGGAATAAGGATTTGCAGTGTAAAGATGTCAACATACTTTGAACACGAGCAATAACTCTTATCATTTATTATTCAAAGATATTCCTTGGTACTCAAGGTGATCCTATGCAGAAATAAATTATGAATCTTTTAATTAAGGTTTTTGGTTTTATATGCTTTAATTACCAGCAATTAATGCATATCTCTAGAGAATAAAAATTAATAATGTGCATTTACTAATTGGAGATTTTCTGTGAGAGATTTAGGAATTATTGGACCAACATTGGAATTAGGAAAATCGAATTTTGGGCATTCATTGCATATCTTGAGAATATTTTCGGTTTTGGAAATTCCTCGGTGTCCAAACATCCTTGGTCAATAAATACCTAAGTTTGCATTTCTAGCAAATTATCATAAGAGCCAAGCGAACTTCATTTCTTGTTGTTTCTGGTGGAGCCGTCTATTCGGAGAGGAAAGTATCCTAATTAGGTGAAATCTCTTACGACCGCTCGTTTAAAGACTTATGTGGGATCAAGAAGCTCTACGAGTACCGTTGGTGGGAAACTAGATAATTGTGAAAAAGCGGGGGTCTAACAACCTCACCCAATATTTCTCTTAGCAATCTGTATGGACTAACTCCAATATAATTTCAAGAGAATCAACTAGACAGTCAGACTCGATCTTAAGAAAAGTATATCAAAGAGTTATATCTCAATCTCTCAACTCAATCTGCAATCAAACAAATAATGATTTGCGATCTCGATTGAATATAAGAGAGATAACTTGAACGGTACCAAAGACCAACATTCAAGGATCAATCAATTTCAATCAACAACCAAAGGTTGGATTTACTAATTGATTGATTCAACGCACAACCTGTGATATTTTAATTGTATGACAAAATATAATGCGGAAAATAAATAACACAGACACCAGAAGTTTTGTTAACGAGGAAACCGCAAATGCAGAAAAACCCCGGGACCTAGTCCAGATTGAACACCACACTGTATTAATCCGCTATAGACACTAGCATACTACAAACTAACTTAGGTCTGGACTGTAGTTGAACCCCAATCAATCTCACACTGATTCAAGGTACAGTTACGTTCCTTACGTCTCTGATCCCAGCAGGATACTTTGCACTTGATTCCCTTAGCTGATCTCACCCACAACTAAGAAACGAACCAAAGTCGAAGACTTGATAAACAAATTTGTCTCACACAGAAAAGTCTATAGGAATAGATAAATCTGTCTCCCACAGAAATACCTACGGGTTTTGTTCCGTCTTATGATAAATCAAGGTGAACAGGAACCAATTGATATAACATAATTATATTCCCGAAGAATAGCCTAGAAATATCAATCACATCACAATAATCTTAATCGACTAGCGAAACAAGATATTGTGGAATCACAAACGATGAGACGAAGGTGTTTGTGACTACTTTTCTATCTTTCCTATCGGAGATATAAATCTCAAGCCAATCTTACGATTGCACTCAATCACGATAGAAACAGCAAGATCAGATCACGCAATTACAGAGAAAATAGTTGGGTCTGGCTTCACAATCCCAATGAAGTCTTTAAGTCATTAACCTACAGGGTTTTGTGAAAACCCTAAGGTTAAAGGAGAATCGACTCTAGTTTATGCAACTAGTATCACACATGAGGTGCGGGGATTAGGTTTCCCAGTTGCTAGAGTTCTTCTTTATATAGTCTCGAAATCAGGTTTGCAATCTAAGTTACATTGGTAACAAAGCATTCAATATTCACCGTTAGATGAAAACCTGATTAGATTCAAGCTAATATCTTTCAACCGTTAGATCGAACCTAGCTTGTTATATACAAATGAAATGTAACTTCATTTAGTTTTGGGTAACCGTACCTAAACGTGTACACTTAGTTGGTTCAACAATAGTTAACCAATGGTTAGCCATATGAGCATTTTCATATTAACCTTATTCATCTTCACCATAACTAGTTCAAATGACTCAAATGAACTAGTTAGAGAGGTGTTCAATTGCTTAGATCTCGTATAAGTATACAAGACACAATCAAAGCAAAATCGGGTTTGATTCACTCGAATCGATTCATGAACATTATAGCCACGTCTTGCAAAGATTGTATTCCTTATTATATAAATGTTTTAGTTCATTAACAAATCGATTTTAGAAAGTAACCTACCTAAGTATGCAAACGGGCACGCGTACTTAAGTAACCGGATTGAGTTTGTTTTTACTTTCAAACTCCAACAGAAATTCACGGACGTGAACTTTCCTCCAGTATGCGTATGGGTACGCATACTTACCCGTATTTCCAACAACCGCCAGTACGCGTACGCATACTTTGGGTTCCCTGTTTTGGACTTTTACACAAGTGTTAGAACACACTATGTTTATATCCAAAGATGGTTACATGTTTTAAACTCTCGTTTCAATCATTGAAACTTTCTTAGAGGATGTTATATAGTTGTTATTCACAAACTATTTTTCATCAAAGCGATTTTCAAGTTATTGAAATAATCAACATGACTTTCGTCACGAGTAAAGATGAACTTGGCCAAAGCGATAGCTTACCAACACATATTTCGATAAATATATAAGCGAGATAAATTCGGATCGAAATATAAAATGTTTATAATCGAAGTCTATATAGCAATACGACTTTTGTCTCAAGATATGAGATAAAATAGATAGATTTTTGAGTGATAGATAAGTTCAAGTCTCCACATACCTTTTCGTCGATGAAGTTCCACAAGTTCCTTGATTAGTTCTTCATCTTCGCATGATGAACGTCGTGGAGTCTAGAGCTCAACTACACTTACTATCCTAGTCCGAGACTTATCTATAAGTAGACTAGAAATCAAGACTTATAGTTTTGACAACTAAACTTTACAAACAAGCTTGAGATAGCAACACTTGCGAGTTCGACCGAGCAATGCTCTAAAAAATTGTAGTGTGATTAGTTTTTGATTTGATTTGATTGACTAGCGGTTTTTGAAACTTTGATTTCACCTAGTTTGTTTATTCTTTAGAATATTCTCTTCTGATATAAGATTCACTCAGACTAGATCAAAGTATCGACGAGATGTTTAGAACTGTTTTTAGATCTAAAGACATCTTGTGATAATGCATTGTTAAAAGACTCCGTTCTGTGTGTGATTGATCACAAGAGGATTCAAGTGTTGTTGTGCAGATATTTGCAGGCAATAGAAGATTTGAAGACGAAGAAGAATTCTTATTAGTTATCGTATCTTGTGGATTTAGTGGACAAACCTTGATCGGCTGGGATCCAACTAGAATCAATTTATCTTTGATATATATGATTGATTAGTTGTGTGAGATCGGCATTCTCTATATTTCTCTTTGAGATCTATATCGATTGAGTGCGAATCTAAACTGGACTATTTCGGTAGTTATTGGATAGATTGATCTAACCATACAAAGGAGTTTATTAGATTAAACAAAATATCCTTTGTCAACGACTCATCTTATCTTTAGAAAGATTGATTAGAGTGGTTACCAAACATATTCTTCCTTTGTTGTATGGAATACGATCCAAAGGACTTGTTATTCTCGTGCGTGACTCTAGAAGTCGAAGACACGTGGATATTGAGTGAACTAAGTAGCTAGGGGTAGTCTACTTTGTCTCAAGTATACGAAGTTGGTATTTGATTTTGTATAACGGCTTAATTCTTAGAGTATTCAAAACTGGACTAGGTCCCAGAGTTTGTATAGCGGTTTCCTCGTTAACAAAATCTTGTTGTGTCTTTTATTTTATGTTAACTCTGTAGTACTTGATATTGATCCTATAGAGTTTCGATTATTTACGAACCTATTATCAAGTACATATTTTGTTTTCGTATCGTCTCGATCTTGTATTCATAGTCAATCACACAAGTGACCTTGTTGTTGTATTATCTCGATCTGTATCTATAGACGATCACACAATGTGTGAACCGAATTATCGTATTGTCTCGACTCTATCCATGGACGATCACATTTGGTAGAGGGCATATAGGTTGAAATAAAAATATTGTGTTTTATTTGGGTACCCTCGTCTTTTCAGGATTATTTAGTTTTTCTAAGTCTTCAGAGATGTCTGTTAACTCACCAAATTCTGTCCTCAGTTTACTCAGAATATTTTTCGACTGAGCCAACGAGTGTTCATAGTAAGTTATCTCATATAAGGAGCAATTTATTCGAAACTTCAAAGCATTCCTCTTAGATACAAAGTTTTTCACTTTAGCCCTAAAATCATTATCCTGTTGACAAATAGATAAAAGATAAATTGAGGAAGAACCTTCTTCATCTTCGGTTGATATCTTATTTTGGTTCCTTTATGATTTGATTCCTGCACGTAGGTAGACATTGACAGCTTCTACTACATCCTTCTTGGTGATTACTCTTGTTACATGAGCCATGAAACCGAATTTTCTTAAGGAGATAAGAGTATATAGCCAATCCTTAAAAGGAAAAATGACCTTTTATAACACGGTCCGTGAACCAGTGGACATATCATAGACATTGTCGTCCGTGAGCCAAAAAGATAATACACAAACATTGACTACCTTTTAACCATACCAATTGTAGTTACCCTAGCTCCTCATGAATTATATCATAGTTTATCACATAATATTAAAGCATCTTCTTAGCTAGAATAAACAGGTTAGAGCACAAGATATATTTAAACAATACTTAAGGACCATGATTGGTGATGGAACAAAATTATGTTTTCTATATTTTGGAGCTAGCTCGACAAGATCATACACATTAACAGTTCTATGAAGTTCTTATGAGATGAGTCACACAATAATAATAAATCACATAAAGAAGTCAACTTATACTTGAGAAGCCTTGTCATCACAAAAAGTAATGTGATGAGTTTTTGTGCAACCTCATTTTCTCAAGCTAAAATATTGAAGTTGCACTCATTGCTACACTTAAGTAGTGATGGGATGAGTGGTGTTAGAGCATTTCTCGGTCGAACTCACAAGTGTTTCTATATCAAGCTTGTTGTCAAATTTAGTTGTCAAAACTATATCTTGATTTCTAGTCAACAATTAGTTAAGTCTCGGTCTAGTATAGTGGAGTTGAGAGACGAATCAGTCATAATTTGTGTTCTACAGTTTGAAGATGCTCTTGTCAATCAACAACCTACCAGGTTTGCAGGAACTAACTCTTTCATTCGTAAACCGTATGTTCCTTTGCCAGTTGTTGATACATGAAAATAATTACCCCTTAGCAGGGATAGGGATCCCCTAAATGGGAAGCAAACTGATGTAATTTTTACAGTGGTAAGAAAAAAGGTTCGTTGAGACTTATAGAGATTTTGGTTTCAGAATAATTTCTAATGCTAAAAATAAAGAAAACTAAATTTAAAGTGATATCGGGGTTTTAGAAGTAACCAAGACTTTGGATTCCACTACTACTCATGATTGATTGATAAGGATTTCAAAAATCTAATCAACTTTTAAATCCTGTTTTTTTCTTAACCCACTAAAAATCAGACAGATTCTCAAACATTACTTGTAAACCTTAAGCATAGATTATCAATAGATTTAACAAAGCATAACCTGTCGAATTGAATAACAACTAATTAGGAAAATCATGTAAACAATTTAAAACTCTGCAGTAGCAGCGATTAAGTGAATTATATAATAAAACTAGAGAAAATAAAATAGTTACCCATCAATCATGCGTTGATTACGAGGGAATTAGCTCATCATAAACACACGCAAAATATGAATTCATTGGTCAAAAGGTGTTCACAAATAATGACTGGGAGAAAATTGATTAAAACTGGGTTTGTAACACTTATATTTGTTACAAACACAAATGTTACAGAAAACGATAACAGTTATAAGTCGTAGTCACTGTAGCTTCATGACAATTCTTGAAGGTCTTAGTTCTTCGTGTTCTTGAGTTATGCAGCAGAGGAAATACTTCCTGCAACTTCTGATTCTTCAATTCTCCGGCCTCTGCTCTGCCCCAAAGTATACCCAAACTATCGATAATCGTTCTTGAGACTCCCAAAAGCCTTTATATACACCATAGGCCGAGTATCTTGCTTCCAAATCTTGTTTTTCTCTCCCACAAGTCACATACTTTGTTTCTCTTTTTTTCCTCACTGTACGCGTCTGGGTTGTTCATTTCTTTCTTAAACTCTCTTCATGACGTAATAAAATCCTTCAAAGCAGATATCTTCCCTTTAATCCCACGCACTTTCCGTACAGAGCTAAGATTCTTACTCTGTTTCCGTTAATAAACTATTATTCCCTGTTTCCGATGATATGAAGATTTGATTTCTCCTTTTAGTTCCAACACGTCAATCATCCATGTCTTGTCGCAACAGGATAATTACAAACCTATCCTGTGAAAAACTCCATGAAAATCTCCCAGTCTTTTCCAGAAATCCCGAGAAAACTATCCTCCCCTGTTTTCTTCAAACTCGGTGATCGGGCCAATTCTAATCAATTCAATCCATTACACCATCCCTGTTTAGATTATTCCAGTCCGGCCCAACCAAATTCTTCTATTGAGTCCCATTTAAAAGTTACCGAAAATCAAACCCTAAATCTGTCGGGTGAGTGAAACTTTCCCCGCCAATTTAGAAAATTCAAAAGGTAAGGGATGACTTCCCCTTATCCAATTCCAGTCTCCCTTTAGCCACTAGGTGCAAATAGTATAATTCCTGGGGTGCACTTATCCAATGAGGTTCGCCTTATCCATTTGTGGGGTGCCTTTAACAGATGTCC
This sequence comes from Papaver somniferum, assembly GCF_003573695.1. NCBI lineage: Eukaryota > Viridiplantae > Streptophyta > Magnoliopsida > Ranunculales > Papaveraceae > Papaver > Papaver somniferum. The sequence continues at coordinate 94,516,958 of NC_039368.1, read as the reverse complement.
TCAGGAGGTGTTTTTAGTAACTTTTCGAGCCGAATTTTCCAAAAATGTTTATTTCCCAAAAATACCTACAAATACACAAAACACCATAATAAGTAAAAAAATGGGTACTAACAATATAGAAAATCGAGATGAAAATAGACACATAAATGCGTCTATCAAACACCCCCAAACTTATTATTTGTTAGTCCCCAACAAATCTAATCAACAAAATAAAATCCTAACTCACTTTCGCAAGCATCGCGATTGCACTTAGCGTGTGCAACAAGCCTTTAAACCCCTAGGTGGCCCTAGTGGCCGAGTTATAGTCTAAGGAGGGTTTATAAGAGGTGTACCCACAAAACCTTTACTCCGTACCCTAGCTATCTATGCAAAACCTTGGAATAGCACTAAAAAACCTCTTTGGTTGGCATACTCTCGTTGACTACAGGAGGAAGTACCCTGATGCGAAATTACAATTGTTGTACACGAGTTTGCACTCACATACTAAAATTCATATAGAAGTGACAGATCTCTACTCAGATAGTCGCACTATGGACATCCATAACCGGAGTCAACAAATCACATGGATAGATTAAGAAGATGGGTATAGAGAAAACGTAGATGGTTTTGATGTTGACTAAGATGAACGGTGTTTCCCATATCTGTCTAAAGGCCACTGTCAAGATGAAACTATCCTAATGGACTGAGATACTGGTCTGACTAATATCAACACAACTGGCATATACAAGGGAACTTGTGGTCGATAATCCTAATTCTAGATCAACTCAGCTGGCATATATAAGGGAACCATCGGTCGATTTTATTGAATAACTTATTCTGGTTGGTCTGATGGTGTGGTCTAAATTTTTTTTTTTGGGTAACTCAATCACTCTATTTCACCCTAGCAGTGGTAAAAACTCGATGCGTGTGCCCCACCAAATCACTTAGAGAAATATATTTTAAGAAGAAAATAAAATAAAAACAGAAGGTGAAAAGGACTCAACGAGATATAGCGAAACTACCATGTTATTTCTAACACCTGAGCTCTGTGATTTTATGAATAGACTCTATTTGGATGCTTCCATCTACTCAGATTGGTTCCTCAACTCCTACAACCAATATGCTTCCATCCACTTAGATTGGTTAGTGCCATCCTTAATAGGCATAAATTTCTAAGCCCTGGAGTTTAATAATGAAACTAAAAAGTTTCTCCCATACGCCCAAACTTAAATCTAACATTATCCTCAATGTTCTAAAGATAAAACTAAAAGCATGAACAATGAGAAACAGTTACCATTTGAAGCAAAAGAGTTAAGGAAATATATTACCGTGTTGCATGAGCATGGGTTACCTCCCAAAAAGTTCTAAGTTTAAAGTCTTCAGCCAGACGTCAAATACCACAAAATCGCTAATTACCTTTCAAATCATATATCAATAGTCGAAAGAACTGTGGATCAACAATACCAAATAAAACTGCAACAATTATGAGACAATTGCACCGGATTAGAAAAATGAACAGACGGAGCACATCCTGATCTAAAATATCTTGCAAGATAATTGGGTTTATCTGTGGCGCCCACTTGGGCTTCATATGAGTGTCTTGAAAAATAGATTCATTCGAACAACAGGTCTCTAATAGACGGATTTCCTCCTAGACAATATCAGGAGGATCAGGTTGAGGAGTCGGAAGAGACTCAAGTAATACCTCAGGCCCACTAGGCTCAATTCCAAAGTTAGGGACTTCTAATATGGATACCTGACAATCACTTTGGATAAGGGCACCCCCAAGACAAATATTAAGGGTTATTTGACCATTATTACCCCCAAACTTAGGGTAGTCAGTATTCTCAGACAAACCTCTAACTATTGCTTGAATTTACGGATCAGTCTTTAAAATACTCAAGAGCTAGCACTATGGCTTGAACTTAGGGTCAACACTACTCTCCGTAAGACCTAGCACTATGGCTTGAATTTCAGGGTCCGTGGAGTCTTTAAAGTACTCGAGATCTTCTTTTAGTTCAACAGTTTGGTCACCTAACTGACTTAAGAAAATCTCATCAAATTCATCCAAAGAATCATCCAATAAAGTGTCGTCCCAATTATCCTGAACTAAAGTGATAATCATATTCACTTCCTCTGATTCATCAGAAGGTTGTCTAGTAACATTAAAGACATTTAGTTCAGTGGTCATATTACCAAAGGATATGTTCATAAGTCTGGTCCTATAGTTGATGATTGCGTTAGCTATGGAAAAAAATGGGAGACCTAAAATCACCGGAATTTGATCACTAGGGTCTTGAACAGGCTGAGTATCTAGAACAACGAAATCCACCGGATAAATAAATTTATCAACCTCAATCTGAACATCCTCTATGACACCACGAGATACTTTGACAGATCTATCAGCTAATTGAAATGTTATTTTAGTCGGTTTCAACTTACCAAGACCTAGCTGGTAGTAGACATGATACAGGAGTAAGTTCACACTAGATCCTAAGTAAAGTAATGCCTTATCAACTGGTGGTTATCCATTGCACAAGATATAGCGGGGCATCCAAGGTCTTTATACTTAGGGGTTGTTTGGTTCAGAAGGATTGAACTTACTTGACCAGCTAAAGGCTTTCTTATTGACATTAAGCTTACGCTTTCGTGTAAAAAGATCCTTAAGGAACTTGGCATAAGCAGGCATTTGCCTAATTTCTTCTAATAATGGAATGTTAATGTTCACCTGCTTAAATGTTTCCATTATCTCGTTAAAAGTCGACTCTCTCTTTGTTGGAGCTAACAACTGTGGATATGGGGCTATGGGCACAAAATGAGACCTATCAGGAACATTGGCATCACTAGAAACTTTGTCAGTATGTTCAGCTAGTGGTTCCTTTTGGGAACTAAAAGGTGGATCTACAGTATGTCCACTATTAAGGTTTGGCTACCTTGTTGTCTACCGTTTTACCGCTCCTAAGGGTTGTTATTGAGTGGGATCCTCTAGGATTGGGTACTAGTTGACTAGGGAACTTACCTTTTTCACGTAAAGACTCATTTATCAGACTAACCTGGTCTTTTAATTAGGAAATAGCATGACTTTTTTCTTGTCCTATCTTATTACTAGCCTGTAAACTCTACTCAACCGAATGCTGAAACTTTGCAGTATCCTGGGTTAACAAGGCAAGAGACTCCTATAAAATGATAATCTTACTATCTGAAGGGTTCTGAGATTGTGTTTGACCTGAAGGATTCTTATTTTTCCAAAACCTGAGGGACCATTAGAATTATTAAACTAACCTTGACTCTGGCCCTTAGACCATGAATGGTTCGGATG